>NW_028288758.1:1295950-1619937 GCF_059628265.1 Tinamus guttatus | reverse complement strand
TGAGATTGCATGGTAAGAAACAGTACATCTTGGGAAATTTCTGTCTTCTGATCCTCTGTCAAGGGTCTTCAGCCTACGCAACCTATAAGGCTTGTGTAGGCTTTGCAACCAATAAGTACAGTGGGAAACTCCCAGGAAGAATTTAAATTGCTAGAATTGAGTCATGGTCTAAGGACGTTGTGAAGCACAGTCTAGACTACAGCGGTTATTTTTATTTCTAAGTTTGTCTTGATGCGTTCCTGGGAGTCAGAAAAAGTAAATCAGCAGTACTTCCAAAAAGGCTAAACAGAAAAGAGAGTGAATTAAAAATTGCACTGTGTTGCAATATTTAGTAGCATTTCTTATTTTCTATCAACAGAAGAATAGCTTCCGTAGTGTCACATCCCTTTTTCTGCATTAATGTCACTAGGTCATGAGGTATTAAGTGAGAAAATTTAGGAGTAATCAGTGGTATAGAGAAGTGTTCTACCAAAAAAAAAAAAAAAAGAAAGAAAAAAACAAACAAACAAACAAAAGAGTATTGCCATGTTTAATGGTTTTGTTCTTGTTTATATCTTTGACTTGACCACATTTGAATAACAATGACACCTTTTTAGATCAGTATTTTTAGCTTTTTAATCACTAAACTGAAAGGTATTCAGAAAAATTAAAGATTGAAATGTACTTTCAGTCAAAAAAAAAAAAGGATAAAACAAAAGGCCAAAGAGAATAAAATAGACTTAGAATATCTTAGGAGACTAAGTGCAAATGTTACAGAATCCTTGACTACAAAGATTTTGACTAAAAAAACACTACCTTGCTTTTGTTATTACCATTAGGAATGAGGTATATCAAGAAAATTTTATACACATTTTAATTTTTAATATGAAGTATCTATATTGTTTTCTTTCTGTATTAAGTAGCATTAATTAGTTAACCTTAGTATACAAAGGTTTCTATTCTCTTGGCACATATTGCATTTGGTGGAATTCTGGCATTGATTATTCAAAAGAAGCAATTTGCATATCTGAGGAGACACCTATATATATCGCTCACTTAAATGCAAATGTGTTGAAAAATAAGGATATTATTGCTTGCCTTAAAAAAAAAAAAAGAAAGAGAGCGGGGACAGTAAGAGTCTTTTACAGAATTGGGAATGGTTGATACTGTGATTACAACAAAATAACAAATACATGCCCCAAACCTGGAGAAGTACATAATAAAAAGGCACAAAAACACATAATTAATGTTTATTTGGAACCATATCAGCTTTGAAATAAAAATGCCAAACTGACTAGTTGGGATTGTAGCTTTTAACTGTGATAGTTCAAAATGTTCCAAAATAAAACTGCTGTCTTTGGGATTTTAGCAGTGTTGCCCATATGACACTAAGGCTTATCTATTTTTATAGCTAGACCTGTTTACCTTTGAGGGTACTTGTATGAAGAGGAAGTCTGGAATACGAGGAGCAGAGCTGGTCAGATAATTTGCCACAGATAAATATCCATTTCCAAATGCAAGTGATATTTTCTGCAATGTATTGTTTTACTGTAGAAAGATAACAGCAGAATAAGATGCCTTGATGAGTATGTCTAGTACCAGCAATTATAGAGATCCATGCTTTAGATGAATCTTCCTGCTGTTGATCACACATATCACCTGCCTCTGACTTACTTACATACTAGAAAAAACACATTTAGAACCTACCCAATAAAAAAATCAAAGCTTTAAAAAAACACAATGTGAAGTAAAAGAGATTTTTTCTAGCTTTTCTAGCTATTTTTTAGCTTCCTGTAGCAGGAAATATACTTAAAACAAACAAAGAAAGAAAGAAACCAAAAAGCACCGATATTTAGGGCAGATAAAATTGTTCGTCTAGTTTTTCCAAAGTCTAAGAAGTCAAGGAAATATTTCCTTGGAATTCAGTGAGTGTTTGGACATAGCATTTATTTGTTAAGAGTGATTATTTGTTGCATACATTAGATGGTATTGCTTTGACTCTTTGATTGTGTGATGAGCACTTTTAAGATGAAGAATTACCCATGATAAATAGTGAATATTCAATAGAGGATAAGTCACTTACTATGCAAACTTTTAGATGAATAATCACTTATGATATAATCCATTGAACTTACGGGATTCACAAATATCTTCATGACTGGTTAGCAGTCACATGAATGCTCATAAATAGTGAATAATGTAGGCTCTAAAAAACAAAGTAAATGAGCTGTTGTTTAAATATATCTTTTTCATTCTTTGAAGAGCAGATTCTGAAGAGAGCAAAAAAACAGTACAGATAAATGACTATTTTCAACTTACAGTAGAATAAGAGGGAAGAACGCACAAGGGGAAATGGCCTGCAAAACTATGCATTACTCTAATGGTTAATTGCCTGAAATTCCAGTCTTTTCAAAATGGGTAGATCTCCAGTTAAAACAGCAATGTCTCACTCAAGCCAACAGGGGCATAAATAAATGTCATGTTGTCTTTGAAAGATCTTCAGTTTGAAGAGCAATAGCGGATTAATATTTTTAAAGGAAGAAGGTAAAAGAATAATAATAAAAAAAGAGAATGCCATTTTGGAGACAAGGACTGAATTTCAATGAAAATATGACAAAAGGAAAGGAAAAAGAAAACACGGAACTGAGGTACATGTTAATGGAAATTGCTAAAGTTTCAGTGGATATTAATGCTTATTTTTCTGTAATATTAAAAAAAAAGGAGCGAAAATATAAGGTCTCTGCATGGGTAGCGATTGTATATCATACAAGTGAATATTACTTTTTGCTGTTTTTAATTATACCAAAAATAATACAGGCAATGGTTGCTTAGGGGAGCTAAAGAATTGCCAGAACAGAACTTCACATTGCTCTGTCAATTTTGCTCTCTTGCCTTTGACAGTATCTGCAATTGTATGAGACACAACAGTGAAAACTTTAAGTCCATGGAAATCTATCTGTATAGGAAATCCGCTGGACTAATGAAAAGGTCAGTGAATTACTTCTCATTGACTAAATTATAATTCTATACAGTCCCAGACATGCTAAGAGACTGAATGCCGACTTACTCAGTTTTTCAGTAATTCAAGGCTCAAAGAGAATTTGAGCATAGCCATTCTGGAATATGGGAAAGAATATACCGTAAGTTTTCCTGTGCGTGTGTGTCTGACGGGAAGGAGGGTTAAGGGATAACGGTAGGGAAAAGGTTTAATACTGGTTTAGGAGAATGCAGCAACTGTTCGTGTCTGTATGTAATGGAGCAGCTCTGTTCTTTTGTGTTGATTCAGTCTCATCTTCCTGAGAAAGACATTCTGGAATTATCATTTCATCAAAGAATCCAGTTCTTCTGGGATTTGTCTTTCTTTTCAGGCATTAAAAATACTAGTTCTCTTGCAGCCAGTTTGTCCCGATAGCTTTGATGTTTTGTTGATTTCTTTAAGTGGCCAAGCATAACTTGTTTTTCAATACCTGTTTCTCTATTAAATAAATTATCTTTACTTCTATTTAAAATTCATGAAATAGCAGACAAAGGACAACTTTGTAAAGGTGAAAGACAACTGAAACTTTTTTTTCTACTCCCTTCTCGCAGAGCAGTCCTTGGTTAAAAGTCGGAATCCAAAAATCTTAAATCCTGATTGAAGCAAGTATAGTTCTGTTTATGAAATCAGATTGTGTAGGTTGAATTGAGCCAAGATTGAGGAGAATCTAGGTTTAATACCAAGTGAAAAGTTAGGCTTGCCTTGAAGATACAGAATTACTGAGGATGCAGTTTTGTTTCTGTAACTCCAGTTCAAAAAGCTTCTGTTCAGTAGCTGTCAATAAAGTCAATCTCTGTGAACCTCTATGGCTCCTGAGTGCAGATAATTTTAAAATTTGACCTCTATTCTGCTTTCTCTCTCAAAAAAAATGCTCCAAATGCTTTGGCCAGGAAGGCTGCTCAGTATACTTGTACATACTTTAGAAAAGATAGGGCTAACGTACTGGGTATTAACACTGTCTTCGGCAAGCAACAAAGGAAAATGAGATAGATCAAAACATGCTGGATTGCTGAAAGCAATATCCTGTTATTGCTGAAAATTGCAGCACATATAATTACATGGGTTAACTAGCCAGCCCTCATTATGAAATACTCTGGGGTTTTCTTGTATTTACTGCTGTACCTACTGCTTCAATGATGTTTAGAAACCTTCCTCTAATTTTCAGTTTTATTTCATTCATGGCTAGTTTATACCTATTTATTTTGGGGTTCTCTTGCATAAATAGTATTGTTTTCTTTTTTTTCCTCCATCAGACTCCCTCATCTACTCATAGATAAACTGATCCTTTACTACTATCACTTTATTAATTGATGGAGAGAGGACAAGTAGTTCCCTTGGCTACTTATGACACCAAGTACAATTCTATTGCAATTTTCACAAGATCTTAAAACTATCAAGGGATTTATAACAGATTGTTTGCACAAATAAAGTTCTATAGCTTGCTTAACATCCAGGTCCAGATATCTAAAAATTTAGTCACTGTTCCAGACTAAAAGTACAGCGTCCAACTGAGAGGGGCCATTTTTTAATCACATCTTACTCACAGAAAAGTTTGTTGCAGAACATAAGATTTTTTTTCTTTTTCTTCAACCTGAAATGAGGTAGCTTGTACTCAAATACAGCATTTCCCATCATCTTGTAAAGGCCTAAGAACGTATGGACAAGGAGTTGAAACAATTCAAATAGCAGTCCCCTTTTTGCCATTGTCCGGTTCCTTCTTAGGTCTCTGGATTCCAGGACTCTGTTCTCTTTTTTAAGAACATGAGGTGCTTGTAAATATCTTTTTTTTTTTTTCATGGATTATTGATTTTACAACAATGTTGCAGAGTGGGGTAGGATTTTTACCTTTTTGATTTTTGAATTGAACATTTTTAAAATATTTTCAGTGCTTTTAACTGCTTTAAAAATATAAGGAAGATCATTTTACTGGAAAGGTAGAATGCAAACAGATTGTTTAGGTCAGGGAGTAATTGTCATATGAATGGGCCCTAACCTATACCACAGTATAAAGCTTGGAGGGGAATTTGTGAGGCTTGATTTTCTGCCAGGACCAACTTTGGACTCATTTGCTTACAGCTTGAGTGGCTGCAGTGATTCGCACAAGAGGTTTGTATGGCCTAGGAAAATTTCTCCAACAGTGGCTAAAGTGTAGATGAAGGAAAGAGTTGAAGAAAAGAGCTAGCAGACATGATGTTTTTCCTGAGTATTCCTAGTTATTTGTGTTTTGAGGAATAAGTGAGGTTGACCTGGTTTCCATGTATTTATTTAGTAATCCATAATGGATTATCCTCTATAATGGATAATCCTCTATAAGGATCTTAAAGCCTTTCTACATAAGCAATAGTCTGTATATAAAATATACTCAATAGTCTTATCCCTTGTGTAATTTCTTGTTTCGTTGGCACAGCTACTGGAAATGTAGGTGAAAGGTACGGCAGGAGAATTGATAACGTAAGTGAAACAGCTTTTTTAAAGTACTCTGTCAAAGGATGGTAGAAAATTACATGCGGCCTGTGGAGCTCTGACTGGTGATGTGCAAAGAGTTGTCTGGCAAAGTGCATGAGGATTTGCCCAGTGAGTGCTGTTTGCAGAAAAGTTTGCTTCAAGGAGGAGGAATCATACAAAGCTGCAAACTCATTATGCTCGGCTGGATGTGGTAGCTCAGAGTTCTTGCTCTGCTTATAAGCATGTTGGGACATCATGGATGCTACTAGGACTGCTTGTTTTTTTTAAGGGTCGTTCTGTGCCAGTTTCCTTCCATTTTGGGGTGAGAACAGCAAGAAATTGATTAGTATTGGTCTTCAGTGCAGTCCTGTTTGGTAGTTGTTCTGTTCTGTCCTGCTATTTTTCTGTTTTATTTTATTTTATTAGGCAATAAGAAAATATGAAATATAAACAAAGTGGCTTTATAGCATGAGTCACTTGATTATCTGCTAGAGATCCTACTTGCATTCTTTAAGCTGAATTCTGAGTATGCTGTAAACCTGTAGTTTGCCTGGCCTTTCATAATGCTGTAATCTCTAAATTGTACCTGTTCTCTTTTAATTCCCTGCAGATAGGAGGAGGAATGAGAAAAGAGATATTTGAAACATTTTCTTATTTCCCATTCATGGGTTATTATGTGTAAAAAATCAGGTAGTATAGGGACCCAAATCTAAATGCAGAACTAAATTGTGCCATGAAGTTTTCATGAATAAAATAGAATAGGAACCTACTAGTAGTCCATTAAATAAAAAGAGATTCCCTTTTGAAAAGAAGAAGAGAAGAGAAGAGAAGAGAAGAGAAGAGAAGAGAAGAGAAGAGAAGAGAAGAGAAGAGAAGAGAAGAGAAGAAAAGAAAAGAAAAGAAAAGAAAAGAAAAGAAAAGAAAAGAAAAGAAAAGAAAAGAAAAGAAAAGAAAAGGTCTCCCAGAAAATGTACATGCAATGAATTAGAGTCTGTATTACTCTTAGCTGCAGGACACCTTTTTTTACAGTGTGATGGGTAAATAAATGATACATCTTTAAAAGCAAGTATGCAACAAGTATTTGGCAGAAGAACAAGAGAAAAGCAGTAGATATATTTAGGCTATACACACATATAAGATCTGACATTCAGTCTCTACATAGAAAGCAGTAGTTTGAGGAAAAGTCTCATTCAAGGTACACTTTAAAATGAATCAAACAGATGATGGGAATCTAATTTGTTTATTATATCTTGAATGCAATAAATATATGTATGTAATATTTTTATCATTATATAGTAATATAATACAGTTTATTTGCTTAGGTCCTTTGCTGCACTTCACAGTAGTTGCACCGAATTAAACCCCAAAAAAGTAGGAGTAGGAAGGTAATACTTAATGAGTTGTAATTTCCAAGTGTAATTTCCAAACTCTGAGAAATACTCTTCTCTGAAGTATATGGACTATTAGAGGGAGAACATGTTCTGCTACCTGGTCTTTCAGAGTTGCAATATCAGTATCAGAATGAAAAGCGGATTCTTCCAAGCCTACTGCTGTGGGAAGAACACATACACGCACACAGAAAACTTCTTTCTTCTCCTAAATCTGCTAATTTGATTCTTCATGTACAACAACCTCTCTACACACTCCAAGGCACTTCTTTATAATACTAGGTATTTTGATTAGGGAGGTACTTAGGTAACTATGTAATAATGGGATGAAAGAGAATTGACACTTTAAAGCCTGTGCATTATAGCCAGGGCAATTTCATTATGAATAAATACATCAGATTAATTTACAGTCATATGGATGCCTTATGCTCCAGATAATGTTGGATGTTATGACTTAAAGCCAAAGTGGAAGCCAAAATCATTGTCATCATATGTCTTAGAATTCATTTAGTCTCACAAAGTCACCCACAAAATAATGGAGACTTACATCTTGCTATGAGTCAGTACAAGGGATTGGTGGGAAGAACAGGAAGTGGTTACTTGCTGTAGTGCCATCTGTTTGGAAGTGTGCACTACCAGCACTTCACACCAGATGCAGAAATCTTGTGTGCAGACCATTCCCCGTATGGAAAAATGAAAAAAACAAAAACTATCAGATAAATAAATTTTCAAAGATTTTTGTCTTTGAAAGCAAAAACTTTCAAAGATGAGAAAGTGAGAAAGCATGAGATTCATGGGTTACAAAAGGTTTTTTTCATGTGAAAAGAGCCAGGTTCTATTCAGGCATCTAAATATAAAGGCTGTGAAGGCAGCTTGCCCTTCAGTGTCTACCAAATTGCTTTGATCAGTACCTACAGTGGGGTGGATTTGGGTAATAGGTGATACCAGGTTTCCTATCAGATGTTTCCATTATCATTAGTTTAGTGACAATGACCCTATGATTTCTGAAGCACTGTTTTAGACTCACTCACAGCTGCTTCCTCAGACTACTTACAGCTTACTTTCTACTAGTCCCTTTTCCCTATACCTTGATCCTCAGATTGAGGTTAGGTTTGTTGCTGTGTTCATGGATGGAGATATGCAGTAATCCCTCTTGCCTTTAAAAGAAAGGAAAAGTTTTTACAGATGACCTGGAAATACAATGAAGTGGTGCTTATGCCGTGCTTAGTGATCGTTTTGATTCAACAAAAAGAGTGAAATTTTCAAAATAAAATAGAATTTTCTCTTGAGCTTTTAAGATAACACAGAATCACTGAATGCATCATATCTGGAAACAAAAATGTTAATGTGCAGCTCTTTTGTACTCTGAGTATAACATGCAAGACATTTTAGGTTTTTCTTGAACATGTGTGTGTTTGAAAAACTAAATGCTTTTTTCCCTAAGTTATTCCTTTTTTTAAAAAATAAAACATCTATAACAATGTAAAATTACCAAAAGAACTGTAGTAATTTAAGTATTACCCTACTGACTTTCTCTGTATTCCTAGCTGCATTGGATAAAGGTGTGTCCATGATGTTCACAGCAGCTCGAATGGTTGGGAGATGGTTTGTGCCTGAGGTGCTCACTGGCCCCTGCCTGCTGCCAGACCAGAGTGGCAACGCTACATCTTTCCTAGGCCCAAACTCTGTTGCTTATATACTTCATTCACCCTCATGCCAACTCATATTGAGACCCATCTATGAGATTCATAGTCTGATTTGTCTGCCTACGGACTTTCATTTAACACACAGTGTGCTCATCCAAGCAGCCCAGTTCTCAGTCACTGTGTAAAATCATTCTGTTGTTGCTGCAAAGGGAGTTTGATAAAGGACTTCCTGAAAATAGCCTGTCCTGAACTAAAGATTAAAGGGTAATTAGATGGAAAAGTCAAGAATTCCTAACCTTTGAAGACAGGAAATTACAGCACATGATCATATTTACTTAGGTGAAATTACCACTTCTAAACTCTTGAACTTCTAAAAATTTGCTGTCTCCTCAGAAAATATATTTTCATTGGTATCAGAATAGGTCTTTATGTAAAAATACATGAGCTCAGATTTGAGGCCTGATTCTGTGGGTTGTTGGGTAATGTGAGATGTAACTAGGCATTCTCAGCTGAAATTGATGTAATCAGACTGGAGCACTCTTGCGTCTCCCAGGACAGGGCTGTCATTTTGTCAGGTCCAGCAGCTTAATGATCTGAGGTGCACCATTATGCACAGATGGAGGTGATGGCAGATCCTATATTACCATAAACAACTATTGAAGTTACTTCTTTCTTAGGAATAGAAAGTTGCATGCATTTTTCTATTATTTTTTTTTATTCTGCATCATACTTTGAACTTTGCTTTAATTGTACTTCCATCTTTTGAAAAAAATAAAAATAAAAATGAATAACAGATGCTCATTTTGAAGAAATTACCAAAATCCATGTTTAAGTTCTTGTGTAGGATTTCCATTTGAAAGTTTTCTAATTTTGAACATCAGAGCATCTTCTCTGTTTTCATTATGCAATGGTACTCGTTCAATGATTTGAAGAAATAAAAATGTGCAGTGTCTATAGGAAAATAAAACACCGTTTATGGAATGTGCATTTAAATTAATACTTTCACTTAACCTATTTCCTCTGTGCCGCAGGAACATTGTACATGTCTGCATTGCTCTAAATCACAGTGATTGAAGTCACACTTCTGACGCCTGCTTTTAAAGCAAAAGATTAAGCATATGCACATGGGAGCTCAGCATGCAGAACTGAATCCTACTTGTTATACTCACATAATTACAGCCAATAAAATCAATGTGAGAGGTTGAAATTGCACTAATTAACAACAACAACTACTACTAGCCATTTGTTACTTGATGAATATCTTCAATATTTTTCTTGCAGCAGCAAAATATGCTGACTAACCAAGCTAACTTTCTTCACATACATAATTCTGATCTGCAGTGACAGTCAGAAATACAAGAAGACTATATTATGTGAAAGCTGCCTTTAAAAATCTAGATAACAAACTGACTGGAGGCGTTACTGTTAGTATACATGCCATATTAGTATGTGCTACGGCAAATATGCTAGAGGGCAAAATAATATTTGACCCTCCTGGCAAAAAAAACTCTGAGTTTACGCAGGAAGGGGAGAAAGGAATGCATTTACGGTATGTTAGTCTTTATTTTTTATCTTGCTGTATGTTGCAAGTAATCAGGAAAGTTCCTTTTCTTTTTGACTTTTCTGCTTATCATGAATAGCAGTACCTGAAGGGCATTGTAGTTAGGTGTGGTGAAGCAGTGCAACTCACGTAAGTCTGAAAAAAACATGGTCCAAAATAATGAAAAGCTGGTGTTTCCAGTGCTTGGTTCGGTCATTTATGTGACTCCTATATTGCAAACTTTTACTAGAGCATTATTTATTCAGCTTGCGCTAGCAATTGAAAGTGGAATATGAGTGTTGGGACCAATCTCTTCTTGGTACTGGCCAAGTGACAGGACAAGGTGTAATGAGTATAAATTAAAACATGGTAAGTTTCATCTCCGTCTGAGGAATAACTTCTTTATAATGAGAGTGACAGAGCCCTGGAAGAGACTGCCTGGAGAGGCTGTGAAGTCTCCTTCTCTGGAGGTCTTCCAAGCCTGCCTGGATGTGACCCTGTGCCAGGTGCTCTAGATGTCCTTGCTTGAGCAGGGGAGCTGGACTAAATGGTCCCTCAAGGTCCCTTCCAACCTCAAACATTCTGTGATTCTGTGATTAAATAAAATCCTAAAACAGTTTGAGGTATGAATAGACATTAGGAGAAGCCATCTTTTTCTCCCCATTGATATTGCTTTGTTTTGCAAAATATAAACTGCATTTGCTTAATGGAAAGTGTGAAACCTATTCACACTGCATATGAATAGTACTCAGGCTTTCCTAAGCCTTACTTACAATGTTTGCAGAAGTGCTATGTCCAACAGCAATATCCTCTCCCTATTTAGTGCCTGTTATGTACAATGTTTCCATAAAGTACATGCTAAAGCATTACAATGATGGGGGAAGAGAAGCAATAAATAGTTTCCTTTGAGTCATGCTACCCAGAAAAAGGAGCTTATGGGAAACCTTGGACACTTGAAAGCATTCCTAAGTAAACTTTTCAGTGCTAAGGTTCTCTGCTGGGATTTATGTTCTGTGTTGCTGCTCTTTATCTGATCCATAAGATTCACTCGATGTTGATCAAATAAATGTTGATCAAATGGAAATGAATCAAATCCAGAAAATGAAATAATTTAGTATTTACCTCTTACAGTTAACTATAAAATGAATACACATGAGCAAGTATTTCATATTTCACATTATTTTACAGCAAAGACTTCTTTTCCTGTTTTATTTTACTACTTTTTTTAACAAAATATTTTCTCAATGTTTTCTTGTTGTTTCTTACTTGTATACCCCTTTAAAGTACTGGATTATCAGGATTAAAAATTGAACAAACAAAACTGTATACAGAGTCCAAATTCTAAATCTGTTACTTCGAACTACTTTTTAAACAGTGAATAAACTGCTTTCTTGAGTTTGAACCAGTCAGTGGAAACCCTAGAAGATGTATGTGGTAAGATAGCTTGCCAAAAAATAGTGACGTCCATATTTTCACTCATGCTAATAATTTGTCATCCATAACTTTATTTTCATGCTTTTAGCTAAAGTCATATTGTGCTTTATTGCATTTACAGCATTTCAGAGTGTCCTTTTGTAAGTTTATATTCCAACAAATAGAGAAGGGTGTGCTCTTAAGAAGATGGGCCAAGTGTATAAGCTATCTTCAGGATAGATCATGTCTTGTTATAGAGTATAGGATTAGCATCTTAGAAGGATGCACATAGCAGTTATTTTGGTAGTGCTGGCTCAGTTTCTTTGTGCACAAGGTGGTGTGTTCAGAGAACATAGTAAATATTTCTTTCATTAACTTGATATTTACAACCCTATTGCTGATGTAATATTTTTATATATATTCTTTTTAACATTGCATATGTTTACTCCTTCTTCATAATAATTCATCTGTTTACTACTTTTACCCAAACAGATTAAACTATGTTCTATGCTTCCTCCGTTTTTTGGTGTAGACTAAATTTTTTCTGGAATCCTTCTGTATCTTAATATTTTGCTCCAGAGAGGTAATTTTGATGCAATAGCAAGGGGGTGTGTTTGTTGTTGCAGGCACCTCACTATGACCATTTATGTGATAAGTTTGGTAGTTTTTCAGGCCTGATGTCATATATGTTCTAGTTCAGAGTCATATGCATTCACATGGCCAGAGGCTGTCTAGTTAAAGACAGACAATCTGCTTAAGGGGTTTGTATGTGTGTGGGAACAATCTGTTGTAGCCTTGTGGGAGAAGATATCTGAAGCTTCAGAGGATTGAAAATCACTGAGCAACAATCATTAAAGCCCTAGCTAGAACATCTTTTAGATGCTAAACTACTGACATCCGTGTAATGTAACGCTACAGTGTATACGCTTCTTTATTCAGCATTGATCTTAATACTACAATAAAATACTCCAGTTTCTCTCAGAGGGAGCAATTTCATAAGAGACATGATCAGGAGAAAAGGTTAATAGTTCATTTAAAACTCATGAAAGAATGATATTTTTAAGCAACTTTTGTCTAGACACACTCTGAAATAATGTGTACTAAAGATGCCTGCATGGACTATAGCTAAGAGTTAGCTCCCTGCAGCATTGTACTGAAATGTACTTTGGCCAAGGCTGTTGGAAGGAGTTGGTTCTTCGTTTTATTTTAAATTTATTTAAAAATTTATTTATTTTATTCGTTCCAGGCACTTCAGTGCCTGGAAAAATCTTTAATCTGTCTGTTGACATATTTTTTCAACAGAAATTCTGCAAGGTCTGGCAAATATCACACTAGAAACTGATCGATGGCCTTCGGAAAGAAGTGAAAAAAAGCCCCAAATCCGATTTTTTCTTTTTGCTGGAGGGGAAGAGTGATGTCATTTTAATTTTTTCCTAAATTGAAATGTATGAAGGACTGCATACACATGCACACATATCTTATGCTAGGTGACAATAGGTGTTAAATTAAACAATGCTTTCTAATACATTGCGAAAGTTGATAATAGCAGAATAATGCTGCTTTTTATTATATAGTTGTTGTGCTTTTATATATAAAATACCTTATCTAGGCCGTCAGTGTTTTAAGGAACCCCAATGGCTGCCAATTCTGCAGATTTTCCAGGACAGGGAAAGCAGCTTCGTTTAAATGACAAAGCTTCCAGGAGGTTGTATGGTGGTATGGACTTTTTTTTTTTTTAATCAATTCGCAAGTTACTTGTACTTTTACAGTTCAGGAGTACAACAAATTTTCTGTTTTCTGGTGAGCAGACTTTAGTGTCAGTTGAATTTATTGTTTCAGAAGCACTGGGAACCAGATGTACATTTTATATTTTTTTAGCCAAACAAACATGAAGTACTGCTGTGGCATCTTCCTGAACAAGTATAGTCCAGTGAGAACCCAAAGTCTGCTTTTAGTACTACTAAGTTCAATGTGGCTATCAGTTTTTGCAGAAAATGTATGACTCAGTTTCCTCTGCAATCCCCACGAGCGCTTTATGCTTGAAAAGGATCAGAATTCTGCAAAAAGAGTGGAATTTTTTTTAGTACTTTAATTGCGCTTACTGTTCTTCAAATTGTTTGCCAAGTAGCTGGAAGACTGTGTACTTATAACTCAAAAGGAGCATTCTTGAAAATAAGTAATATAATTATGTAGTTAATAAGACTTTTTTTTTTTCTTTTCATCCTTGATGCTTTATTTCTTTCCAAGCCAACTTTCATCTCTGCATTGTGGGTCTTGTTCTGCTGTCTGTATATTCTTAGAGAGAACAGCAGCTGAAGGCATATAAGGTTTACAAGGCAGATTTAAGAATATATTTTCCCTAAGGAATTTTTCAGGATTCAGGACATCATTTTTAGAAGACATTGGAGAGAAATGTTTACTTTTTACAAACTTGCATTTTGAATACTTTACAATAGTTGTGTGTCCTAACAGATCTGTGTGCAACACCATGGAGAGCACTAGAGATTTCAAGTTCGGGGATACAGTGCAGAACATATCCATCTTTTATATCATATGCAGCTGGCCAACTGGCAGGACCAGACTGAGTCTTTATGCATGACTCTCTGTTGGTTAGTAGAGATTTATTTTAAATGCTGCCAAAAGGAAGTATGTCAAAGCATTTTTTCACTCCTTCAAATGACAGTTGAAAATTGATATGCGGATATTTTACCAGCTGTTTGAAGCTCTCTGGCCTGTGTTATGTCAGAATATCACACTGGACAAATATAACTTTCCTTTCTAACCTCAAAAGTAATGGAAACTTTGAGATGAGAATTGGAGTTTCAGTCTAGCCTGAACGAATATCAGCGTTGGTTAAAAGTCAATTAATGTGTGTTACCACTGGATTTCAGAGAAAGCATTGCAGCCTAAAAAAGTTTGAAAATAGACTGTACTTACCTCTTACTTCTCGCCAGGTTTGCCTTTCTTCATTATATAAGTTGTACCTGATGGAGAGAGTCGCAACACAGGAAGGTGAAAAAATGATCTTCATGGTGCTCTTACCTAATTCTCTCTGAATTTCACTTTTATAATTAATAGTCCGTCCAGATTTTCTATAATTTAGTGCTTGAACGTGTTACATTCAGTCTTTCATTTGAGTGGGATGTCTTGTTTCTTTTCATTTGAGGAACAATCCCAACTCAGTTCCAAAACAAATTTTAGTTAGACATCAATAAGAGATCTTTTAGTCTCAGGATAATCTCACAGGATATTATTTAAAATTGGATATAGGAAAGGTAGTTGATTAATGTCAAATGAAGATCATTTGCTATCTGAAATTTTGTTTAGGGCTTTTCTTTAATGTTAGTTCTTAAAAAGTGAGGTCTCTTCCTGTAGTGTTGTTTGAAACAAGGTAATAAAATATATTTTGCTTTTCTAAGATGTCGTAATGAAATATTTCTATATCCATAAAATCATAGTCTCCATATTTTAAAGCTGAATTCACAAATAAATTCAGTCCTCCTGAATCTGCATTTTTGATTGATTTTCTATTGCTTAAAAAAGTGTTATCCATTTTTCCCTGAACCCAAATGAACCACTGTTACAGTGTAATTTATGAGATTGTTGTAGAACTATAAGAAAGTCCATGAAATCTGGTACAGAGATCTAGGATTTTGCCAATGCTTGCAGGGAACTAAATGCATCAATTTTATACTTGCTAGCCCTTTTTGCATTTTCACATTTGCACAAAGTGCAATTCTTTGGAATTTTTGGAGCTTTTATTTCAAAAAAAGAACAAGAAAGAATGAGGGGGGGGGGGGTAGGGGTCAGGGAGGAGAAGCACATGAGTGCAATTAGCTCCAAACAGTGATTCAAAACAATTCAAAAGATATTTTATGTAAAATTCAAGAATGAATAGTGAAGTGTTGTCTTGTGATTCTCCACAGTGGGGAAATGGGCGACAAAACTGTCTTATGACTGGGGCTCCAGTTTTCATAACAGGAAGTGTTTTAGCCTGAAGTCTTTTAGGGTTTTAGCAAAGTGATTTATGTCAGTTCACATTATTGTATGCAATACAATCTGCATACAAACCATTTGTATGCAAAGCAATCTCTTGTTGAGATAAAAAACTAAAGGAATAAGCAGGGAGCAAAGGGGAGGGCACCTATAATCAAGCTATCAGGGAGCAGTGAAGATCTTTGTCATGGATTTGAGGTCCAGATTGGCCTATTACATTCTTAGTAAATTTGCACTGAGTTACTATTTTGATTTGCATTGACATTTTTTTTGCTGTTGTTTTTATCTATATTAGCTGGAAGAATGAATGCAAGAATGGATTTGTTAGTCTATAGTGTAGTCACATTGTTTGCAATGTAAGTTCATCTTAAAATTCAATTGCAAATTGTAATCAGACATCTAAAAGTGTTCTCCCTCATGTCAAATTATTGACAGAAATCTGATTCATTAGGAAATGGTTCTGAGTGCAGAGCTTATTATTTTTCTATCAAGATGTGAGATGTTCTATGGTTTATTTTTAAAAAGAATTTCAGATTTTGCATTGAGGTTTTGTATAAACTACAAAAGATTATTTCCAGTTTTGAATACTCTCTCCCAATCTCTGCATGTCTGCTCATGTGCAATCTCATAAAAATTATCATCTTTCTTGGTTGAGATGCTTATGAAAGGGGGCTGGAAAAGTCACTGGAAACTGCTGGAAACATCTCAGGGTGGAGGGGAGCGGAGAAGAAACTCCTGTGGACTTCCTGTGGACTTCAAAACTTGTTCACCTCAATCTACTTCCACTTCTTTACTTGCTTATGTCTCATGAGATGATCTCATTAAATAAGCTATCACGCAGTTAAAAAAAAATATTTCCTGCTAAAAATTCTGAGACCCAATCTCACTGCCTCTCTCTATATATATTTTTATTTTGGGGGGGGGTCAGGCTGATGTAACTGTTTGACTACAGCCATTCCTTTCTGACTTGTAATTCTTATGCTATTTAAAAAGTTAAATACTTAAATACTTTATATTCTTAAAGTTTGAACTACATCTGATTGTGAAATTAGATTAGAAAATTATAAAATCATATTATATTGCCATTTCTTGAAGCTAGAGGAAAAGTAGCTCATGTTGCTGTTAACTCTGTTCCAGCTTCTGCATTGAATTCCTTAGTATAAAAATAATAAACCAATATGATAAAACTACCATCATGCTAATATAAAAGTGAAATAACTTCTCCACTGAATAGTTATGTAAAACCTTTCTTCCTGGGAAGTATTACTTCAATGAAACTATATTTCTAATAGAAAACAGTGTATCAGAAGATAATGTGACCAGATCTGCCCTGCAATTTTTTTATTTTTTACTTTTGTTTACTTTTTATTTTTATTTTATTTTATTTTTAAGAATTTCTTATTTATGGCAGATGGTGTAATTCAAAATAGCCATACTGTGTTTGCTAATCCTGCTCTAGATTTGAATTCCAGGAAATTATTTCAAACCTGATGAGGTATATGAACACAGTCCATTAATTTCAGAGTTGAAGGGAAGTAGGAGAAACCTAACTAGTACTTAATTTTGGAGTTGTCTTCTCCTGCTTGAATTAAGCTCTCTCACATCTTTTAATTCTTGTTAACTCTTAAGTGATTCTTGAAGTGTTTTTTTTTTTTTTCCTACTTAAACTATGATTGGTTAGTGGCTATGGTCAAGCTCTTTTTGATTACTCTTTTCCATTCAAAGAGCAAAAAGTATGATCAGTTCAAGTATTGTTCAGTGAGTTGCCCATTAAAAAAAATAGTTTACTACTGTCAACTGGATTTAGAGGAACTTATTAGAAAAAAGGTTGAGTAAAATATGTCTGCTTTATGCAAGGGACCCTTTCTGAAAAGTCTTTGCCTCCATATGTTGCATTTACCACTTCTGGATCACTGGACCAATTTTTTGGTGCTGTGTGTCATCCTTGTTGAGCTGTAAGGTGTTTTCACAGGCAGGTAGGATTAGCCTAAGGTGAAATTGCTTTGAAACAGAAGAGGAGGTGGTTGTCATTTGTGTACATAAGTAGATAGGACATCAAGTTTGTGGCATTTGGAAGCTTCCATTGCTTTTAGTAACACACTGCTTTAATTAAACCTTGATGCCACAAATGTGTTTGTTTTCTAGGATGACATTTGGCCCTGTTGGTTTTATATAGTGGTTATTTTGGTTGTCATCACAAATTAATCCTCTGGGAAAACTTCATCTCCTTAAACTACATCTCCTTAGTTTTCAAAATCTCATACTTCCTAAACTATGCAGCTAGAATGACGGCTACAAATGGTTGTGTTGTACCATTTATTTCTCTTGGGAAGTATGCAGTGAGAAGGGACTAGCTATTCAAAGTGACAGAGTATGGCCTTTATGTCCTGGCATCCAGAAGCATCTGCTAATTGAGAAGATGTGTATTGGGACTGAGAACGCAATACTGAAGATCTGAAAGTAAGATTATATGTTTATTTTGCTTAAGTCTCTCGAAGGATTCTGAAGGAAAAAATTATATTCCTAAATTAAATGTCTGCTACCATTTTACCTGTACATGCTCAGATTCCACCTGCCTCATGGGAAGAGCACAAAGCTCCTGTAGGTCTTTCCTCATATATGTTGTATTTTGGATACCCTTGGTTTCTGGAAACGCACAGCCTGCCTGTTGATAGTTATGTGTGTAACATTATTTTAATTCCTGAGAGAGGATTCTGATGAACTGGTCTAAAAGACACTCAGTTGATGCAAATGTAACAAAAATATTTTTGATTCCCAACATTTGCAAAAACAGAGCCAGGAGAGTCCAGTTTTCTTTGTGAAATTACATTTGTCTGAGTGAATTTGTTCAGTAATCAAATAAGCTATTTTTATAGTTTAAAAAAGAGGAATTTTGCATGCAAATAGGAATGATGTTACCACATTCATATCGATTTGTGTCTGCTTAATTACTCAATTTATACATAAGTGTTTTGCATTTGATATAGCTGCCATCTAAAAACTGCTGAAGTCCTGGTAAGATATGAATTAAAAATTTGAAACTGCTTTAGCATATTAAAGCTATTTGCTTTAGTTGTAATCATAGTTTCCTTGTTTTAAATCTCTCAGGAAGGGTAAATTTTGGACATTTGGACCAAAAATGAAGAGTGACTTCTTGACCTCGTTATAATCTGAGGATACTTCACTTGCATTTCTTATATGATTTTTTTCCTAAAGAGAATTATTAGTTCAATTTCAAATTCAATTTAGTTCCTAAATTAAAAGCAAATTCAATTGAGCAAATAGAAAATTACAGACCAAGAATTTAATAGGATATTTTAGAATATATGGTGTGTAAGTGCATGGCTAGAGTGAATCTTCTGATAATAGGTATTGGAGTTATATGGACTCCAGCTATTATCATGTAGTATATATTTGCCTCAACATGTACATAAGGTACTTCTTTATGTGTTTCCAGGGCTATCAGTAGGATTGTTAGTGGGCAGAAACTAGTATGATGTCAATAACATGATGGAGGGGAATACAGTATTTGACTACAGTATCTAATGACCACATAACCCCAGAAAATATTAGACAAGTTCTACTTTGTTCTATTATTTGGCTTATTTGTCTTATGTTATAATTTGAATGAGAGGTTCTGCAGATCACAAAGACCTTACTGGAGAATGGAAGTTGCATGTTTTCGAAGAATTCTAGTCTAACAAATATTAGAATCAAGCGTAGATTAGCACCTACTTTTTGCTAGCAGTGACTAAAACACATGCTGTGAACATTATGCTGTTATTGGTAGCATAATATGTAATTAGAATTGAGAAGGCAGGTCGTTTGTGAGATGTCTGACAGGCCACTGTCCTTAAGGCTGAGGAAGATCTTCTGTTTGTTAGACAGTATTTCATCATTTCACCTGTAGTACAGAATAGTTTTCCACTCTGCGCAGTCTTAGATAATGAAATTCAGTATTCAGCAGTTTACAAACTTTCTCTTCCCACTTAATTGCCTTCTCTGCAGGCAATTTGCTTGGTTTCATCATTAAAAATCCCAAGAAGTTGTTTTGATCCTGCATCTGCATAATTGGTTGGTTTGTTTCAAAGGGCATTCATTCACTTTGTCTTGTCTAAAGAGACATTCAAATGGAAGCAAAATTGTAGTTTACTATTTTTTCATTGAAGGTAGTATCTCTACCTCTGGATCATGTGAACAGTTATCTTTTGATTTATCCACACTTCCTTTAATTCACTCTCTCTATATACCTGTGCTTCCTATAAATAAATACTTTATAAGATTACATTTCTTTATACATATACATTTCTTGAGCCTTTGCAGAAGCACCTCTCATTTTTCCTTTTCCATATTCGCTGTTCTCTTGACTAATTTATCAATTACATTTCCTGTTTCTCTGTTCTTTTGAATATTATCAGGAATATTCAGCTGTACATCAAAACTAAGGAAGTCAAAGAGATATTTTGAAAAGCCCATGTTTTTGAATAATTTAATAATTTTTGGTCAAATTAATACTGTTACAATTTTTGAATAAATTAATTCTGTTAAATGTATTAATTGATCTATTTTTGTTTTCTGATCAGCATGCTTTCCTTATAATGAATCTGTGAAAATCAATTGCTAGATTTCCATACATAAAAGTTTATAGTTAACTTCAATGTTTGGTTTTAGTAGGACTTAGTTTTAATTTGTATGAAATATTTTCCTTTTTTTGAGTTTCTATGATGTAAATAGATTTCACTTTCTTTTACGAGTTATTCAGTACGCCTTAAGATTGTAGGCGTGAAATGAACCATTGTTCACAGCTACCAACTGAATTTGGAGTGCTTGCAAGTGGCACATCAGCTAGTCTGAGCTGTGTAGTCTTTGTCTCACCTTGACTTGTGATAGAACCTCCTTCTGGTGCTGAACAACAGGTGATTGATTCAGTTTTAGGGATCTTATCTGACAGCATGTATGATGTCTTATCAGCGCAGGCTTTAAACAGGACTCTGTTATAGCACTAGAAGTTGGGGAAACTTTTACGCACTCAGTTTAATATGACCAGATACTAAATTTATTGCAGCTCCTCTACTGAATGTGATTAGTCATAGCTCAGCTACTACACCTTGCTCCACACGGGAACAGGGAAATCTGTCTTCCTCTAATATGGTAAATGCATTATGATGAGTCTTTTCATTGTTTTCTTCCTTACTTCCTTCTTTGCCCTTACAAGAGTGCACAGAGCTAAAAACAAAGGGTTGTTGATGTAAGCACTTTCCTACTAGAACAAGCATAGCTGTTTTTGTTAGAAGAGATCATTTGTCAAAAAGAAGATTCCCAGAAATAGAGGAAATTGAACTGGAAAAAACTGTGAAAACCCAGTGTACTGCTGAGCACTTAAAAATGCTGAGCTATTAAAATTATTTAACATTTCTACTCAATTATGGCCCATTTTTATCTCTGCAGCTCCTACCATAGCTATCTTCTGAAAAGCTCTACCAGATGATGGTTAGGAACTTTCTTCTAACTCCTGGGCTTCAGTGATTTGTTGTGAGTGTGTGTGTGTGTGTTTTTGTGTATGTGTGTATAAATATATATAGAGAAAGCTCATGTGTATCTATATATATATATGTAGAGAGAGAGTGCTTTTTTGCATGTAGTAATATTGCCTCTGGATGCAATTAATTCTTTTGTTTTCCCCTCCATTTTCTCATATTTATCTACTTGATATATTTATAGTGAGCAATTGTATCCCACTTGAAACTTCAGTTTTTCAGACTCTTCACAGCCAGCATTTCGTCGCTCTTCCTAAACATGTCCTTTCTTCCTTGATTAGCTCTTCTTTTGATCCTTCTCCAGTTTGAATTACTCTTTCTTAGGAATATGTGCTTAGATTTGCACATAATATTTTAATTGAGGACTAACCAATACTATATGCAATGGTGTTAGTTTCTCAGCTTTATTGGAAACACCTGATAGATTTTATAATTCTATTTGATATTTTTTATGTTCGCATCATCCTGATGGTTTACAAGCCATTTCTGACTAATCTGTCTGTCTTCTGATATATTTTATTCTAGCTGTAAGGCATCCAGGTGGTATAATATATTCTTTTCAAAGAAATAAAATACTAACGTTAAAATATCTGCCTTTCTATGCTACTATATTAAATCATATCATTTTTGGTACTTCAGTCTTCAAAGGCTTATTTCTTTCTAAATGATAATTTGATCCGACTGTGCATTGATGTTGCCTTCCACCTATGTGTCATCAGGGTGTGTAATTTATAAATGCTAATGTTAGCATTGAAGTCATTAATGTTAATCCCTTACCTATGTGCTATGCAGTTGGCATATTTTGGTCAAGATGTACTATAAACTGTAAGATCAGCATATTTATTGGAATTGTGGAGAACATGCAAGAGTCAGAGACCTGTGTGAAAAGGAAAATCTCAATTTCAAGAAATAAGTATTGTACTGTGAGATCCCAAGTGACAGAGGTACAAGACATGGGATTTGCCTCTGTGCATGAGGGATTGCTGCCCTTCCTGCCTTCTCTTGAAGTAGTGTCCATCTCTGTGCCTTCTGTGATCTACTGATCCTATCATCCCCATGCCTGCTTTTTCCATCAGCCAGCAATTTCAATATCTGTCTTTGTCTCAGACTCTGCTTGATAGAAGAATTATCACTAGGGTGAATCTAAGGAAGTCAAAAATATTAAAAAGTTTCACTAAGAATAAATGGGCAAATAGTCCTTTTTGTTTGTTTGTTTTAAGAACAAGTGTGATTTCACAAATATTTTTCCTCTGTTTCTAGAAATACAGTTTAGATCTAGGAAAATAATGTATAATTTTTGTCCTTATTACTTTATTACTGAAAAAAGACAAAATTCTGCCCTATGACACAATAACAATAATTTTTATTTTTTCTATACTTTTGTTCCATCCTGTGGCTTCCCGATCAGTCATTTCTTCTCTGCAAATACTTAGTAGCATGGGGCCTAGTTACTTGTGTCTTGTTTCACTTTGTGAACCCAGATTAGGAGCTGTGATGACAAGGATACGTGGGCTCTCAGAAAGAGGGATTTTTTTCTCATATATATGCTTCCATAAAAATTTGTTGCTACCAGAAAAATGAAATTTATTCTTCATTTATGTCACTATGTCGAATTTGCCCCTATGTAATTATCTTCTTGTCACAGGATACTGGAGTGCTCCTGGTGTTGTATCCAGGATACTACATGAATTTGTCAATGGATTTGTCATTTTTGTTAAGGTAGCCAGCCAAAAGAAAGGAGAGGGAAGTCTGACTTTCCCTCCCCTTCTCTAGTAAAGAGCAGTTGTATTTCTAAATTATGCAAGGAGTACAGCAGATGGGCTGTGAAGAGTACCTTAGGAGTGCATGCAATAATAATAGCAAAGTTAATAATTAATAGTTATGCTGGATTGAGCCTTCCAGTGTTGCTTTGTTCAAAACCAAATACTTTTGAAAAACATAGGTGCACTTTAATACTCAGCCTAATGCCAGCTGTAAACCTATTACAAAACAGCTCAAGTTGAAATGGACCTAATAATAAATATGATGTCAGTCACCCTAGCAATGCCAAAGAGAATAAGTCAATTTGTTTTCTTGCAGAGCCTGGAAGAGCTGCTGAAATTAGTGAAAAAAAAAAATTATATGTGATATATGTTACAGTACATCCTCCTCAAAATCTTCTCACTTGTTACTAAATTAAGGAAAATCTTACTGAGAGCCTGAGAAACTTAATTGGCCAGCTGGGAATCTGTGGAGTTTTTGACCAACTGGAAGACAGTCATATTCAAAAGGCTGTGAAACTTGAAAAGGTTTTGAGTGCTCTGAATCTATAAAGAGGAAAAAAAAAATATATATATATCTTGGTAGGACTTTCAAAATAACTGCAAATGGTATCCAAGCTAGACATTAATCTGTTATGTATGCTATCTTACAGTTAAGATTGCCAGCATTAAAGGACTTGTTTTGTTCTTTAAATTTTACTTGCTTGATATCTTTTTCTTGTTGCTAAGAAAGTTCTTTTTTTTTTTTTTTCTTTAGCCGAGTTGCTTAACTGCTTAAAAAAGCACTTCCTTTACTGATTATAAAGTTGAAATTTGCCATTTCCAAAGCCTACAAACTTCTCCAAATATATTTTGGAGCTGTCAGAGGGCATACTGGAGGAGTTCATTTTGTTGCTTTATTGGGCTGTGATTTATTATTATGTTAAATGATCCTTAAGCATTAAGGAGGACTTGCGTCCTGTAGATCTCTGACACTTGCTTGAGCAGCAACCATCCATAAAAAGATTCAGACTCTGATATTCTTCCCATGTTTGGGGTATTTACAAGAACTCTGCCCTAATAGAGTCTCTGATGCTTGGTATAATTCTTTTACTGTAAAATTTCCTTTAGGAGTGAAGGGGTCACTCTCTTTTACCCTCTGGAACTTGAGGGACACAAATTACTTTTGGCTTCTTTTTAGGTTAATTTGGGCTGAGCCTGGTTAGAGAGTTATAAAATTATTAAGGGAAGCATATTTGTCATGATCAAGTAGATATTCATCCAAGGAGTTCTTGTTAAAAATCAGAGAAAAATCCATGTTGATTAGCTCAGTGGAATCTGATTTTTTTTCTTCCTTCCTATTCTTAGTCTGTGCTCTCTGAAAATGCACTGTGACTATGATTCTTATTATCATCAAGTCACTACTTAATGACTGGGGAACCTGTTCACCACTTTGACCTGAGGTGGAAATGGCCAAGATATTTTATCCTCATGAGCTTCATTAAAATTAATGGCCAGGCAAACTACTGAACAAAAAAAGATATGCGTACTCTTTATTGTACATCAGAGAATCCACATCAGAAAGAAATCTTAGAAATGTGCTTGCTTACTCCTGCTGCTCACAGGTTGTTTCCCTGTGAGAAAGTAAGAGCAACAACAATGATAACAAAGAGCATTTGTAATAAAAACTAAGGGCCAGATTGATAAAAGTGACAAAACGCTGTATTAACAAAAATGATTTTGGAACTAGATTCTCCCAACTTTTGACTCAGGTGCTGCAATGCAGAATCAACTTCAGTGTTTCAGACTCAATGGCTCTTCATAGTTGTCCCTGAAAAATAGTGACAACAGGAAAGGAAAACCTACACTTTTTTTTTTTCCTTTTACAGTTCAGAATAGTGGAAGACTTGAAAGTTATAGTTGAAGGCATTTCTTTGAAGGTCCTGTTTAAAAAGGTTGATTTAATTAATCTATGTGTATCTGAATATAGATAATTAATACAAAAAATACCCTAATCAGGTCTCTAAGTATAGATAGTATTGTTTTTAGTCTCTTACTTCAACATGGTAGTTATGACAAAGACTTCTGGAGTGCAGCTTTTAGTACATAGAATGAGTGGTGGCATATGCTACTAAGCAGCTGCTTCTTTACCGCAGTCTCAGGTGTGCAGCAGCAGCCTTCTGTGTACAGCAGCAACAAGAGTCAGGATGTGGCTCTCTAAAATGAGACATTTTAGGTCACTTCTGGGTTTTTTTGCACCACGCAAAGTCTGCTTTGTTGCTTTGTGAGGGCCTTTATCTTTTGTGTGGAACCTGGGCTGAACATCATCTTTTTAGAGTGTGTGCTCACAAGCCTAATTTCTTTTACGTTGCATTTTTCCTCCATACTGTCACTTGAAAAACCTGTCGGTTTGGTATAGTTTCTGCCACTAGGTAATGGATGCTGAAGGAACTGGGATATATATATAGATATATATAGCTTGCATTATTTTGTTAATAAAATTCCAAAAGTACTTAAGAGAATTTGACATTCTGTTCTTACTGAGAATAAAGTAAATTAAGACCCCTTTTAAAGATGTAAATGGAGCTTTTCAAAACCAGGTAACAGCAGACTATGAGAGTCTGAAGCTTTATATTGATTTTAATGTGGAAAAAATAGCCCAGAAGACTGAATTTAGACTTCTGTCTACAAGAAATATTGCATGCTACTGTGACTGTACATGTAAATTTTTGTTACTTCACTTGTTACTTCACATTGATTCAGAGTCTGAGGAAAAGTCATGGTCCTTTTTTACTCTTTTAGGAAGAGAAATAGGCACTTTTCTGAGAAGCAGAATTTATAAAGGTTGCTTCCTAGAGTTGTCCTTGAGTTGATTTTCTCCTTGCTGTGGAATCTCCTTCTCTGGAGATCTTCAAAACCTGCTTGGATGCAGTCCTGTGCCACATGCTCTGGATGTCCCTGTGTGTGCAGGGGAGTTGGACTAGAAGACCTCTAGAGGTCCCTTCCAACCTTAAGCATTCTGTGACCTTGTGTTGATATTTAGATGTAGATGTGAGATAATCTGGTAACATATTTCTTCTCTGAGTGTATTCATGTCTTCTACCCAAAAGCCTTTTTTCCCATAAATTTCAGGAACTTAATGATTTTGAAACCTCATCTTTTCTCATCAGTATTGATTGAAAATGGTGGGCAGAGACAGACTGATGCAGATCCTAAGCCTTCACCTTGATAAATTAACACTACGCAACCAAACTGTGTGGAAAAGTATACGAAAAAAAAAAAAAGAAAGAAAGAAAAAGAAAGAAAAGCACACCACCCCTCCAGTAAATAACCTAATGACATTTCTTCTGTCCAGGAAAATGTCTAAAGATGTAAGATGTACTGGTTTAAAAAAATATTTTTCTTCTCAGAAGTCAGTCTTAAGAATTAACAGAAGTAGATTTTGCTAATAGTTTCTTTCAGAACCAACAGTAATGGTGAAAATATAGAACAATGAAATGACCTTCCTTTCCTACTTTTACTGTATGTGGGCAAGGATTTGCAAATCAGAGTTTATTGTTTGACTGGGGACTTTGTATTTGGAAAGAGTAGAAATGATTTACATCTTTTTGAACTGTTTTAAGATTTGCATCTGATATCACTAGTTTGCCGTACCACTTCGTACCTCCCACTTGGAGTCACCTACTCATGCTAAAACTAATGAAATGACTAATAGCTATATTTAAGTAGCAGCCATTGGTAATGGGTAGCAGCTATAAAATCTATGGTCTAGCTGGTAAGCTGGTCTCCTGATTTCAGGTTCCTTTCCATTGTAATCTGTCAAGGGTAAATTATCTTCCTGGAAGAGATATGCAAAGTAAGTCATCAGTGTATACATGCATCAACTAAGAAGCTTGTTTGTATCAGCTCTTAGATTAGGAGGGTGTCCTGACACCTGACAATGAAATGTAGCATCAGAGTCCCTTTGTAAGGTTGGGGAAAAATCCTCAGGTGTGTGGGAAACTGAGAAACCGTGAGAAACTGTGGGAAGCTGTGGGAACAGTGAAAGTTAGGAGTGAGAAACTGTGAAAGTTAGAAATAACAGATTAGCAGATAGAGAAACTTAAAACACAGGCTGGACGCACCAATCTCTGGTTGGTTACCTGTTGTCTGTTAGCAGGATTGAACCCAGATAGCAATAGAGTCAAGGAATTGGCTGGAGGCAGGGGGAAGGAGCGCGTGGACAGCACGTGGACAGTGTATGCTCACATACTTGGAGAATATCTAAGTTTGGTCTGATGCTCAATAAAATGGCTTCTGGTCCTAAACCTTAAGCCCCTGCTCCTTTCGATGGTTCCTACAAAGTGTACATGGAAAGGCACTCTTAATTTCTTTCTGGTGGAAGTGTGTCAAAATGCTGAAAAGATTATATATCTTCTTTTTTTTCTTCTTTTTTTCGAGAAACTGTTTTATATGGAAAAGCTACATCAATACAATCACATAGTTCCCCAACTATCTTTAAATTATATGTAGCATTGTAATGTAGGTCTAGAAAAGAAATAGAAGCAATTTAAGGGAATACATTTCCTGTTGAGAAATATAGTAATAGCACTCAAGAATGTGTTCTGGGTACCCTCAAATAATCTTGAAGGTCTTCAATTCTCAAGTAATTTCTCAGGTAGATGTTAGGAATATCTTGACAATAAGGTGGCAATTCCAGATGAGCTACAGTTAATGGTATGAAATCTCTATATATCTTGATTCTGACTGTGCATTCACTTCTTAAAAGAATAGCAATTTTAAAAGATTTGCATGTCTTTCATTGATACTTTATCTATATAATGCACTGTGGGACCATAACTTCAACATAGTGTGAAACTCTGGATATATGCATTGATCTTGGTTCTGATATGGGGCAGAAATCCACACTGGATTGCATTGCTGTTGCCACAAATAGGACATTCTGGGATAAATTCTATGTGAATTTTCATTGATTAAAATAGAAAAGAGGAGGAAGAAAAGATGCTATTGTTTCATCATTGCTTGTTTCATCACTGAATCCTGAACGCTTTCCTTCCAGAGACAAGAGTAAAGCCTTTGATCTTTCTCAAACTATTACTGAAGACTTTGCTGTGTTTTGTTCCTGGATGCTAGCATATTCCTTTATTACGTAAGTCATTACAGTTTAGCTGACAATAAATTAAAGTGTTTTGTTAGTGTTCTAGATTTAAATAAGGACCAATGAAATAGATCTGAGATACCAAAGGCTTAAATCATTATCATATAAACTGCCTCATTTTCAGCGTATTAGAATGAAACTTATGTTTGCTTAGATAAAGTACTTCATATAAATAATAATAAAGAATTTCCGAATAGGAGTCAAGGGAACAATAGCA
Organism: Tinamus guttatus; assembly: GCF_059628265.1. NCBI lineage: Eukaryota > Metazoa > Chordata > Aves > Tinamiformes > Tinamidae > Tinamus > Tinamus guttatus. The sequence continues at coordinate 1,591,842 of NW_028288758.1, read as the reverse complement.
TTCCTGCTTGTGGATTGAATCTATCAATATGCAGAATATCAAGCCCTTTTTCAGAAAAAAAAATGCTGAAATATTAATGACATTTTTAGCTTCCACGGGCTTTTCAACTTAAAAATCAATAAGCGGAAGTAATCATAGTGTCGTTAGAGTCACTGAAATTGAATGCACTGATTTTTTTTTTAAGGTGAAAAAGCTGACATTGATTTTAGTAAAAATGAAATCAGGTCATGAAGACAGATTTTTAGCTGCATTAATTTGAATGAAAGCAGAGAGTTCTTTGTAAAACAGAATTGGCCACTGAAGCTGGCTTGGGCCTGCCAGTAGGAAAGATGGAGGCTTCAGTGGGTCTGAGATCATGCTCATGTTTTGGCTTAGAGAGCAGTGCATAAGCAGGATCCAAACAGGAATGTTGGGTAAGGAATTGAAACCCTTCATTCGAAAGGATGTAGCACAACTGTGTTTTATTTTTCTTAATGGTGTTGTCTAGGAAGCTGTGATTAAGCACCTTTCTCATAATAAGCGTGTAATTGGAGAGCCCACAAAAAATGTGCAGGAAAGCTGGTATGAAAGCAGCACCAGCCAAAGGAAATTTTAAGCTTTTTCTTCCAACTTTCCAGAGAATGCAATAGCCATTGAGCTATGGGTTATACTTCTGAGCCTACCCAAGATGTTAAAATTATCAAGAAAGAGAAAATTACAGGAAGGAAAGTGATTTTGCTGACAGCATTTATATAATTATGTGGCATTCTGTATTTTAGTGGTCGAGACATGCGGTTGGCAGCAGGAACCCTGTTGTCCCTTCTAATTTTATTCAATGATGTCTGTAATGTAAGATGCACAAATTACCCTGAGAGAAAGGACTAAAACCAGGATGCCCTTTACCTGTCTTGTGGAAATAGGCAGTTTACTTATGTCATCTAAAAAGATTGTTTTATCTATACTTGCCTTCTTCTGAGTGTGAAGATTTGAATTTACTATGCACTAATAAATCATTAAAAGAATCTGTCTTAAATTGGCTCTGGAATGTGTTTTGGCATGGACCCTTGTGTGTGCTGTATGGGGGTTTGCGTAGCATCCAGCAAAACTTCAGCTTAATGAGAGATCCAGCAAGCATGGCTCCTTTGCACCTCCTTTGAGGCAAAGCAGCTCTCTGCCAGTGTTGTAAGGGAATAGTCTGCCCCTTTTGAGTTTCAATTGGAAAGGGCTTTTTCCTGATTAAGGACAAAAAGGAATAAAATTCCATTATAGATTAATCATTCACAAGAGTCAGACATCGGGGGAGCCACATGGTTGCTTTGCAATAAATATAAATGCATTTGCAAATAATTTTTGTCTTCTGTTTCTAAAAACTATCATTCAAGATTAATCATGTCTGCATTAGCAGCTCTCATGGAAATAAGAACTTCAAAGTAGATAAATAAAAAATTTACTTGCTTTAGTTTAACTTTAAAAAGGAATCATTCTTGTCTCACTTGAATCTACAGAAAATAATATTTTCTTACATTTTTTCAATTTCTATTACATTTTGACTTTTCTGTTTCCAAACAATTCTGATGATTTTAGTTGTTGTATTTTTTTTTAATTTTAGTGACATTCTCACAAAAACAAACAAACAAAAAGGTTATATACAGAGGCAGTCACTATTCTTAGTTATTTCCCTCAGTCAGGAATACTTACCAGCTATTAGGAATAGATTGTTGCATGTTGAAGAAGCAATCATTAGGCAAAATAAATGTATCCAAGAGAGACACATATGCAATGCTAATTGGCAACTGTGTAGACAAAGAGCTGCCATTTATTTTATTACAGTCAAACATAACCTTTGCAAATGTCAGCTCTGTGTTCTGTTGACCAGCATTTTAATTTAGACATTTTGTTCTTCCTTTCTTTAAGTGATTATCGTTTTATTCTCTTCCAACAGTTTGCTCATTCATACTAGTTGCCATTGCATATTTCATTATTCTTTTGAAAGTAGCAGTCAAATTATGATTAGTATATGGGGGGGAAATAAAAAGGAAAAATTGAAACTTTACATCAGTAATTACAGAATCAGAATTATATCAGTAGAGGCTTTATGGTGTCATAGAGGAAGGGAGGCCATAGAGGAATAAATATTTGCCGTATTTATATGCAAAGTCCAAGATAAACCTTATGATGAAGAGATTATTATGATAATATCAAATCTCTCTATAAACAAAGGGTAATAAACAAAGATGAAAACAGCGGGCAATTCGAACTTCTATCAGTGCTTTTGAAGCCTGACCAAAGAAGGGTGACAGGTGTGAACTGCCCCATGCAGTTCAGAAATGTCAAAGCCTCAGTATGAGTCTTTTGTTAGCACAAAAAGAAACCTCAAAACCAGTGTCTCACCTTGCAAGTCTAGACCAAGACAGGAGGTATGACTAAGAGCTGCTAATTGTGGTTCTCTGATCACAAATCGCCTGTTGCTGGAAAATTTAGCAGGGTAAGAAAATCAATTTAATGTAAACCACTAAAAGGCTGTTTACAGGTCTCTTCTGGCAATAGTGGGGATAGCGGGCAGAAACAAGCATACATTTGTTCTTTCCCCTTCTCATAGAGAAACTGCCTACTAAGAGTTCTTGTGTGATGCAGTGCAACCTTGCATGGAAGACGAACTCCTTGTACCTTCAATGCATCATTCGGATGATGCAGTTTGTTATGTTGACTGGTCAGTGAATGTCACTTCTACGATACTAACGAAATTACTTATGTTTATGGAGAGGCAGAAGTCTTTCCCAGTCTGAGTTCTAGATAATGGAAAGAAACAACAACAAAAAAGCGACTGAGAGCTGGTCGGACGGCCTTCAGCTGATCTGAGAGCTGGGACTTTCTCAAGTTACCATGTCCTTGAGCCAGCTGGAAAGATCTGGACTGCAGCAAGTAAACAACTTAAAGGAAGTAAAGATGTGGAAGTTGCCAGCGAAGAGGAACTAAGCAGAACAACCAATCACGAATCAATATGCAGCCATGATCAGGATGAAGAGTATAAAAGAAGGACTCAGGAGGGGGAAGGTGAGCATGCACAAGCACGCGCAAGCTTGAGGTCTGAAATACTATACCTGCTTGATCAATAAAGGCTTATGTATAGCATGCATCCCTGTCCGTTCCAACTCAGTCGTGAAGCGAATGCGACACCATTTTTTAATATTAAGTAAATTATTTTAATTAAAAAACAGATATTAAAAAAAAACTTGGAAAATTCCTTTCATATGACATTTCTTTCAAATCTCAAAATTTGAAGGTGGAATTTGAAGTTGGTTGTTTTATGGTAAGATGCTAACTAGAATGTCACCGAAGCCATCCCTTAGACCTGGATACGTTAGAGGAGGCTGAGTCAATCCTGAAGATTACAGGGTCCAATTTCAAGTGAAAAAAAGGCATTATACCTTTTTGTAATGTTTTCATGCTGAATATAGTATTATTAAAGAATAATTTTTGAGGTTGTTCAAGTTTTGTCTAGAAAAGTTGCTAGCATTGAGTGACCACAATATACTCAATTTTGAGCAATTGTTGCAGGAGCCAGGAAGCCTATTGGGATTTACTGCATTAGCATTTAACTTTGCAAGAGGAATTTAATAAAAATAAGGAAAACTGTTAAGAGCACGTCTTCAAGATTGCATGCAGCTTCAGTAGAATGCAGTGAACAACTCTAATTTAAGTTATCTCACTCCAGATGAATACTGTGAGGGGACTTAAAACTATAACTGAGTTCCAAATCTCTTAGGTAAAGTCATAATAGAAAGGTTTATTAACACGCATTAGCGGGATAGTGTGTGGATGACCTTGGCAAATCCCTAAGCTGCTGGCTGCCAAAAGCTTGGTGTACAGTGGGAGAAGCTGAGTTTTTCCATAAGCGTATGTAATCAGTCATGCTTGAGGGAAGATTGCAACTTAGAAGGGCCATAAGAAAGGTTGTACTTATCTTTTACATGGCAGATGGTTTACCAGGAATTTCAGTGAAGGCTTACTTTTGTTATGGAGACATTAAGCAGCATCAAAAATTGAAATGGGAAGGAAAAATATTAGGGCAAGAACGGTAATGAGATTTCTGACTATGACTCTGTTAGACTATACATAGAAATTGCAAAGTAATTGCTAGACCTCCCAGTAAGGTAGTAATAATTTGTATGTATTGCATCATTTATAGGACAATATATTAATTTTTTAAATAAAATATTGTTTCTAAAGGTTGGTGAGAGTTTGACAGGATGTGATCAAGGCTCCTGATTTTTTCTAGAGATTGTAGGGGTTTCTAGGTGGGTAACAATATGTTTTACATCCTTATTTATGAAATCAACTCCAAATTGTTCTCAGTAAATCAATAGCTGTACACATCAAGGCAGAGGTCAGTAATCTCAAATTAAACATAAGGATGAGGTCTTAGAACATTAAAGGCTTAAGCATACAGGTAAAATATGTGCCTGCAACTCACCTGACTCAGTTGGCTTTTTGCTATTCCCGCCACGGGTTTTCTAGCTACAGTCTGGGACTACAAAGTCATCGCAAAACTATTTTTATTTTTGACCTTTAAAGTATTGTTTGAGTCTGAGCTACCAGAGGTGAAAGACAACTGCATTTATCCACCATAAAACTGAATCTGCCCCCTTCCTTCCAATCTATGTGAAACTTCATCGCTATATAATATACTGCACTGATGTGCTCAGAGTCCGTATTTTCTCTTTTTCTTAAATAAGCAAACAAAATCAGCCAAAGCAATGAGATTTTCCTCTAGCGTAGGTAATTCAATTTAATGGAGACAAAAATTTTAATAAATAATGCTTTCAATGACTAAAGCTCAACAAGATCAAGAAAAAGAAAAGATCATTTTAAAAGTTTTTTTATTATTTGAAAAGTTATTGTTACATGTTAGTAACATTTCAATGGTTTCTGATTTGCAGTTACTTTGTATTGTCTTGGGATTGACAACTAATATTTGGTTACTTTATTGGTTATTGGTCTGTTACAAAAACTATCAGATACCACTGTGTTATTACAGTGCTATTTGTTTGTAAATGTCATTTAAGAAGATGAAAAAAACAGTAAATGCTAAATAGAAAAAGCAAAAATCATGCTTTTTATTCTGTTACAAGGCATTCTACCTTCTAAAGAATATATATTTGTGGCAAAAGGAGTAAGGTAGAAAAGAGTAGGTAACCTTCTTGTAATTAGCAGCCTTCACTCATGGTTTGCATGTGAATGTGTCTGTGGTAGTTCAACTACTGTTAAGTGACTTTGAAAACAAGCCTTATCCTTTGAGTTTAAGTTAACTGACTGATGAAAGCTAAGACTTTCAAAATTAAATTTAGGCTATAAAAAGAAGTCGTTCCTTTCTAATCAACACCGCAGTGTTGAGTTTTTGGTATTTGAAACTACATGAAACCTCACCTACCTATATAAATGTGTGCTTTTTTGAAGAAGGTGGCATTTAGCTGCTCATCCTCTCCTTAAATGTAGATGATTTTCTTTTCTGCTGGCCAAGGATGTGCTGTGCTGCATTTTACTCTCATCTCATACTGCTTTTCTATGTTCATAGCATGTCTTCCGACAACCTGCATCATTTCTAGAGATACAGATATCTTTTCATAGAGATTTTTTTTAAAAAATCTTTTAAATCAAAAGCTCCTACAGTTCCTTACCAACTTCTGTGTAGTTTGTGTTAATGCTTATTAAGTTCACATTTGAGACATTTGAGATAGATAGAGTAGAAGATATCACAGAAATGGAGGCTCAGTTAAACTCATTAAGCTCTAGTTACTTGTTAATGTTTGTGAAAGTGTGAATGCACCTTCTTCAACTGCTGCTGAGTTGGTGTGTACTGATAAGATGTTTGAAGAGTAATATTTGAGAATAAACCAAAAAATAAACCAATTTGAGAATAAATCAAAGTAGAAAATGTCAGGTTCTTTTGAAAAGCTTATTTAAAATTACATTAAAATTTGAGTCTCCCAATTGGAAAACCAAAAAGTAATTGAAGAGAGTGATAGAACTTTCTGATCTCAGCATAACAACTTGGTACAGAGCAGTGAGATTTGACATTGATACTTGATTGATTAATTTATAACAGCAGCACATATTTTATATTACCTGAAGATAACACTTCCTGTTCTATATTGCAAATACTGCAGAGATAAAAAGCACAAAAAACATCACAAGAAGTGCTAATGTTTAAAGCAATTGGATTCTGCCAGTGCATTCTTTCATTATTACATCTTTTTTTTTTTTTTTTTTTCCTTCCTTGAATAGTATATTTTCTGTAGTTTTATTTCATTGCAAGTTCAAATGCTTTGTAAAGAACTCTATCCTCCCTGGGAAATTAAGCCATGATGACAAAATGTTCAGAGCATGCTTTTGAAGTATAGGTGAATAGTAACCGACCTGGTGATGCTGCATGACAAGCATGAAAATGAGACCTTATAACCTGCCCCATGAATTTAACAGACTTTCAGTCTTTATCTACTAAAACCTTTATCCCATTGGTAAGTAAATGAGGTGGGGGACATGAGAGACTACAATATTCCTCTGTAAATAATAGCAGAACAGCAAGATTCTCTAATTCAAAGACAGACTATGAAGATACCTTTATTTTGGTTCGAGTTCAGCAATGACCAAGATTTATAATAGACATTTTAAGGTAAGAGAATAAAAAAACAACCAACTAACCAACAAAAAAAAAAAAAAACAGATGACCTTAGTGATGATTTTGGGGGGGCGAAAAAAAAGTGCTGTGGAAAAAGGCAAAACGTTTTGTTTGCTTTAGCAAGATTTTCTGACTAATGCACAATTCACTGAGCAATAAGTGCCAGATTGTTCTGATTATCCATAATTTCAATCATACTGGGAGGTGAATGACATGATGAAATGTCCAGCAAGGAGCCCTAGTGCATTTTACATCATCTGCATTGTTAAATAAATGTCTTTCTACAGTATATAGTGGCATATCCATGTTAATCTAGAGAAAGGTGACTATTATGTTCTATCAGAATCAAACCTTCAGCAACCTTGAATATTTATGGAAGCAGTTCAAAACTCTTAAAGGATTGGCCTCTGGGTCTTTGTACCCACTTATTTAATTTTGGGTCTATCAACAAATCTATATTTTCATTTAGAAATGTAGATTCGTGCTTTAAAAAAAAACACCTGAGGCAAACCAATCTGGTCAGCCACAAGTAACTGACTGTTTGTTTTATCCATGTAAAAGTGATAGCTGGTTTGGTCAAACCTCCATTGAGTTACAGTGCCACTGCTGCTGTTGCGATCTACTTTTATTTTATTTATTTATTTATTTTTACCTTTTTTTTTTTTTCCTACTGCTTTAGTTCTTGTGAAGATTGGGTAATGATTCATTTCAGCAAAACACATATTACAAGTTACGCAGGCAGAACCTTTGAAAAATCCTGGTTCAATTTGGCTTGCCTGCGTCCGTAGGAATTGTCTTGTCTTGTTCAGCAGGAGTGACAATAGGTTTTCATTGTGTAAATTCTGTTTGAGTTTTTATGCTCGAACACTGGGGCCTGGGTACACCTCTTAAGATTCGCCAAGTAATGGAGTCTTAATATTGAGGAATGCCTGACATCATAACCTCAATCTTGCATAGAAAAGGCAGGTGACAAGCTTGCAGTAACTGTTATTTTTTTCTTGTTTTAATCCATTTTTCTGAACTATGATATGTAAACCCTGGATGCTGTGTCTTAAGTATTCCCCTTTTGATATAGTTTGAGGAGTATCTTTTTCCAGCGTTTTGTAACTAAGTCTTGTGCTAGATCAGGAAGCAAAGGTGATACTTAATACCCATTTAAGATGTTCATACTGAGGCAGAGAAAGATGATTTTCTATCTATAGCGGGCTCATGTCTATCTATTGACATTTAGTCATGGAGCTAGGAGATGAGTCATCTGAAGGAGCAGCACCAATTATCTCATCTGTGTAATTTCACTGCACAAGATATCTCAGTAAATGCTGCAGTGGTCAGATTAACAGCTCTTTGACTTTGACCTCTTTTTCAGTGCATCTTCCAGTGAGTTTAGTGAAACCAAGGAGAACTTGTACAAGTGTCCCTAATTATCTAGTGTCAACTATGTCCATCAAAAACACTGGAGATGATACAGTAGCATTATACATATGCAGTCAGACTTTGTCTCATATTTACTGTAAATATTTATTTCCATGGAAGAAGAAGAGAACTGAAATACACATTCTCAAGTAAGGGAGTAAAAAAGTGTGAGTTCATGGTAAGACAAGGACAGAGTTCTCAGGAAAAAAAAAATCAGGCCAATTATATTTATTGAAATAAAAATACAAAAAATCTGATGGCTGGAGAAAAGAAAAGAGTATAATACACACACACAAAAATCAACATGAACTAGAGTAGATGAAAATATCTACAAATCACAAAACAGGAATTGACCTTAGGACATTTCATTAACTTGAACAACAATGTAATAGCTACTATATTCAACTATAGAGAAAAAGAGAATAAAATGAATTTTGCTGCAATGTTAGCAAACAGTTCATAAATAAAGCAAGTACGATGCCATAAAGTTCTTTTTCTCCCATTACAAGAACTAAACTATAGAGATATATCTGAATGAAAAGTACAGTCTGCACTCTTACTAGATAGTACCTTTGACTCTACCTCAACAGCCCATTTATAACTCTGAAATGCAGGGAAACAGGATGCAAACCAAATTTACCCTCTGGGTAATGAAGTCTACAGTTTTTAAATATGAGTAAGTATATAAAATGTTTATCTGTTTATTTGCTTAGCACTTACTCTCGAGTAGGTTCCCTGTAATCAGTTCTTTAGTCTCGTAGTGTTACAGGCAGCTAAAATAAACAAATAAAGAGTCTTTTGCAAAGGTACAAAGATGATAATACTTATTTACAAAGGCGTTTCATTATATTATCCAAGGATGAATTAAGAATTGTATGACTTTTGTTTTTCAACCTGCTGTTTTCCTGGATGGTTACGGCAGAAGGGACTATAACAGGTCTGTATTTTTAGAGAGAGGTACAGCAAAATCCACTCACTGCTTAATATTTTATTTTATGTTTTTTTTTTTTCGAAGGAACATTTGGGAAGGAAGATTTGATAATCCTAAAATTTTGTCAGACTTCCTCATTCAGAAAGCTTTTTCCTTGCTGAGGCATACTGAACTCTTTAAAACTGTACTTGAAGAAGAAATGACAAATTCTGCTAGTATATAAATATTTGTAATATTTGCATGATCTGATGCTCAGGAAGAGCAGTAAAATTTAGTTCAGTAAGTATAGACTATAAGGGGGAAACTTACAAGTGCCCTTGTAATGAGCGGTTTATTTAAATGCCAGGTCTTTGATCATCAACATGAATCTAGTTTACCCTGAGTTGAGCTCCTGCTGCTATTGGTACTATGTGTGGTTCTTTTGTTAATAATTTGCTCACATTTACACAGTATTGCATTATTGATTTTCATTGGTTTCTAAAGTCTTACGTCACAGCCTGGTTTATTGGTTCATTCTAGAGAAATCTCTTCTAAATTGCTAGGCGTTTTCACGATGTCCCTCTACCATACTTACTGGTTTTGCTAACTGATGTTGATCTGTAGCAGCCAGAAAAACTGCCAAAGGCTATGTAGAGCATTAAAGGTTCTGAATCTTCTACATGACTAGAGATTGAAAATTTTATTTCAACTGACATAATGTTAAAAGCAAAAAAGATAGGCCTTTGGATTTTCCTTTTATTTTTTTTTTCACGGGGTGTTCGTGATTTTTTAATAGAATTGCTTTTTTTTGATGTTGTTGCATATATTTAATTAATTTAATTAATAGACATTATAACAGAATTTATTCCTAGGCCCACAAAATCTAAAAGAAAGAGCCAAGAGTATTCCTGATGCGCAGGACACTTCCTCAAATTTATCTATACCCCAATAATACATTAGCAAGACTGTGTTTCAGTCTTTCTTGTTCAGATGTATGAAATTCCATTCCCTGTTGCATAGGCAGCTGCTGCCCCTTCTAATTCAGTGAGCCTATGTTGCAGATATCAAGCCATTTAATCGTACTGCAGTGAACCACAATATCATGACTCATATCTACATTTGAATTTTTATTGTTAATCATTCATTGTTTTGCAAAATCAAACTTTACTATTGATAATTTGTATATAATCTCATGTGGTTCACACTCTTTAGGCCCTATGCTGACAGTGACTATGACCTGAAGACAAAATGTCATAGCAAAAAAAGCCTTAGAAGTCATAATTATACAATTCATGCATTTTCTCAAATAGGAGAAAACCTAAATCTGTCCTCAAGACTGGAAACCAGAAGTCTTCCCTGATGCCATTAGAATTACAAGTGGGATGATTTGGTCTCCTCACTACAGCACATTGTGTTACATGATGCCAAAGTTGGCTTACTTTTTCAAAGGAAGTATTCAAAATGAGAATTAGAAGCAACTTCCGTGTCGTATACTGACTTGAGGATTTTGTAGAATATGGCTAGGGAAAGTAAGAAAGAAATATATTCCCTGATTTCTGTATAAGTTTTGTTGTTGATGTTTTGCTTTCTCATACACTAGAAGAAGAAGAAATCTGTCGCTTAGAAATTCTACTGTGCACTTTGCTTCCTGGAGATCTTTACTGTAAAAGAGTGCTGAAACTAAAGAGTGAAAGGGAAATTCAGCCGAAGTAATCATTTTGCTTGTTGTGTAGTTGAGAATGCTCAATTAATATTAAGCAGACTATTCTAAGAGTTTTGATTACTATAGTTTGGAATACAAAGTAAAACTCCTTAGGCATTCAGATTATTCAACAGGAAAATCCTACAGTATTTAACATCAAACATATGAAATGTTTCTACATCTTTCTGAAAATGAAGTCAGTCTATTTTCCTGGTGTTAATCACTTTTATTGCATAGACTACTGCACAGTATCCAATTTGTCACATAGAAGCATACAGTATATGGTAAAAACAAAACAGAAAAGGACCTTTATTGGAAGGAGAAATGTATTAATTTCTATTAATTTAACTACCATGTAATTATCTTCTATAATCCTGTCTGAAAGGCAAAAATGATAAATGGGTGCAATAACAAGACATCATGAAAGTTCGACAGAGCTCATTCAACTTCCATTTTACCAGCAGTTTGTTTCAGCCATTCAGTATTACAGATAGGTTTTACTGCAGTCTAGATGAATAACAACTTAACGTTCAAAGAGATTGAAAAGAGACTTAAAAATAAAAGACACCTGCATCACCAAAACTGAGGTAGAACTTCTGCCTGTGGAACACTTAACAAAGCACACTTATTAATAATGTTTATTTCCCTTGTAAAATACTTGCCCTCTGTTTCTCTAAAAAGCTAAATGCTACCCACTTCTCATATACTTTGTGTTTCAGTTCAAGACTTGTAAATGTCATGGACCATTTAAACAACAAATGTAACTGTATTTTTTCATAACTTGTAAGAATCACTTAACATAAGAATCATACATGATTTTTTTTTTCTTGCCCTTCCTTTCTTCCTTCCTTCTTTGCTTCCTTCCTTCCTTCCTTCCTTCCCCCCCTCCCTCCCTCCCTCCCACTGAGTGTGACTAGTAGTGGAAAACACATTGATTTTCAGGTGTCCTATAATTTAAAGAAAAGTCGGTTAATTCACATTAGGTATTTGATAAGTAGTTGGTTAAAAGAAAATATACAGATCAGATAGATGTCAATTTAGAACAGCTATTCTTCTGATCTGAGGGGCTCCTAAGGAAGTATATCACTACTGCTTAAAGGCAAGGAAGATTATTCCAAGATGGATTCTTGATGTGTATTGTGTGAAGTAGAGCATCTCACTGCCATATCTAAGTTTACTTCTAAGCCTATGGAATTTTTTTTTCCCCTCCACCCTTGAATCTCCATTATTAAGAGACTTTTTTTGGGAAAACAGGTTTTTGCTCAAAGGTTGTTCTTCCTGTGCCTGTGTGTGAGCCCATTTTGGCTATTATGGCATATGATTGGTACATGCTGTTGTGTGATGTGGAGCAAGATTTCATCGGCATGTGTCTAAAATGGTGCATTACATACGAATGGCAAAGAAATGGTGGAAGGAATTGACAGAAATAATTAGTACTTCAGAGAATGTTTTAGTATTTTATAATTAAACACTGTTCATTTAAATCCTGGGAAGGAAATAAGAACGTATTGTGGAAACTCTGTCTCAATGCCTATCTTTCACATGTCTAGCTAGACTCAAAAGGATTATTTATAAGATTAAGGATCTACAGAACTTGGTTTACATTAATTTGAGTGGCAAATAATCAGAAAAAAAGTCTACTGTATTCTCCACAAAAATAGCTTGCCAAGCCGTTTGGCAAGCTATTTTTGTTTCTAAGCCAAGCTATTGTTCAACTTGTCTAATTAAACTGTATTTTTTTTCAAATAATTAGATGCCAAGTGCAGTTGATTCTCTCATGACAGAATCTATTGGCAATTTCTGTATTTTATCTTCACAATAACTTTCCGCTGTTATCTTAACAATGTGATTTTCTTCCTATCCTCTTCTGTACAGCTTAAAATACTGTTCCTTTTGGAAGAGAAACCTCCAATTGATAAACATAATTTATTCTAGACAAAAAAGTTTCCAGTAAAACTTGACAAACTGGCCTCTGAGGGAGCTGTCTCCATCAGCCTTCAAGTAAAAGAGATATTGTGCATCTGTTCTTTGATAATCTGGAGTGCAAGATAATCCCAGCCTCATCAGCTTCAGTTCTAAATAAGTCTCTCATTCAAATGTTTAGAATTGAGAAGGCTTTTTCTTAAGCCAGAAATATGAGACCTTTGTGCATGTTTGTAAATGTACAACAATGCCTTTTTTTTTGGTTGCTCATCATATAATTTAAGAACAATTTTCTGATACATGTTAATAGGACCTGGCGGCAAGAAAATCTCTTTTCTTTATAAGACTACAGTGGATATTATTTATATCTCTAATTTTTAATCATGTAGTCCTACACATATATGTTATGTGTGTGGTCCTACATATATATGCTTTTTCTCTACAAACACAAACATCTTTAAAGATTTATGATTTATAGTTTAAAACATTTTTTTGGCCCAAACGTTTTCTTTAATACTGTAAGCAGAAACAATATGTCAGACCAATGTCAACTGAAGTTCTCATACCACCTAGTGAAATCTTTTGACTAAATTAACTTCTGAGTTATGCTTTTATGCAATCCAGTGTACCACTGTGCCCATAACCCCTTAAGTTAGCTATATGGTGAGACATGCAACAGCTGATAGTATTTTAGGTAGCGAGTTATGCTAGACATTGAATCTGCATTAGGGGCAACACAGTTACCTAGAAAGACAGAACAATCTTTCAAGAAGCAGAGTAATACCTGACTTTGATTAATGGGACTCTACAAATAAAAAGACCTAAGAGCAGGTATGCTTACATTTCATATTTATTTTAGCAAAGCTACATTGAAATGAAGAGGGTAAACTTGGACCATACACAGCATGTTCAGAACATTTGAGAATTATACATTAGGTGAAAATAAAATATTTTTGAACCAGAAGTTTAATTTTAACAGTGTTTATGGATTGAAGATCAAGGTAGTTACTTCGGTTTTATTTAGTATTCAGTTAGATAGAAGACAAGAGGAATCTCACTTAATCAACTGGGCTGTAATGATTCAATGTTCCTTTTGCATTGGGCCCATCTATTGCTGTGAGAATTGGAAGCCAATTTAAGTAAGGACATACAACAGAAATCTTTAAAATCTCTATAGAAGAGGGAGAACTAAATGTTTGATTTCAAAACTGGAAAGCAGATGAAAGAAGCAGCAAATGACAGAGAAGTTTGGAAGAGCCTAGTTTCTGCCTGCTCGCCAGTTTTGGCAAAGGAAGAATAGATAGACGAATGAATGGCTCTTGGTGTATATATAATTACCAGATCATTCAAACAGATCTTTATCTTCAACTGTCTCTTCCAGTTTTTTTTGTTGTTTGGTTTGTTTCTAAAAGAAATGTGGTACTATTTTCTGCTCTCTGCTCAGGCTGGTGTGAGTTTACTTCAGTGGACTTACACCTTGTTTGCAGTGCAGTAGCAGAGAAATCTTTGCATCCTAAGAACTGCACTTTATATAGTCAAGGATTTGCTGTAGAAATGTTTTATCACCCCTCAACACCAAGTAGATATTTCATCTTAACCCAGACAAACAGCAGGTCCTGACAAAATCTCACAGAGGAGAAACCAATGTTGCATTCATACAGCAGCCCCCAGATTACTCTCAATCAGTCAAAAATAATCGCTGTGTCATTCTGTGTTTTAATGTTCTCATAAATTTTTATTGCCTCCCTTTTCATCCTATAACTAATAACACAGTTGTCACAAATAAGCTCTCAAACAGCACAGGGCACAGTCTAAGAAATATCTTTATGAAAAAAAATAACTTGTTGCCAAATTCTAAAATAAACCACTTTCTATTTGCAAAACCTTTCCTATGCATCCTCTGTACATAGTTCATACAAGTCATAGTTCTCTGCCACTGCACAGAACCAAAGCTGAGACAGAATCTCTATATTAGACAATTTCTTAATATTTCAAGGCACTGAATGAGTAACTTGTTGGGTACAGCACGAATGCTTGGCATGAACTCCCTTGGGAGTCCACACACTAGCCTAGCACACTGGAGTTCTTACGTTGTCCTCCATCATTGCATGTTTTGCTTGGAAAACATGCTGACAAAAATAGCTCATAAAAGACCCCTTATGAACCCCAAACACAGAGATTAGCAAAAAAATACAGACCAGAAGATAACAGCATTACTGGTGCCAGGCATGGCATCCACTAGCCCCTGACCCAGGCCAAGATCCTACACACAGCGCTTGGGAAGGAATGGCACCTGAGAGCAGGGCCACAAGGGACAACCCTTAGAACAGTGTCCCACATCACTGGCAGGAAATTATATGCCATTTTGTATGTCAGGGACATATTACAGAATAAATTGTAGCTTTTTAATTAACTCTACATTGCAGTTCTATATTATTAGCTGCTGAGGACAACTGGCTGCTTGGCACTGTAGGCAGTGTCGATTACCAAATCGTGATCAAACTGTGCTGAATTTGGAACCACTCCATCAATGTCTTATGGATTGTTAAAATTTGCATTCAGCTTGGCTTAGTTGTGGACATCTGGCTAACAGGAAAATACAGGAGCAATTGCCTACTAAGTGGGAACCTTTCTAAAGCCAAATTACTTGGTAAAATAACTAAACGGCTTTTAGGGGAAAGCCCTAAAGGATTTAGTACAATTTAAACCAATAATGTTCTACAGGAATTACTCTTTGTAACCTGTGGAACTGAATACAGAGCACTGTCTTGTTTGTTGTGTTTTTTAACCAGATACTAGTTTACTATTAAAAAAAAAAAAAAATCTCAAACCAATCTCCAGAAAAGTAGTAACACCCTTGTCAGGGAACTCAGGAGAAAAAGAGTCAGTGTTCCGATCCACTGTCAGAGGAGGTTTCAATATGATCCAAGAGAGAGATTAAGACAGAAATGGAGTCAAATGCCATACAACCTTGTAAACTCTATTTACATATCTGCGATACAACAGAAAAGAAGGGAAAAAGAAAGATGAGCAAGCAAGCAGGAGAGATGCAGCAAGATTAGCTACCACCACCACTAATCCAGCTAGGTTTTGTTGGCTCCACCTCAGTGCAGGTGATGATCTCTTGAAGGAGAGTTCACGGAAAGAAACCACACACTTGGGGGGAATACATAGTCCTTTTTATATCCCAGTTCTTGAAGAGTCCATCCACTTTTGTACGTGCTACGTGCTTTGGTGCTCCTCTTCACCTAACTCGAATGAAAGCACCGCTTGGTAGGCACTGCTGAGCATTGTTTGGGTCTCGAGATGATCTTCCTAGAGACAGCATGTGTAAATGGTATGGCAACAATGTTGAGATAAACCTTGAGCTGATATCACAGTCTTCCCAGAGACAGGATGCCGAGGCCAAGAAGTCGTAAATTGTACGGCAACGATGTAGAGACAAACACAATCCAAAACAGTCTCTTACAGACAGTAAATGTGGAAGAATTTCAGGAGGTAACAGAAAGAGGCAAGTTTAGGGAGAATGGGAAAGATGGGAACAAGATCTGAGGAACAAACTGGGATGAACTGTATGAAGAAGCAGGACCTAGACACTTGGTCCTGGAATTCTGGGCATAGGTACTGTGCTATGTTAGTGTATGTTCATATAGAGAAGTGTAGGTAGTTCAAGTTGGTTCAAAGGCACCACAGGGTCAAATGAAACTTGTATAGTTACATCCTATTCCTGACTCTTGGCCTCAGAAATTTGGAAATGATCTCTGTGTGGTTTTATTTTTGTCTTTGCATATGTAATTTATAATAAATATGTATGTGTGTGTGTGTTTACAGTTTTGAAAATGATTGTTGTGAGAAAGATCATCATGACGTTCAGGTTCCTATGCAGCATGTAATAGGTAAAAAAAAAAAAAAAAAAAAAAAAGCCTTGTAAGGTGTTTTTTTTTTAAAAAAATGAGGAATATGGAATATTCTGCAAATTTAACAAGTTTATCTCAAAGAATCTCATAGTAATATTTGGAGGCAGGTGTCGAGGGTCACTCTCACACCAAGTGCCAGGGCCCTCCCCACAAGCCAGAGCAAACAACACCTCCACACAAAGTAAGGTCAACTCCCCTCTGCTGTTGTCTGTAGCAGGGCTTTATACCGGTGCAGGTGGGCATGCGCTGAGGAGCAGCACTCATTGGCTACAGGCTCCCAGCTGATTGGTTCTCCTCCAGGTGTTCGGTTGCTAGGCGTCGGTCCAGTTCCCCACAAACTCCACTTTCCTATATATTCTTACTAAGGCCCCAACATCTCCCCCTCTTTTTTCCAAAAAAGAAAAATTAGCAATAAACATTGCAACATTTACAAAAAACAAAGTAACATGGCTGTAATCCTTAGCATTTCCCCTCTTTTTACAAAAAACAAAAATTGGCAATACCATGCATCAAAATATTATGAACAAAAACAAAGTAACTTAGTTGCAAGCACAAATATAATCATTCTGGTCACACTTTTATGATAATGTTTCATTTTTAAATTCCCAAGACAAAAGAAAATGGTCCCAAAGGAATACACAATTTCATTTTGCTTACAACCACAGAAATTCTTCTTGGAAAGGTAATTGTGCTCTTCATTTCAGCAACAGGAGAAGGAAAAAATCTTGCCCTTTGGAGCTGGGGAGGATGGGGGTCCAAGTTAGTATGGTCAGACTGGATATGCTATCATTTTTAGTTTTCAACCGCTGGAAAGTTCTTCCAGTCACAGAGTCTGCCGCTCTTTTCAGTTCCAGACCTTGAGGAAGCTGTCCCACGATCCTGTTGCCACTGCTGTTCCATCATCAGTCACACCTAAGCAACTGACACGGTTATCATGACCGGCAAGGACACCTGCTCTATCAGCTTTCAGTGTATCCCAGACATTGCAGTTGAAGTTGTCATAACCAGCTAGGAGGAGACGTAGCTGTCCCAGATTATAAGCTTGCCATCCTGGGAGGCAGTCCCCCAGTGCATTGCGTAAATTTTAGCCAAGTGTCCCCGGAGTGTTCTTCTAGTACACATTTGAATTCTCCCCACAGGGTCAATGTTGGCTGTGATCTGAGCCAAGGTGGCATTGGTACATGCTTTCCTAGCATCCCTGATTTGGTTTTTCAGTTGCTCGGCCTCCTGGCGTAACTGGTCAAGCTCACTCATTTTCCCGTGCTAAAGTTGCACTTCACTGCCACCTCTGAGAGGACCACAAATCTGCCCTTCTGTCCGCTGCTCATTAACAGGCCCGGTTCGTCCGCCCGCCCCGGCCTGCTCCTGGCGACACTGCAGCTTGGGGGGCGGGAGAAGGAGAAGAGGGTGGCAGTTGGGGGGGGGGGGGGCGGGTCGCTGGCTCTCAGCTCCTCCCCAGGGGACCAGTGCACATCAATTCTAATATGTGCACGTCAGTCTCTAATCACTGTGAATTTTGCCACAGAGAGGTCGACTCCTGCGCTTCCTCGGGTTGCGGCAGAGAGTTCGTGGAGGCAGCCATCGTCTGGGGATACTTGTTCGCCGCGTCCCTCACAACGCGGCAGCTCCCGTTTCCCTGTATCGGCATGCCATTCTTGCGGAACCGTGATCGGCACTCCGCTGCCTTATGCCCGAACCTTTGACATCTCGTACAGGTCCCATTAAATCCTCTCGGGGCCATATCCTCCCTCCTGAATCTGTTGGGACACTTCCTCCTCATGTGTCCTAATCGACCACATAGGAAACATGTCCCATGGAATCTCTTGTCTTCCTTTCTAGACATTCTTTCTCCTTTAATTGCTGCGGCCAAAGCCGCACCATGTATTTTTGCTTTTTGTTCTTCCTCCATCAATGGCGCTCGGGCACAGGTCTCTATCATTTGGACAATTGAAGCTCCTGGTGGCAAAGTAGCTAACAGTTGCTTGCAAGTTTGGTTTGCGTTTTGAACTGCAAGATCCTTTGCCAATATTGCTTTCATTTCCGCAGGCACATTAGGTGCCATATCCAGGGCTTCCTTCAGTCGATCAACAAAGTTGAAAAAAGACTCATTCGGTTTTTGTGTTATTTTGGTGTATGGCAACTGTGGCGTTCCTATTTGTGGTAGTGCAAGAAAAGTGGCTAGCGCTGCATTTTTTGATTGCTGTAGTATCCTGGGGTGGAGCGCTGCCTGGGCCTCGGTTGCCCGGTAACGCCAATTGCCCATCAGTTGATCCAGGGTGGCAACCCTTAATGGATCGTCCATACTGCGATTTAGATTCTCCAATTGTTTTTCCTCTAATCTTTCCTGCCATTTTGCTAACCAAAGCATGTAAGCGGTAGAGGAAAGCAGGAGCTCCATTATCGCTCTGCTATCCGCAGGTACCATATGGGAATATTTAAACAGGGCAGAGACCTGATTTCTCACCAACTTGTTGTCATGCCCATACTGCATTACTGTTTTTTGTATGCCTTGAACAAATTTCCAATCGAGAGGTTCCCACCTGGGACCCTGGGCTCCCGTTACTACAGGAGCTGCTAGTGGTGTTAATACAAATTCTCCTTGTAACTGAGCATTCTCTATGAGCCCTTTATACCGTGCTCCCGCATTAAATGTTGGATTAACAGGTGGCATTCCCTCATCATTACTTCCACCTGCAGTGGAAGTGGCTGGGAGCTCCGGCAACAATCCTTCTTCAGCTGGGTCACTTCCTCCAGCTGCTTTCTTTTGAATCTTAGGAGCATCTTTTCGTGCCTCCCACTGCTCTAATTGTTTGTCTACATTTTCCAACCCTTCGACTATAGCCCTATGGGCAACCTTATAGGCTGCCTTCACATCTCTGGCCTTGGACCCACCGTCTAGTCGCCGCATTTGTTCTAATAATTCTGTCATTTTCTCTGCCTGTCCCCGAAGTTCTTGTCGCATTTTTTGAACCACGGCATTATCATCATCCGATCCATCTGGGATCGGTACTTTAACTGGGTCCACTTCCATTTCGGGCGCTGTGGGGGTTGGTCGCTTTTCCCCCTCCCATTCGGGCGCTGTGGGAGGTGGTCGCTTCTCCCATTCGGGTGCTGTGGGGGGTGGTCGCTCCTCCCCCTCCCACGGGGGGAGATACTCATCCACTCCCCCCCATACTTCTCGTTCGGCCAAAGTTACCGGACATGCCTGTTTAGGTGAGGTTACCTTTCTCTTATTATCTATTTTCTTACACTGAATTGGCTCAGTATTGTTGGTACATTCAGAACTTTCAGACCCGTTTTCCTTTTCTTCTCCATGGAGCGCTTCCCAGAACGCAATAGCAACTAACCGCTCAAACATAGGCCATATTAGACGAAATGTCTTTGTGAGGCGCCACGCTTCCTCCGAGCCTAATTGTACACCGTCCCATAGTTCTCTTCCTACTCGCTCCCATGATTCAAATTTATATGCTTGGGAAGCTTCTTCTATGATTTTTCTCTTCTTACAAAATAGTAATAAATCAGTTAGCTCGGTTTTCGAGACCTCAATCTTAGTTTTTTGAGCAAGCCTTACAAAGCGTTCAACAGTATCTTGTTCCATTGCTGTTGCAGCAACTTTCACTCTAGATGCGCCAATTCCCATTCTGACTCACCAGGTCGTGGTCACAATCCGCTTTTCTCCAGTAAGATCCCTTGCGTTCTCGCACGATCACGTCGGGGTCACCAGATGTCGAGGGTCACTCTCACACCAAGTGCCAGGGCCCTCCCCACAAGCCAGAGTGAACAACACCTCCACACAAAGTAAGATCAACTCCCCTCTGCTGTTGTCTGTAGCAGGGCTTTATACTGGTGCAGGTGGGCATGCGCTGAGGAGCAGCACTCATTGGCTACAGGCTCCCAGCTGATTGGTTCTCCTCCAGGTGTTCAGTTGCTAGGCGTCGGTCCAGTTCCCCACAAACTCCACTTTCCTATATATTCTTACTAAGGCCCCAACAGGAAGGCAACATTTTTATCCTGTGTAACAGAGATTCATGGTAAAAAAAGCCTGTTCATACGAGCCTGATATAGAGATTCATGGTGAATAAAAGCCTGATCATACAAGCCTGATCTTCATACTGAAGATCTCTATAACTTAAATATCTTGAGATGTCTGTTTCTTTCCTGTGGTTAAGAGAGAACAATGTTCACATAGAAACATGAAAAGCAAACAAAATGTCAGTTTTAAGTACATGTCACACTAATCGGAACTAGATACCAAATGCTTAGGTCAATATTTAATTAATTGAGGATCTATTCTTGTTATTTGCAATGTGTTAAGCAAGGAGTTTGTGGCAGAGCAGAGAATAAATGCCAAATTTCCAGTTCCTATTCATACTTATTCTAGTATTAGCTGTAACTGAATTATGGGAACAATTTCAATTTTTACTGTCCACTCAGAAAGAAATCTGTTTCATATACTCTTTTGTTAAACAATAGATTTAAATTTTATTGTCATTGTCTATGGGAAATGTCTTCTCTGTAATCATTTGTTAAACTCTTTTCAGAAAAAATCCTTTTACAAAAAGGAAGTTTAACAAAAAGATTGATAACAATATCGGTTCATTTCAAAGGGAAAAGGTGAAAGAGTTGCTTTTTTTTTTCCTTTGCTTTCAAGTAATGGGTATAATGGATCTTGTGGCTGTTGTATGGGCTCTGACATTCTTGTTATTATGTATTCAAAGACTTGATTGCATTTCACATTCTCTGAAATTTGTTTTTCAATAACATTACATAGCAATGAAATAAAAAAAAACCAAAACACAAATGAGAGTCAACTCATTAACTTCTCTGTAAAAGAGCCTAGGTCTACTTTGCTTACCAATGAGAGGTAGAGGAAACTGTGATGTGGACAGGAAAGACATTTTATGTGCAACTTCTAGAGGTCTTTGATTTTTTTTTTTGTGGCAGGCTTCTGTATGGCTATATTTAACCTCAAAGAATAAGATGTGAAAGCTTACAGTGTGAATTTGTGAATTTTTGATATGGTTGAGGGCATAAGAATGTACTTGTGAATTTTTTTTGTTTGTTTTCTTTGGAAAAGGAGCAATTAGCGTTGTGACTTAAAGGACAAACCCTAATTTGTTCCTAAGTACTTAGTAAATGAAGACAACATGAGACAGTTGAGAAAGAGGGGTACTATATAACGATATAGTATCCATATGATATATGTATAGTATATAAGATCATATGGTGTAATATACCATATGATCATATATGACCAGAAACAGCAGCACTGAACAGAAGGTAATCCATTAACATAGCCCACAATGAGATGGCTGGTTTAATATTGCTTTTGCTATAGTTAGATTTTGACAGGTCTTAAAAAAGGAAAAGACAAGAAAGTGTTTCTGAACCACACAAAAGAAGATAGAGATATGATCAAGGAGTGGTTGTGACCAGTGAAGGTCATAGCCCCTCTCTATGGGGCTGTGGTGGAGAGAAAACATGGTGGAAACAAAAAAAGTGAAAACCCAAAGCATGCAACTTCTAGTTTAAAGTTCTGTATATTTGGACTGGGATACCATGGAAGGTGATATGAGCATTATTTTGCTATCATCCTGCCTCTCTTCTTACTTGTTTCTGACCCTGCACTTTCTGGAGGAATTTTTGAAGATCAAATGCAGATAAACAACCTGTAGGAATGGCTGTTTCTCTGTGTAACTTCCTGATCTCAGAAATGGCTTAACTTGAGGGTGAGGTGGCAACAACAGGGAAGGATGGTCTCTGCCACCTAGAGCGCTGATGTCTTCATTGAATAGGAAAAAGCGTAAGGATAAAGAATGGCAAATCTCCCCCTTCCAACTATCCTGGACCCTTACATCCCATAACAAATTGAGTATGTGTTTTGTGGATATATTGGTTGAAATAGCAACAGTTATGGCTGTTTTGGATGGGCTCGGATTTCGGCAATAATCACGCCAGAACAAGGTGACTACATCAAGCATTTATTCAGGTGAAAACACATAAAAGAAGCAAAGTATGGATAACTACTCACGAGGTGATACCTGCTGATCTGGGCCCGAACATCCTCTCAAGCTGGCAGATCAGAGAGAGAGAGTTGCTGACCGGCTCCCACGGACACAGTGTAGGCCTCACAGTTAGGAGCTTCTTCTCCCCACCTCTCTCTGCACTGTCCTCTCTATGCCCGGTGCATCCTGGCACGTAGGGTCAGTACGACCGAGGAGGCAGCGCGGGAGGCAGACAAACTCCGCCTCTAGTTGCGCAACTCTCCCCCCCCCCCGCCAGGGTGCGCAGGCACGCATGACAGTCAGGAGTCCCAGCCCTCCATGCGAGGGTCCTGCCTTCCTCCTCTTCTTTCTCATTTCCGGGTGTTTGGCCTCCAAAACTAGTTTGGAGGATGTCTGCGGTTAAGCTGGCTATGAACCCGGCCGAGCGGTCGGCTTCAACAGGTTTCCAATGGGGGCTGCCTGTGAACTGGACTGAACAGCTCCATCCCTGCTCCTTATCGCTCAGCCTATGCAGGCAAACATCTTCTTTCCCAAGGTCTGGCCTCTTCTTCTCACAGGAGATTTTTATGACTCTACAGATCACAGAAATTTCCATCACCAATACATGCCACCCCATGATCTGTAGAGATCATAAACAATCATATTCTCACCTCCTATACATACCACCCCACAATCTGTAGAGGCCAATCTATTGTAGCCAAGCACCCGAACAGATAACGTTTTCATAGCAGTTTCAACCATGCCTCATGTCAGCATCATTATGCGAGAGATACAGCATATGATTATATTGGAAATAGAAATAAGCTCGAATAACAGTTTCTATAGCCATGGCCAACCCCATGTCCATCATCCAAATGATGTCCAATCACCATCCACTCTCAATTGATGAGTCAGGTCCTGTAAATCCGGACCTGGGTATGCATGGACGGGTGTGATTGCTTAGAGTCATGCAGCACATGCCCCTGCCTTCTCACATCTGTGGTCATGCATAAGCAGAAGCATAGCCATTGCAGCAAGGTTGCGTGCCAAGCCGAGTCTACATCTACTAACAATGATGGCAAAGCTGTCCTTGGAGCACTGCAGGATTTTGCTAGCCAGCATCCTAGTCTGCGTAGCGTGGTCAGTGCTTGCACGGCAGTGATCTCTGGAGCAATGACGTTCTTACATCTCTCTCCTTTTTTTTTTTTTTTTTGAAATCTGGTCCCTAAAATAGTAAAACGCCCTACTGTGCAGGGTGGTGTAAGCACTCCAATGGGCCTACGTGCAGCAGAGTTAGCATAAGCAATTTTTCAGGCAAGTTCTGTGGTTCTGTGCACGAGTTAATTACGCTGTCACTCATGCCAGCAGCAGGCTGCTTGGCCTACATTCGGCTCCTAGATGGCTCTCAGAGACAGAGGTGGCCATCGCTCACATCAAGGTCTGGCCTAATGGGTTGCAGCCAACAGCAGAGCTCGAGGTTCTTGGTGGCTAACACAGAGGCCAAAGCAGTCTTGCCCTTGACTATGGTAGGAGACGCTTAGACTTCAGCTGGTCATCAAGGCAGTGTCTCACTTGCCTCATGCAGTAGCAAGCCACTATTATGGCAATGCACATACAGATTCTTATTAAACATGGGTAACATGCATACACAAAATCACAGTCTCTAGTAAAAACTACATTGTGAGCACACAGAGTCATTAAACACAGTCTGATTATAACTTTCATTACTTAGCACATATTTACAAGTTGTTCTAGAACACACGCATCCTTTCCCTACACAAGCTAATGTGGTTGTACTATTACTCTGTGGATTGATCCCAAAATGGCATATGCCCTCTTTGGTATCAAAAGGAAACACTGCTCGCCTTAAGGGCATCATCTTCAGGAGTGGGGGTGGGGTAGAGCACAGATAAACCTTCTCAACGGTGACATCCGCCAGGGTCAGTATGTAGGTGATGACTGCGCGGAGGCCCTGATCATGGGTGAAGTTCACAGGTCTCCATCACGCTTGAAGCTGTCGCTCTTTCTCTGTGGCCGCATCCCACACGATTTTTTCAGATCTCGGTAGGGAGGACTCCCTTGTCTCAATATACCTTGTCTCTCAATATACCTGCAACGACACTCTGCACCCATTTCTGGGCCTGGGTGCAACTCAGAACAAAGGACACATTATTTTGTCCAATTCCCAGTGCTTGCAGCACACCTAATGATCTCTACATGGGGTCACAGGCCCTTCCGTGCCCCTCATACTGGAGCTTGGGTGTCACTTCATTCTTGTATTCTATACTGAAGTTAAGCCCCTGGTCTCTCTGTAAGGATGAAAGTTAAGAGCACAGCTCTCAATCCTCCTCCTCCCCCCAGAACATCTGGTCCACTTGCGGGGAAAGGCAGGGCGGGTGGAAGCTGGGGGAAGGGGGGGTTGCCTTAATTTTCGAGAAGTCCTCCCCCGGGATCCATTCAATTATTCCTCTATGGTTTAATACCAACCCTTCCCTAACAGGGAAGAGACTAGAGTTCACTCCAGATTCATATGCTACAGTCAAGGTGGCTACCACACAATTCACACGGGGTATCCCTCTCATCAAGGTAAGGGGCGTCCACTCTTTGGTCAGCCCTCTATTGTTGAGCACCCTGATTGATTGAATCATCTGGACCTTCCCTGATCGCAACACCCCAGCAGCTTCAAGAATATGGTGTATGGCTTGATGGCAGTGAGTCACAAGTTTTTCCTTGACAGGCTGGTCACTCAAACCCCAAACAGGGATTACTTCCCCCTTGCACTTTTCTGGGTTCCCGTGCACTACTGTGACCTCCTCTCTCGTGTCCGCCAAGGCACGAACTGTTTGTCTATTTTATTCCGAACAATAAATGGCACATGTAACGAACGAACGATTGTCTCCGCGAGCGATGTTACATTGGAACCCTTTGGACACTGGAGCTTGGCCACGCCCCTATTCCTGTTTCGGGCGTCCAAGCCCCTCCTGAGAGGGAGAAACTGTCTCCAGCTTCTCCTTTGGTCTGAATCTTAACACTGTCTGCTCTAAAACCTCCCACTGGTGCAACACCTGTGATCTATCAGCCTTGGACATTATTCTTGAGTGCTGCTTCACAGCCTGGACTGCACGGACATTATATCGGCCTGCTAGTTGATCTAATACTTCTGTTGGTTTCCCATCAATTTCCTGTCTATTAACACCCTTCTGTAAAAGCAGACGGACGATCCGAGCTCGCTCCCCTCATTCCAACCCTGCCTTCCCACTCAGATCTCTTTTCTCACTGCCGCCTTTTCCATCCACCTCTAATGCCAATCCTGGAAGGTCCCCTATCTGTTGCAACTTTTCAATTACGTTCTCAGCAGGGTTTCAGAACTGCAATTAGATAGGGACACCACGCTCCTGGGCATCCCTCTAACAATTTATTTCACATCCCGGGTAACAACAGCTGTTGAAGATAGATAAAGCTCTGGACCTCCCAGTTCTACAGCAATCTTCATGGCCTCTGCCTTAAGCATCTGGCATGCTTGTCTTATCCAGGAGCATGCTTGTCCTCCCATCCAGGAGGAGCTGGATGGGGGCCAATCACCGTCATTAGTGTGGCAGTAAGCGAGACCCTCGGCTACCACAGCAATAAGACTCTTGCCGCTTCCGTCCACTCTTTGCAGGGCGGACTGTACATACGCGTCATTAGTTAACCCCCAAAACCTCAAGGTATCGACACTGTCAATTATCACTGAATCAGCCCCTTCTTCCATTAATCTTACCAACCAGGACTGCGGTTTCTCCCCAGGTTGTTGTTTATATTTCGCTAGCAGATTCTTAATATCTTCGGAGGTTAAATCGGTTAGTTCATCCTATCGCACCACCTGTCCCTGCCCTGTCAGCACAGCTTTCCTTCATATTACCGGGCTGGCTCACCTTTTTGGTTTGTCCTGCGATGGGCCCTTCTCCTCCAGTATGGGGACTTCTTCGTCTGATTCCCAAACATCCCCATCCCAAGTTTCTGGGTCCCAGTCAGGGTCGGTGATATTAGTCTGCACCCAGCTCCCCTTCTGCCTTGGTTTTCTCCCTCTCCTGTTCTTTACCACTCGTGTCGCGTAACGTGTTGCCAATTTAGCACATTTCTCCTCCAGGAGCTCCCTCTGATCATTGACCTCCAGCAGAGCCTGCCTCTGCACCACATGGGCAGCTCGGACTACCTGTAATTGCTCTTGAAGGAGCTGATTCCTCTCCTGTTCCTCCTTTAGCTGCCCCGCTACAATCTTATATGCACACAGCAGAGCACCCCCCATCCGACTGGCATGTTCCAGTTGGACCGAGTTCTTAGTACGGTCAGTCTCCACAAACTGACCTCAATACTGTAAAACTGCCATGGGGTCTTCTGCATCCACGGTTCTAGACATACCTGGGTACAGGACTCGCATTGGTTCCACAGAGTATTCCATGGCTCTGGCCCCCATTCAGGACACTCCCTCGGAGGCACAGCCCCCCTGCAGTTGCCAGTGCTGTCTGAAGCTCTCCCAGAAAAGAAGCACCACATGTCGCACACACAATAAAGACCACAAACACAAATAGCACAAACACGATTTCTATCAAGTGGCACGACCTCACCTAGCTATGCACCCTACTAGTGAGTTCTGCTATTTCAATAGCCAATAAAGATCACAGACACAAACAGCACGAACACAATTATGTTCTTTTTCTCCGTTATGTCCTAAGACGTGCTTGTAACTTACCCTGTTAAAGTGTGGGCCAAGCCATCTTGCAAAAATGGCAGAGGAAGGAAAGATTCCTGATCCATTAACCCCTTTTCCTATGGGACCATATAATAGCACAAATATCTAGGATGGTTAATTTCATCTGTTAATTTCATCTGTACAAGTACTGATACTCCCCTACAATCCTGTTTTTTCAGAGAGAAATACTGGAGCAATTCTACCTGCCATGAATTGCTAATGAGGGTACTACTCCTGAAGTGTTTGGATTCCTCTAAGTGGGGAATATTCAATTTATTTGTGCATGAAACTGTGACTTTATTTTCACTTCTCCTGCTTTTGTTTAATTTTGGCAGACTGCAATCAGTTGTTCTTGAACAGAATGTAGAAGGAACGTGTCTGAAGGTTGTCCAGGCTGTCTTTTGGATATGTCTTCCCACTACTTAACGCTTTTTAAAGCTGCCTTTTAAAGGCACCATGATAGCTCTGGTAACTGATCAGTGAACTAAGATTTCAGCAATATTTGCATAATACAACAGAATGCATCTGATGCAAGAAATGCATTCAGTTATGAATTTAAATTTATTTTTAAATTGGCCTTGAGATTTGTTTCTTTCAAATTATATAAATAGCATATTCACATGGTTTTAGAGATAGGAATTGCTAAGCTACTGAAAGATCTTTAAAAACAATACTGCTGTTTGTTAAGCACTACTTCAACTGTAGTATAGAAGTTCCTGGCAACCTAAGAAGAACATGCATTGACTATGAACTTCAACTAAACAAATGTAAACTTCTTTGTTCAAACATTTATTTCATATTTATATATCTTCAGATTATACAATATAAAAAAGTAAAATAAAATGCCTAGAAGATAAAAGTGCTACTTTGCTGCACTGATAACAGGTGGGAGGGCCAGCTTGACTATGGCAGCATAATTTTTATGTGAATTCCTCATCCAAAATTTAGAGATAAGTGTTGCATCCTTGATTACCACTAAAACTCAATAAAAAATGCAGTAATCGTATGGAGATAAAGCAAAAGTTGGTATAAGTGCCACAGGTTGCTATAATTTCAAAGTTGTATTCTAATCTTTATATATTTAGCGAAGGGGAAACAAGAAGTGTGCTTGTTAATCAGAATGAACTGGTTTAAGCCATATTGTATGTCTGTTGATCAATTTTTGATTACACAGTAGATAAAAGCTTCCCTCAAAATCTTCCCTACAGGCTTCATAGTGACTCGATATAAAAAATGAATATGTTGCTTAAAGGATGAAACATAATCTCAAGTCTCCTTTAAAGGATATAGGATTCTTATAAATTCCTTTGTAAGGGATTAAAAAGCCTCATTCACATGGGAAAACTGGAAATAGTTGGCTTGTTTAGTCTCCCAAATGAAAAATGAAAGGAGATATGATTAACCTGTACATGTGTTTCAAGTGGTAACACAAAATCTAACTGAGTGAAGTTAGACTATTATTTCAAGGTGAGATCTTACAGATCTATGGGAAGTATTTTATGATGTCCTGAGACAGGAGGAGGCTGAAGGTGTTCTTTATGGCATAGGAGGATGTCGTTCCCCACTGTGCCCTGTGATCCTGGGGAAACAGACAGTTTTGCTGAGATGTTCATCTCCTCGGATTTCTGACTAATAAAAGACAGTGGGACAATCTTTTTTTTTGTCAGAAAAATACTAGTTTTTAGGCCCTTTTTTCTAACAGGAATGCTCAGTCAGGAACGAAAAATGAAGAATTTCCTACCCTCTGTCTATGCATCTGATTAGATGATGGTATTTCTTTTGCTTGAAACAGGCTAAGTATGCCAACAGGCCAAATTAATTGTGTCATGCTTTATAGAAAGTCATTGATCTCTGGTGTATGTTCAGAGTTACTCCATTGAAATTACACTGGCGTGTCTGCAGTTAAAATGCTTTTAATTAATCTGATCACTGTTGCTGCCCATCACTTAAATAAATTGCAAAATATCAGCTTTCATGGTTTTGTAGAGACTGCATCTCAGTGAAAGAATGAAACATGGGTAATTTAATGACAAATTGCACAGAAGACAGGACATGATAGACAGTGAACCCAAGTACATAGGCTATTACTGTAATGAGGTACTTTGGATTTACATACATTAAATCTTCTGTATCAGTAAAGCTATGTGCAGGATTTATATTTTCTGAACTGTTTAAAATGGCTTTAGACTTATATGCCTGGGGATGTCTTCCACAAGTTTTTGTTCACATATTGATATCAAAACAACACAAAGTTATTTTTCTAATGTATGTGGCTACTACAGTGTTAAATCACTGAGAATATGTCTCTAGAGAACCTTCAACAGAGAAATCGAATGCCTTCAATTCCTTCTTTATCACCACTAAGAAGCTACCTTATGTCTCTGAAACTTGCTTGCCATGGCTACCTTCTTATCATGGCAATTTAGCATCTCTAGACTATTTTTCAAGAGAAAAATATTCCTTCAATTTGCATGTTCACTGCTCAAACAGAAACAAAATTAATCGGGAGTTATATAAAAACAACAGAACACTTCTTTTGCATGTTACATACGTTTGGAAAGCTAATCACAATGAACTGAGGTGAAAGCCAGAGGCAGATCTAGAAAAGCCATTCTTTTAAAGTTTTCTTCTGTTCCCTTCTATTGAAATGAAAAATATTCTCTAAAGAGTGTTTTTTGTTTGTTTGTTTTGTTTTTTTGTAAAAAGGCCAATTGTAACTTCTACTGAAATGGAACAGTGAAAACAAAAATCTAGGTATTCACTTAATATTAACAAGTGTATTCTTTTTTCCATTGCTGATGGAAAATCAGTGATACCTTAGGCCCAGAAATTGATTCTTCTACAAGAAATAAATCACATATATCCTACGTTTTTCTGAAGTATCTATAAGAGTATTTTTAAAATTTCTAAAAAGCTAAAAGATAAGTGGGTAGTGAAGATTCAGGAAGAGTATTAATGTGTGTCGCATGGATCAAATTCTTCTTAAATGAATGCACTGAATTTTCTTTACAGTTCTATTACCAGAGTCTACGCAACCATAAAACAGGAAAGCAACAGTTTAAGATCTCTATCCGAAATAAAATAACTGTGCTTTGGTTAGCTTTAAATTTATGAGTTTTCAGTTCAGATCTGCTTTAATTCGAAAGGTTTGAACTAGAAAGGACAGATGGATTTTTGGCAGATGCTGACAGAGTAATAGCAGGGTAGAATCTGACATTTTCCCAGCCCCATGGCATTCAAGTTACAGCACCTTGTCATTCAAATCTATACAATTCTCAGCTATCTCTCATTTCGTTATTTATTTGAGAGCTGATTAAAGTTTGAACTGTAAAGTGCAGGAGGATGTAGCCTGACTCTTTACCTCCTTTCCCAGTGAAATTGCCTTCTGATCTCCAGCTGTCAGTAACTGTGCAGTCAACCACAGACCAGGTGTAAGAAAAGGTGATTTTCTAAATATTCCTCCCACAACAAAATTTGGCATAAGAATACAGCAAATAACTTCTTAAATATTTATAATAGAGCTAGAAATACACATGATGTAAAGAAGCAATACCATTTTTAATGCTTTTCTGCTATTGGGGGGGAAGCTATTGAAAACCCTTGTTTTCTATACTCTTTTGTTTTAGAATGATGTATGTCAGATGTCTAGACAGTATATCTAATGATTTCAGGAGACTGTAGATATTTATTATTTATTATATGAGCTGTCTTAAAGTATAGATATGATAGGGAACTCCCTAAAATCTGGAGAACTATGGTACTTTGAGGATTCCATAGCACTAAGTTGTGTCGCTTACACTGAGGCAATGCTGCAGCATGCAGTTTTTGTACAGTGATATAAATGTAAAACTAAGTTGCAGCTACTGTGTAAGTGTGTCTGATTTTATAGAGTAGACAAGAAAGGTACATTTAATTTTTAAATGGATCATCAGCTATAGCATGTATTTAACCACAGTGTTACATTCAATGTGGGCTAAGTCATAGTGTTACATTCAATCGTTAGCAAACTTTAGACTCTGCTCATCCGTCTTATTATTATGAACGGTTGCAGGAAGGGCAGACATTGCCAGCTTTGGTTCTAGCATCATAGATAGGCAGATCACACCAAGTTTTACCCTGCATTTTCTCAAGATGAGATGTTTTGCCTGAAGTGCTTTTCTCAGTGATTAGCTGAAGTTCAGATTGTGATGAACTGGAGAATGATTAATTCACAAGAAAGCAGAAGTGAAACAAGGGAAGCCTAGGGAAGTATATAGAGAGCTTAAACAAAGGCATTTATTTGATTGTTTTTTTTTTCCACTTTAGAGGGTTTCTCTGCGGGAGGCCAGACATGACTCCTGAAGGCTTCAATATGAGTCTAGCAGAAATCACTTTATTGGCGTTACAGCAGTCTATTTATCTACTACATTTCTGTTAAGTCATCTAGCCACGCGTACGCTTACATTGCGATTGGTTGCATACTACTGTCCACACATCTTCTACTGTACTAGGTTGGCTGTAGATATCGGGGGCACATGTTTACATGATTGGCCTGCACACAGTCCTCTATCCTGCACTGATAAGCTGGTTTACAGGTTCTTCCACTCCTACTTCCGTGTTCTTGCTGCTGGTGACTTTCCCACGATCTTTTTACCTTGGTCTTAGTCCAGCTCATCGTATTCGTCTTCTATCAGGAAGCCTCTGTTACTTAGATATGCTCCCACAATTCCCCCTTTTTGTTCTTGAACCAGCCAAACCTTCTTTACAGCATTCTCAATCATACTGGATACACATTACAATAAACAAGGCACAACTAGCAGAATGCAACACAGAATCAACAACACCATTCCAGCACTTCTAAATAACAAGCGAAACCATCCCGAAATTCCCCATCCATTTAATGAATTGTCCAACCATGACAGACCCTCATTCTCTGTTTACTTTATGCAAAATCTTTGCGTGATCCAAAATGTCTTGGATATCTGTGAGTATTCTTCCGGACTGATCAATATTAGATATGTATTCGTGGTGGCTCTTCCAGTGTTGGTCTCCTACTCCCACAGAATAGCTACTTGCAGAATTTATATCCCCACTATGGTTCAATTTAAGATTTATGGTCGTACAATGGCCTGTTTTGTTTTGAAAGGTGCCTAGATTCGGGCCTGATAAGTTATAATATATATAAGGCACTGTCTTACTAACCAATTGAAGTATAAGAAGCGTTCCTTCCATTGCAACATTCTCCTGTGTACACTGATATGACGTATTGAGTAGGGTATATGGATTCAGGTCTGTCCAGTTGCTTAGAGGAATACCTAACACCAGTGCATTAAATTGATCTGCTGTCCCACCAAGCCAACAACTCTTAATTTGGGTATAATTAACAATCTGCCTAAGAAGCATAACACATCCATTAGCGTTAAAAGCAGCATCAGCTCCTACAATAGCGTTAAAAGCAACATTACCTCCTAAAAGCCACAATATACAGCTAATAATAACAGTAACACTTCTTCCCCCCATGTTGTTCTTCTGCAGGCTCACACTTTCCACAGCTAGGGTACCAGTTGCTTGCCTGCTACGTCTGATGTATGTGAGTTTGCTTCCAGCCAAGGTCTCACCCGTTTTGCTGGCACCCATCTGGTTCCAGTATCTGTGACAACACAAGCATACCCTTTTCCCCAGGTTATCAGGTCCAAAGGTCCCATCCATTTTCCCGTGTTCCAGTCTCTCAGGATCACCTTACGCGGGCCCAATTTTACTTCTGTCAGGGCTCCCTTTAGCCCAGCCCCGTGTTTGACCATCAAAGGGACTAGACTGTCCTGGGGTAATCTCAAAAAATTTAAAACATATACTGCTTTTGCCTATCTTTCTGCAGGCATAATTCCCAATTCTCCCCCTTTTTGTTTTTGAAGCTGGCGTTTCAGCGTTTGGTTCATACGTTCCACTATGGCCTGCCCAATAGGGGAGTGTGGAATGCCCGTAACATGCTCTATGCCCCAAAGATGGAAAAACTCTTGTGTCCCTTGTGCGACATAGCCAGACTCATTATCAGTTTTTACCCTTAGTGGGACTCCCAATGCTGTCATAGCCACCCGCATGTGGTTTTGGACATATTTGCTGGATTCACCTGTCTGTGCCGTGGCCCAGATGGCCATTGAAAAGCAGTTAACCAACACATGGACATATTTTAGTCTGCCGAACCCTGGTATGTGGGTAACGTCCATTTGCCACAGTTCCAACGGACCGGTACCTCTGGGATTCACCCCAGTCGGGCAGCCACCCGTGAATTGCTGACAATCAGGGCAAGTTTGTATAATCCCTCGTGCCGCAGCGTCTGTCAGGTTAAACTGTCGTCATAGCACCTTGGCAGACTGATGGAAAAATTGATGGGAACGCTGAGCCTGTTGAAACTTATCCGGCGTGGGCCCTGTCCATTCTGGAGCTACCAGCCGATCTGCCCGCTGGTTTCCCTCCGACATCTCACCTGGTAAATTTGTGTGACTCTGAATATGTGTAATAAAATATGGTGCCTCGCGTTTGTCGAGCGTGAGCCAGAGTGTTTTAAAGAGGGCAAACAGAGCTGCATCGCTAACTTCTTTCAGAATTGCGCGTTCCATGTGTTGAACAATACCTACTACATACAGGGAGTCACAGACCACATTCAGGGCCTGATCCGGCCAGCGCTGAAAAGTCATGATGACAGCACATAATTCTAGTTGTTGAGTGGAACCACTAAAGTCCGATAGCACCACCTCCTTCCAGACGTCTCCCTCTTTTCAGGTTAATGCTGACTTCTGTGATCTCCCTCCGGCGTCCGTAAACACAGTCACTCCCTTAACCGGCGTTGGGGATCGCTGAGGAGGGTGCTCCTCGAACTGTCCAAGTTTGACTGCGGCCATAAAATGATGGGGTGGCAGGTGGACTCTAACCTGCCCTGGATAGTCCAAGAGGGCAACTTGAAGTGGCACAGAGTTCTGTAAAGCCCACTGTAGGTATTCTGTAGCCAATGGCACAACAATAAAACTGGGTTCAAATCCTGCTATTTCCACTGCCTGAGATCGTCCTTTCATTATCAGCTGTGCAGAAGCTTCTAAACGAGTTGTCACCGTACACTTGGGTTGAATAGGCAAAAAAATCCACTCAAGTATATGAAGGGGATCTCTATCCTCAAACCATTGCATTAATAGCAGCAGCGGGTAATGGTTGTGGTTTAGCAAGAGCAAACCCACCAGTTCATCGGGGTCCCAGCGGCTGGCATACGCGGTTGATACCCTTTCGGATACCTTTTGTAGTGGTAGTTTTGCTTTGGGGGAAAGCTCATGTGCGGCATCAACTCCGCCTCCCCACCAAAGGAGTTGGTGAGGGGTTCTATATCCGCGTTGGAAATACCGCACACCGAGCGTACCCAATTAATATTGCCCAGGAGCTTCTGTACATCGTTTAGGGTAGTGACTTCTGTTCGCAGAAAGAGCTTTTGTGGCCTAACAACTGTTCTGGTAATCTCCCAGCCCAGGTAGCACCAAGCTGGCTGCCGTTGTACTTTCTCTGGGGCTATCTGTAGACCTCCCGCTCCTAGGATCTTTTCCATCCCTGTCAGCAGACTTTCTGCCTCCAGGTGCTTTCCGGCTACTAAGATATCATCCATATAATGGTAGATCAGTAGTTCAGGGTGTATCTGACGGATGGGAGTTAATGCCCACGAAACACAGAGCTGGCACAGGGTGGGCGAATTTTTCATATCCTGGGGAAGCACTACCCAATGATATCGCTGCATAGCGGCTTGTTTGTTAACTGAGGGTAAAGAGAACGCAAATTTTTCATGATCCTCAGGATGCAATGATATGGTAAAGAAACAATCTTTTAAATCAATTATTAAGATGTCCCAGTCTTTTGGGATCGTCACAGGTGATGGTAAGCCTGGTTGCAATGCTCCCATATCTTTCATAACTGCATTTACTTTCCGCAAATCATCCAGTAATCGTCACTTTCCAAATTTTTTCGGGATAGTAAAGACAGGAGTATTCCAGGGGCTAGTTGAAGGCTGTATATGACCCTTTTCTAATTGCTCTTCTACTAATGCTTGTAAGTGAGCGACCTTTTCTGTAGACAGCGGCCACTGGTCGACCCAGACAGGTGTACTAGACGTCCAGGATAATTTTATCACCGGTCGCTCTCTCCCAGTGACCGCCGCTAGAAAACCTGTTGATCAGTAACCAATCGTGCACCTAGCTGGCTTAGCGCATCTCATCCTAGCAGCGATAGTGGTGCATTGGTGACATATGGTTTAATACTGCAACATCCGCCATCTGCCATACAGCATTGAACTAGCTCCTTACTAACACGCATCATTTGCACTCCACCTACCCCCATAACAGGAATCGATGGAGTTTCTAATGGCCAGGTGTGAGGCCAGGCAGCCACACTGACAATCGTTACGTCCACCCCAGTGTCCACTGACATTGAAATTGATGTCAGATGCCCACATGGGTGTTTTGATGTTACCCATTCCATTGGTTGTCGTTTTGAAATGTCCATTGCCAGGTGTATTTCAGGGGTTCCAGTTGAGCCAAAACCCTGTTTCCCTCTGACTTTTGATGTAGATTTAAGAACGCATGCAAAAAATGGCACTAGCTGTGCGATCTTCTCCCCAGCCAGAACATGAATCGGCGGACTGGGGGTCCAGACCATCACATAAATGGTACCCGTAAAGTCCGCATTGATCACGCCAGGCAATACCAAAAGGCCTTTGCGCGTAACCGATGAGCGACCTAACAGTAGTGCACTTAATCCTTTTCTCAGGGGACTGCAAGTAGTGGATGGGAGGCATTGTACACTGGAGTCAGTGAGCACTGCATCTACTGCGAGGGCAATGTCCACTCCAGCACTTCCTGTTGTAGCGGCAGTGATGCTATCCAAGCTCCCCGGGATCTTACTTTCATTGGCGCACGGATCCCAGCGCGCTCGCCTTCCCGTTTCCCAACCTGGTTCCGTTTGCGTGTGCCTGGGAGCGTCCCTCCTTCTCCCGGTGACCAAACCTCCCACATCTATTGCAACATCCATTAAGGGCATATCCGCCACCCCTTTTATCGAACTGGCACTGGGCTTTGAGACAACCGGGGTGTCCGCACTTAAAGCAGCACGGGTTGTTTTTGTTAACTAAAGGTCATACAGCTGCTGCAAATACATGTGGCATGTAATCTACCTTTTGCTCATCCGAGCCAATACGCTCACAAGCCTCCATCATTTGTGCAATCGAGGCATCCCGTGGTAGCTCTCTAAGCGCTTGCTTACACTCCACACTAGCGTTCTCAACTGCTAAAGACATCAGTATGGCTTCTCTCGCTTCTCTCAGAAGCGAGAGAGGTGCGTTCAGAGAGGTGCGTTCTAGGGCCTCTCACAAGCGGTCTAAGAAAGACATATACGACTCCCCACTTGCTTGTTTTACCTTTGTGTAAGGTGGGATCGGTTTCCCGTCCTCAGGTATAGATTGCAAAGCTTCCCTGGCTAAGTCCGCCAACATGCGTAGCACCTCGGGCAGAAGTTGTGCTTGATCTGCAGGGTTAGCAAAATTTCCAGATCCCATTAAGGCAGCAGGCCCTCCTAAGCGCAACAGATCCCCGTCACGTAGTTCCATGTTATTGAGGCCTGCAATGTCACAGTCCTCTGTCCAGCGAGAGCGCCATAGGACTTCTTGCATAGGGGCCAAAATTACCTGCATGAGTTGGCGCAGGTCAAAGGGTGTCGGCAAGTGATTTGATAGAATTGAATTAACAATAGACTGGCTGAAGGGACCATGTAAGCCGTATTGCTGCACCGATTTACATGCCTCTTTCACTAAATCAAATGATTTAGTCAGCACTGATTTGGCTGACCCTGAGGACCCGCTATTCCAGGAAATGCTGACAATGCTCCTTGCCTCACTAATGACAGTCTCATCTCCCTCCAGTGACGTTGGGGATCACAATCCGCTTTTCCTTGCACCACCGTTTCCTTGGTCTCCTTCGCTTTCCCTTCCCCGGCCCCCTTCTGTAAGTTTTCAAGGCGATCCAACAACTCCTGGACCCAGCCAGGCCGTTCTTCAGGCTCCCTGGGGAGTCCGGAAGCGGGGGCGCAGACGGCGCAGGCGCGGTCGCGGTCGCGGACATGGGCGGGGGTAGGGGCGGGGACGCGGGCGGGGACATGGGCGGGGGCGCGGACGAGGGCGGGGCAGGGGCGGGGACGCGGGCACGGACGCGGGCGCGGACGCGGGCGCGGACGCGGGCAGGGACGCGGGCGGGGGGGTTGACGATGGATCTCCAAACACCAGCGGTTTTCCGTGGCGTGACGGTCCCGTTCCTGAAGTGCTCGCAAAGGCTGCTGTGGCTCCGGCAGCCACTTTCTTTTCTGCTTCCATATCGGATAAGGTAGATCGGACCAGCTTCCATGTAGTAGCAAGGTCCCTGGCCTGCTTATCCCCATCAGTGATATGATCCCACAGCTGCTGCCCTACATCCTCCCAAGTCTCCACATCGAATGCTAGGTGGGGCTCAGCTTTGAACCCATTCTCTCTGCACCAGATCAAAAGCTTGCAGAGGGTCTGTTCATCATACTTAATTTCTCTCTTAGGGAGAATATGCAGGAGGAGCTTAACAATTGCATGTTCTTCCTTAGTTACTGACTGCCCCATCTCCTGCCCCGGCTGCTCACCTCCACCAGGTGACCGTTGCAACGAATATTCAAATCTTCTTGGATTGCCACCCAATCCGTCCCAGACCTCGATCCCGCCGAGCTGTTCCCCAGCCGGGCGCTCCCGTCAGGGTGTCCCACTTCAAATGCGCTGAAATCGCATCACTTCGGGGTCACCATCTGCAGGAGGCCAGACATGACTCCTGAAGGCTTCAATATGAGTCTAGCAGAAATCACTTTATTGGCGTTACAGCAGTCTATTTATCTACTACATTTCTGTTAAGTCATCTAGCCACGCGTACGCTTACATTGCGATTGGTTGCATACTACTGTCCACACATCTTCTACTGTACTAGGTTGGCTGTAGATATCGGGGGCACATGTTTACATGATTGGACTGCACACAGTCCTCTATCCTGCACTGATAAGCTTGTTTACAGGTTCTTCCTCTCCTACTTCCGTGTTCTTGCAGCTGGTGACTTTCCCACGATCTTTTCACCTTGGTCTTAGTCCGGCTCATCGTATTCGTCTTCTATCAGGAAGCCTCTGTTACTTAGATAGCCTCCCACATTTCTCTACCCGTAATGGCAGAGTATATCATCTGCAATGTGCCTTATAAGGAGCTGGAGCTTAGGGTGGTGTCACGGAACGAGTGGTGGGGGTGAGTGACACAATGCACTTCACTCGTGGGAAAGAAATAGGAATAGGTTTTATTGGTAATGACAATGGTTTCACGAGATTCTATGGCAAGGTCACTTATTAGTTACTGTATGGAGGTTCAAGATGCACACAGAATTACCAAGGACACCCTCCCATTGGGTCACGAGGTTCAGGTTGAACCCCCTTGCTTTCTGAACTCCTTCTGAGAGGAGTCTGGGTGTGTCTGGATCCAGTTCTAGTCCCAGACTTGGTCAGTGGTTTATGTCTAAGGGATTTATGCACAGTTACAAAGTAAAGTTTACAAGTTCAAAAAGAGAAAGGTGCGCTATAGACACTTACCACGAATCTGTAGTGGGAAGGATCTCTTAACCTCGAGGAGTATCCTTGAGATGCATCCCTGCTCAAGGGGAGATCCCGGTGTGCAGCCCGCTGCCATGCAAGGAGAGCTCAATGGGCTCTTGGGCTGTCTCCATATCTATGGGATAAGATGATTGACTGATAGTCATTCTTTCAATTCAGAAATTACTGTTGTCTGGTAAAGTCACAGTTAGTCTTATCTCCCGAACAGGACAGGGTCATCAGGACTGTTATTGATGGTTAATGTCTGGGTGGGGGAAGAAATCAGGGAGGCAACTACCAGGATCAGATAATGTGGTAGTTAACACCTGAACAGGGCTATGTTCGAGAAGTCAGGATGAGCTGGGGAAGGAGCATATCCGTCACAGGTGGCAAAGTTGTTCTTTCCAGTTTTGAAATAATTCATAAAATCATAAATCATAAAATATCTGATAAAATATTTTCTTTCTCTTTCCAGGACGGGATGACAATGAGCGCGACCTTTTTGACTGTGGAGTTAGAATATTGCAAAGCATTTTCAAGAGGGCAGTGTTTAAAGAGAGGTCAAAAGCAGCATCTACAAAATGTTCAGACTGTGACTGTTCACCTGCTAGACAGGAAGTATGAGAAGCAATGCCTTACACAATATTCTGATATTTGCACTGGCTACGTCTTCAAGTCTGAGTACTATTCGAAGGACTGAGTTTGATCTAGCCCTACAGAGGATTAAAGGAGGAGTAAGAGGATGAAAAAGTAAGTTGATGGAAGTTTGCCATTGATTTCAACAAGGCCGGGATTTCACCTCCTTTCGCCTTGACTGTCCTCTCCAGTCAGAAAGCTGTGCCTCATTTTGGGTCCTTTACAAAGGATAGGATTGAGAGGATTACATTTTTGAAGTTAAGCAATCAGATGTTTAGAAATAACAAAGTCTAGAGCAAATGGGAAACTGTTCCTTTGTATGTGTATGAGTAAGAGAATTCTCTTGATTATGTGGTCCTGAGCAGGCTCATCTGGTTTGCCAAGGAGAGCAGCAGTGGGAGCCACAGGTGTGGCAAGAAAGGAGTGACATTCATTTAGGTTGAGCTAATTTGTTCCAGAGAGAACCCCCAACCCCCTGTTTCCCCTGTGGCAATTCTGTGCTCCCTTATAAACAAGGGCAAGTGTCACAGTAGCTGAAACTTCCCAACTGATAAAATTGTGGGGAGGAGCAGTAGTAGAGAAGCAAAAGAGAGATCGAAGCCATCACTGGCGGTGTAAGAAGTTGAAGTCTTCCTTTACCTTGGGATATGGCACTCCTCACTCCATAGTTTCCTGACAGCTACTCGATAGGATGGATTGTCATCCCAGAGGCAGAGGGACCACACTGAGTACATTCTCCACCCTCTGAAAAGCAAGAGAACTATTTTTGTGAAGTGTGAAGATAGGACTGCTATTTCCAAGTCATCCTACTGAAGGCATTTATTTATTTATTATTAACTCTAGTTATCTTTAATTTTAATCTGGGAGAACAACTCCGAAAAGGGGATACTTTTCTATTTTTAGTGAGCAGATGAAACTGCGCTTTTACTGAAACTAATGACAAAACTTCAGAATACACAGTTTGGCATCATCCTGTAAAGAACCAGTCCTAACTGGACTAGGAATTTTATTACGTTTTTATTTAGTTTTTGCTGTTGTGAAACACTCATTTTCACCTCAGTTTGTGCAATAAGAATATTTTGAGGAGAAACAGTAATGTTCAGCAAGAACTAAGACTCTACAATAGCAAGATGGCAGAGGGAAAATGTAGTTCATTCATTTGTGTCTTCTAAAAGAGTACTAGTCTAATTTTTATTCATTACGTAACCAAGGAATAATGCCTTAATTGAATATATTGATGGATTCATTCTCTTTATTTGTATGGTTATAAATTAAAAACTAATTTCTATGGTCATTAATGGAAATTAAGGGAAATGTACTTTAAAATTCCTAATGACATCTTAATGCTTTATCATAGTTTTCTCTTCTTGATTATGTAGGAACATTTTATTTTAATGGAGGATATTAATTAATTCATTAGAAAAGGATGATTATTTTGTGGAAGACAAATATATTTGACTATAAAGCAACTTCTGCCTCATTTTATTTAAACTTCTTCAGATACACAGCATGTAACATATGTTCTGACATATATTTTCAACTGATTCTCTCCAAAATCTAATTGTTTTTTTAGTCTCAGGTTTCTTAAACAAATTGTTATTTTTTGGGACATCTGAGATAACCACTCTCTCTAACTGTGGCATTCTTTGCTGGATTCATCATAGATAAAATGATTAAAGATGGTCAGTAAGGCGAGGCACAATTCTTGCTGTCTATACCTATGGCTCATGTTGCAATGTACCTGAGTGGAGAAAAAAAGAAAAAAGAAAAAAGAAAAAAGGTATGAAATAGCAAATCTTTCAGAAGATTTTGATTTTTCATCACTTTTTCCAGACTGATCAAGATTTGCATTAAATAAAAAGCGTAGCTGGTTTTAAGATTCAGAAGGATTTCCAAAGTATGCAGAGAAAGAGAGGTAGTTATTCATTCCCTATAACACTTTCAGGAATCACAGAGGGAACCTATCCAAATGTATAGATACCTGAATGTATTTAAAAATCTAGCCTATACAGTAAGCTCTTGTATCATGAAGCTAGACCCAAATCCACAAAAATATTTGCCTGGGAACTCTTTTTTTTTTCTCTCTCTCTTTTTTTTTTTTCTATTGGGCAAAATGAATCACCCTTTTTACTTTACAGATTAGTAGTGTGTAGATTTGGGCTTGCTTTTCTGAGGTAACAGAAAGCCTGCATGTTCTTTAATCCCTTAAAGCTATAAATTTTCAGAGATAAAATTGATAATGTAAAGACATTGATTTTTGGTATCGATGGAAAGGGGCAAGGAGTGAGGAAGGAAAAGGAAACAACTTTATCTCTTTCCTAAGAACTTTCCTTCTGAATGCCATGGGAGTTACAAAAATGAAGCTGCTATGAAACAGAATGAAGTTGCTATGAAACAGGCCTTCAGCACATAAATTCTTTGGCTTACTCATTGAGGTCAGAGGAGAATAGTTAACACCCTACTTTCAAAAACCTCCCATCAGAGCAGACAAATGCTGTGTTTAGAGTTATAAACTAGCAGGCAATACTGTGGGGAGAAAATGTATGATACTTCTCCATCCAGTCACATAATGCACAATTACTGGCCATGCCAGCAAGTAATGCTGGTGCCCTTGTAAAGATCTTCCCTGTACCTTCTTGACTCTTGCTGACATCCACAATTAGTTGCATGCCAAGACAAGTCAGTTGTGCCATGCCTCTGTAAAAGTCTCAAAGTCACAACTCCATATAGTAATAAAATATATGAATGGGCTAAAGTAGAACATGAAGATGAACCCATCTGGGAATTCTTGCTTTAATAAATTATTGGAGCTCTCCTTTTTGTGTGTGTGTTGCTGTCAGACCCTTTAATAGAATTATTTCCTGTACATCATCTGTTATTCTACATATTAAGAAAGAAACAACTGTCACTGATGAATGTCCTGAGGGAATTCAAAATAATAGCATGTGGAAATATATCCAAAAATATTTGGCATCTAGCACAACTCATTACTGGAGTTCAGCATCCTGACCACATATCATGAATTATGATCAATTTTAAGTGACCATTTATCATTTCATATCGACTGACATGCTAAGTCTTTGACAGAAGAGGCAAGAGGCAAGAGCAAAGCTGGGCCTAATGCTAGTAGTTGCCAAAGTCTGTCTTTGCTTGAAAAGCTTTTTAGCCTATGAGCAATCCCCCATAGCATTCAAGGTATGTCAAACTGTGATAGTATCTTTGACCTGTCTAATGGATTGTTCTAACTCTTGTTGCTTTAAACATAGGAAAGAGTAAAGTGCAAAATGGACGTGTCAGAAAAAATTATTTTGCAAATATCCAGGATGTTCATATGATGGAAATGCTAATTCCAACTTGGGTGGCAATAAAGTTTATATCCTTACTAAAGATAACTACTTTCTGTCCAGCCAGTATTCTATTGACTTCAGGAGGCATTCTGTCCTCTATTTGACATTCTTTTCTGTCCCTATTCTCATAGTTACACTTTAATAGTTTGCAATATCCAACTTCTGTTTGATGTTACAACATTTTGCAGTTTTTTGGGGGGGTCAATCCCATCATCTCTAGATCCTAAAGAGCCATTTTGTAATGCAGTATCTTTCTGAAGCTCGTTCATCATTGGTTCTATTTATGTGTTCTCTTAATGACATTGCCAAAAAAAACCCTAACCCTTTTATAGAAATTTCAAACATGGAAGAAAACAGCCTGACATAAACTGCAAAGAACTGACTTACATGTGCATTTACTTGTACAACTCTTTTTGATCTCAGGAATGGCCATGGAAGACCAGATAAATAATTTATCTGGAAAGCTTCTCCCAGGCAACAGTCAGAGTAAGAACATAAAGTGATAATTCCTCTGACTCCTTGCTGCCAGTAATGTGTACTTTAAGATCTTCCTTCCTTGTTTCTACTTTTCTGAATAGGTCTCACTATCATCTAAGTTCTTCTAAACATTTGGCATCCATAACATTTTTTTGACAATGAGATTCCATGGAATTAAACATTGTAGTAGAACACATTCCTTTTGTTCATTTTTAGCCTGCTGTATTACTTTGTGATGTGATCTTGTTCCTGCGTTCTAAGGGACAGTGTTTAAT
This sequence comes from Tinamus guttatus, assembly GCF_059628265.1. Classification (NCBI taxonomy): domain Eukaryota; kingdom Metazoa; phylum Chordata; class Aves; order Tinamiformes; family Tinamidae; genus Tinamus; species Tinamus guttatus. The sequence continues at coordinate 1,548,225 of NW_028288758.1, read as the reverse complement.
AGTTAAATAGTTAGCTTCTTTACGTCTTATTTAGGCTATTTGTAATTTTATAGCCTCCTAGGCCTCTCTCCTCTCAATCATTCTTTTCCAGGCAGACCTTTATAAGCGTATACCATAGGCCTAAGGCTATTGTAAGCCCAGGAAGAATCTCCCTTATCCTGAAAGGTTTTGCTTTGATGTGATGCAGTGAAGTGAAAACAAATCGCTAGGTGTGCATTAGCAATAAGGAAGAAAATTCCTTACTGCTGGACCCTGTTTTCTTTTGTCCTATAAGCTACAAAGAAATAGCTCTGTCTTTGAAATGTACTGTTTAATTTGACACTGTATAACTATTACTGCCATCTACTGTACAGTGATTTGTTTTCATTAGGGCATATATCACTGTGTCAGCCTATTGAGACTGCCATAGATTTGTTAAAATATCCATTAGTGCTTATTACATGGGAAAGCACGTGGGTCATAATGTTTTATTCAGCAAAATTATCTCACAGCTACAAGGTGCTAAAGGAGGAAGATTTGCGGATGACAAATGTTCTTTTTTGTGTGTGTGTTAAATTAATGGGGACCATATGGTGAAGTACAGGAAAAAAAAAAAAGTGTTAATATCCCTTGCTAACTGCAGCCACCCATTATAATAGTCATACTAGTAGCAGGCCTCTTGTTGCTTGTTACTAACATATTCAGAGCCATTCTTAGCTTTATTTGGTAGTCATATAAAATTCTATGTCACTCTTCTGGAAAACAAAGATCCTGTGGTGAGATGTTTTACAGATCCCAAAGGCCGGCATGGAAAGCCATATATAACTTTTGATACTTAAAAATCTGCTCGGTTTAAGTTTTCTATAACCTCAGGATAAAAGAGTTTATTTCATGTTTTTATGCCACTCATCTTAGGAGGTTCACACCCAATAATTCTGAAGATTTGTCGTTAACGTATCATTTTTTTTTCTATTATCATCATATTTCACTTTCACTCAGTGCGACCAAGCCTTAGCTCATCCTGGTGATTCTTCTGATTCTTAGCTCACTCTTAGCTGATTCTCCAATTTTAATTGTTTGTCAACATGCCTAAAAGCAGTACAAGTGGATTGGCTGATAAATTCATAACTGGGCCACATGAAAATGTGAACTTTTCCTTTATGCTCATATCTGCTCCATTATTCTTTCTTGTTCTTGTGATAAATAGGCTGCACATAGGCTGCAATTCTGTGAAATGAATTGCATTTATTTGCTAACCATCATTTGTTAATGTAACCAACAACCTCTGCCATACGTACCTGTTTCTCTATCAGACCTTAAAGTCACAGGATTGAACTGGTGAATTAAGTGTAAAGCCAGCTTATGGCCCTTTTTTATCTGCTTGGTCACAACTGTACATTAGCTAAAATGTATTTTGAAAGGAAAACAGTAAGAATTGTTAAAAACAAGCAGCGCCTTGAGTGTGGTTGGATTAACTCTAGAGATCATGAAAGTGCTGCATATACCCTGATGCTACACCCAATGGGTAGTGCAAATCAGTGCAAGTATCAGAAAAGAAACATTTTAGTCACTGCACAGGGTCCAAATGGAGAGTGGAGAAAGAAGTTGAAAACATTCTGAGTGACTCAGGGACAATGTTAACTCCTTAGACTGCCATGTAAAATATATGAAGAGTATCAAAATATGCTTGTCCTTCCAGAAGTAAGAGATGACACTTAAGCCCTCCTCAGCCTCTGAGCCAATGCTGAATTGAGATGCATGCTCTAACCATCAGGCTGGCATCCTTCTTTGGAAGTTAGTCTTCCACATAGCTAGCCAAGAAAGCAAGAATCAAGAAAGGGGTACTCTTCGTTTGTTATGTTGAGGCCCTGGATTGTCTTGGAGAAGCCTATAAAGGCACTATATCGCCAGTGGAGTGTATGAAAATCTTGATTTTGTGTTCTGAAGCACTTCAGAAGCTCTTCAATTATTTTCTATAAATTGACCCTATATACTGACATCAAAGTTTGTTATGTCTAAGTCTAAAATAAGACATTTTTACCTGTTATGATGGCATCCAGTGAGGCTTAAAAGGTGATCAGTGAGTTGAGACATTTTATATTCCAGGATCCAATTTTTTTTTTGAGCTCTCAGTTGATGATGAACAGTGTGCTCTACACTGCCTCTAGGTAGGTATCTGAGCAAACTAATTGTTTAGAAAAGTTTTCATTAACTTTTCTGTATGATCATTGCAGAGCTTTATTCTTCGTCTCTTTCTTTTTGTTGTCAGGTCTGGTATTCTGTTTTGGTGTTACACACTGTAAATTCCAACTTCTTGGTTCTTGTTACTGTTTACACATTTTTTCTCCTTCATAGCTTATGAATTTGTTTCTGCATATGCATGGAAAAATACACAGTAATGAAGGCGTTGTAAAACATGTAAGAAGATAAGTATAGTGAAAAATACTGTTTTTCCTATAGTAGGTCAGATTTTGGTAACTTTACTCCAGCGACACCTTATTCTAACATCAGTTTGATGATTTTTAGAGTAAATAATACTTAGTATGGAGAACAGTATCAGTTTAAAGAATCTGGATTTATTTTAGTCAGACTTTTGAAATTGTCCAATTAATCACAAGGTTATCTTTGCGAGGAGAGATTTATGTTATCAGGAGTGCTATTGGAAGTAATTTCTGTAAAGAAGTATGGAGACAGGCCCTCAACAACAGTGTAAGCAAGCTGAAATGGAAAAATTACTTGCATCTACATAGCTAGCAATTTGTCCAGGTTTTACATGTTAAACTTAATCCTATTCATCCTTCATCCTAAAACCCCTTTTTAGAGCTATCCTTCTGCATGTTGCAATACTATTTTCTTGCTTTGAAGAGGTATTATAACTAAAGACATTCAAGACTGTGAATTTCTCAGGTGACATAATAATAGCAGCAACACAATAGTGGGTATTTCGAAGAGAAATGGGATAAAATACTTTGGCTGATATTTTTCTCATGTAAAAAATAAATGAAAGCACCTTTGGTCAGGCTGAAATAGTTCCTGAATTAATTTCAAGTTAAGGAAGTGCTTGCATTGTGGTTTGTGTGTAGTGTTTGTAACAATGCAAAGTAGGAAAAGTCAAACATTTCATTTTGACTTTGCCAGTTGAGACACCTGGCTTATTTTTCAATTGAGAAGAACTGTTTTACCTTCCAAAAGTTTCAGTGCTGTTTGAGCCCAAATAAAGGGCAACAAATGATCTGCTTCATCCGAAAAAATTTTTTTCTCCAACTTCTCAATTTACTTATATTTTCTATGAAAGGAGTAGTTTCAGGTTATTTGCAAAAGGCTTTTTTATTTTATTTTTCAGAAGGTCTAGACAACCAAAATGTATAGGATACAGTGAATCCTACTTTGTAACTGATATTATAGAGTACTGGCAGTAGTGCTCTATAATGTGCTGTTCTTCTCTAATAAGGCCTATTACTTCTTCTGTTTTAAACTGTGTGTATTTATAGCAAAGGCAGTTAAATCCTAAGGATAGATAATTAAGATGTAATGAATAAAATGTCTGCCAGGGCTTATGAAAGTTAGTAATATTATAATCACTCTCAAAGCCAGCCAAATGCCCCAAGGAACACTCAAGATAATTATAACCTGAATTATTTATAAATATAACTAAGTTGCTAAAATAGGTTATCAACAATTGTCAGGATACAAGTACAGTAGATACATTTTTTCTTCCAGTATGTCAAGTATATAATTTTCATTTTTGTTATAAATTCAGTTCTGCTTCTTTTTAAGTATGAACAGAGTATTTTGCTGTATAATATTTTCTTCAGATATTGCATTATTTTTGCATGGGTTAGTTTTAAATGAATATTTGCATCTTTGTTTCATCATCTACCCTGTGTACGCAGGCAAAGACTATTATTATTGCTTTCAATTTCTTTGCTATTTGCTTAATAGCAGGTTTCAGTGGATGTGACCTTTTACTTGATAAAAAGAAAATAGAGCATCAATGGATTGCTATCATCAATAGGATACAATTAACTAGGCAATGACTTAATGAAAGAATAATGTTAGAAGAACTGTGGTGGAAAAGCTATTTTAAGACTTAGTGACAATTTTATGCAAAAAGCATATGCAGAAGGTAGTGATTTCATTAGCATAGTGCTTAGGAGTTGACAGCATCCTTGATTTTTTTTTCTCTTTTCTCTAATTTTACGCTTAAGTGATCATTGAGGTAAGTGATGTGGAAGAGTGAAGTGCTTCTTTGTCTTTAAAAGGTGAAGCAAGGAATTTAAAGAGCAAAAAGAAGCTTCAATCACCCATCTTCTCCCATTACTGTAGTTGCCAAATAATGGAAGCTGTAACCTCCATTACCTGCAGCGTGATCTTTGCTCACTCACTGTGTGGAACCTGATCCAAATGGTTCAAAGCAGGTAATGAAAAGATACGCAGAGCTTTGCTTTTAACGATATTATTTTGCAAGAGGTTACATGACCTTTCTTTTGAATAAAGCAGCCTGAGGAAAATAAGCAAAGTTGTCAGTGATACTAATGGAAAATGCAACTGTAGTTTGGCAAGAGCTGCGTTGTGGAGGTGTTTTGTATTGAAACATATTGACTTTTGTATAACTTCATAACCTGAACAAAAACCAAAGAAATATGGGCAAAAAAAAATGTGCAAAATGGTATGAATAGGGTATTAATGGAAACCATCATTTGTTCTTCTTATTCTGAAATAACAGTCCCAGCTGATGTAGAATTGAAAGCTCTGCTAAGATTTAAGTGAAGAAATCTTATTCAAGCTGCACGTTATGGAGAGCATAGAGTCTACAGCTTAGCAAAAGTTGCAGCTAGATTCCTGTTTTCTCAGACAGAAAGCCAACATCCTGCAGAGAAATGCAGAATATAATCCTCCTGCTTTGCCATTTAAAAAAAAAAAAAAAAAAAAAAAAAAAAAAGATGCCTTGTTACATACTTTGTTGTCTCCACATTGTTTCTTGGAGTGATGCTCCTCAGGTTACTCAGCTCTGGTGTCCTGTGCTATGACTTCTACCAATGAACAGCATCACTATGTCCAAGATTGCATGGTTCTCTCCTTAAATACCTAGTATATTGCTGAAACCACTTGAGTTTATATTAGCTATTTTGGGTAAATGTTTTGCATCACACTTCAATATTTTTTCCTGTATTTTTCCCCCTCACTGATTTTCAAGATGGAGAGACCTGTATGCATGAACATAAATTACTTGACAGCCCTGTTGTCCTAACTTCATGAGCCACTTGGTTCTGTATAGGAGTCATGGCTACATCGTAATTGCTGAAAGGTCAACTTGAATCTAGTTTAACAAATTACTATGAATGATAACTTTTTCTTCAGTTCTCTTTCTTCAGTTTCTTTAGTTCTCTGCTACTTTGTATCAAATAAAAGCTTTGGACTCTTGTAGGTAGGTCTTAGAGGTCTGAAAAACATCTTTAAAATTTTACTTTCCAGATAAAAAATGCAAGTGAAAAAAAAGGAGAGAAAAAAAAAAGAGTAGAAAGAGAAATAGAAAACAGATAAATGTCTTCTGGTTTATGGTCAGTTTGATTCTTATGTAAATATCCTAACATGTTGCTGTGATAGATTAATGCCATTCGCTTGGAGTTTTGTATTGGACCATGTGAAACATCGATTTCTTACAGGAACACGTATTTTGACATTATGTTGACATTTGCAGAATCTCAACAATCAGCATAGCTGACACAGACTGAAGAGTCATTAAAAGCAAATATTCAACACATCGCTAAAGAAAAAAAAAAGGTCAGGAATCAATTATTCTTTTCTACTACAGTTCTATTGTTGTCTGGTGAGTAATTGTTAATTTGTAAGTACAAGAATAAAAATAAATTTATCATGCTTGAAGAAAACTGGGAGGCGAGGGTTAAACTTATACTTTCCACTTTGAGGCATTTGATTCAAGATGCCAAAGTTAGGAGACTAATTTCTATGGGCATCTATAGAATCAACCATAAGAGAAGGAGGCTGCAGCAATAGCTGACTGAGCTTCAGAGCAAGATATGAAATAAATGTCTCAAGAATGCACTTTATTATTTCCATTTTTCTATCTGAACCAAAATATGGATATGAAGTGACTCCACTTTGATAATTGTGTTCTTTTCTCTGTCCTTCCAGTACATAACCTAAACACAATAACATAATATGATAATGTTCCTTTCTATTTGACTGCACGCCAGTGGGAAATGAAAATAGGCTAATCTTAATAAATAAATAAATTCTTACCATGTTAAAAACCAAGGATTCTCCATTAAAGCTGTGTGTTCTGTATCCCTACTTCACTTGGAAGAAAAGTTTGGTGCTGACGTGATGTAAAGTAAATTGCTCCCCTACTCCCCTCAAAACAAAAGAAAAAAAAAGTGAAGAAGAAATGTAGTTATCAAATTTACTTCTGGTAAAATGAACTTCCTTTCTCCCCTGCCCCCCCCCCCCACACTCCCCAGAAAACCTGCAAAAATGAGATAATCTTTAATCCAGAACTTATTCTCTTTATTTACTCTCTCTACTTTCTTCCTTCTCCTGAATTTCTCTGGTTTAGCAAGTATCGTGTTGTGGAAGAGTTACTTGAAAAGGAGGAAATTAGAGAAAAGCTAGGGCTAATAGAAGTTATAGCATTACAGAAGCTTGCTTGGGGCGAGACAGAGTTGCCACTTCCAGGATGGTTTGGTTTCCACAGACTCCGCTCCTCCATGGTTCTTTAGGCAGCACAATCTGCAGCTCACAGCTGCAAAGAGGAGTAGCGGAGGGTGGAGCAGAGTGAAGACAACACAGCCAAACTCTGTTGTACTCCCTGTGCCGTGCAGCTGATAAGCCGCACAGTAGCTGCCCGATGGGAGAGATATGATAAGATGTCCAGTGCTGAGCCAGCAAGGGTGGCAAATCACTCATTTTTTGATGAACTTTGCTCGAACTTTGCTCATTATATATATTTGCTCATTATAATGCCAACACACACCTCCATGCCAAAAGTTACCAACCTCCAAGGTACAACCACTTCTCACTGAGCATGCTCTCTAGATTTTCTTTTGACTATATCTTTAAATGAAAGTGAGAGACTTTTTCACCAATCAATAACAAAAGCAAATGTGAGTACAGTCATTCAAGCTCCACCTAAATGTAAAAATAAATATAAAAGGTGAACTAAGGAAAAGGGAAAAGAGGTGGGAATATTACATCATAACTTCTGGATCAGTCAACAGGCTGAATCTCTTTCCTCCCCTTGGGTCAGGACTCTGCCTAAGGATATTCCTCGAGACCAAGAGCCCTCTCCCATCTTCTGGGTGAGTGATGACTGCATTTGTACACTAGGCACTAGCTAAGAACCCCACACTGTAATAGAGAATTTCCTGTACTGACATCCGAAACCTGCTTTGTAAACATTGCATTTGAATAAATCATGCTATTTGTGAGCTCAACTACTTGTTTGGAAGGTGATTGGACCTACAGTCAACATACTGTATGTGAATCCAGTACGACCAGTCTCAGGCCTATAGTTGATTATACTATTCGTGAACTTGATTCACTGTTTGGAAGGTGATTGGACCTACAACTGACAAACTGTGAATTCAGTACCGCCAGAGTTGGGACTATATCTACCACAGCATTTGACATCCCTATTAAGAATTGAGTCTGTCCGTCCCCAGTCCCTCTAACCTCTGAGGATTGGCTGGAATGCAAGGGGATTCAACTCTTGCCAATTTAGCCCCCTCATCTCCCCCTTCAAACTACAACACACATATAAAGGGTATGATAGGCTTCAACCCTGCTACTTTCATATAGGAAGTGGTTCTAACTTCAAAAAGCTTTGGCATGAAATCACAATATGTCAGGGAGAATTAAATGATGGCTTGTGTCAACCTCAATAGCCTGTTTAAGGAAATACTATATATTCTCTTTTAATCTTTTAAAATCATTTAGACTTTTTTTTTTTTTCTGTGACATTGTCCTGATATGTTGGTGTCTGAATATATCTAATAAAAATGCAAACTTCCAAATTACCATTTGAATTACATGCTGCATTCAAGATTGGCAAAGTAATAGTAATTGTCCAACAGGAAGGAACAAACTCATTTTTTTGAAAGATTCCTGCATTTATTGTCAGTGATAGGAGCTCACTCCAAATTCTGTTTAATTATTTCAGCCAAAATGTCATACAGATGTGTGACTCATTCGGTTCATTTAGCATTATTGTTTAAACCTCACGGGCATGGAAGTATAGGGGAATTCTTATAATATAAGCTGAACAGCAAGAGATGAGTGAAAGAGTAATGATTAGATTGTCCAAAAGTATTCACAGGAGGGGGTAAAAAACACCAGAGGCTTCTTGCTCACTTTCAATTTCAGTATGGAAAAACTATTGCAGTATCTTAAAACCCATAAATTACTATGATCATTTTCCAGTAAAAGGCCTTTTTTTTTCCTGAAATAGAGCCTTGTTTTTGAGCATAAGGCTGCAAAAAATAATAATTATTGAAAGTTTGAGTTTGACACAGATCAATTTATGTACCTTATCTTTAGTAGTTTATCTTTTATAATTTATCTTCTGAAAAGGACTATTTTAACCCTTAGAGGAGAGTAAATGTCACATTTTGCAATGTCCTTTTAGTTCTAGCTAATTTAGGGCTCCTTATGGAACCTCTCTCCAGGATGTAAACTGGATGTTGTGCAATTCTCAACACATTTTTCAGGAACAAAGCAGAAGGATGTCTAATGAGTGAACAAAGAGTAATGTACTCTGCCAGGCATTGCTTTCTTTCCTTAGCATAACTATGGGACAAGGTTTGTGTGGTGCATTTCTTTCACCTTACCTTTCCTTACTTGCCTGCTATCACATAGATCTCTATGTAGAGAGTATGCGTTCCTAGAACTAAGAAAGAAATTAATTGTCTACTTAATTACTGAGATGACAGTAAAACTTACAGGAAAAATTGATTGTATGCAAGGAATAATATGTAGTTCAGGAAGTTTCTAAAAATATTAAATTGCACTGCATACAAAAGGGTCTGAAATTATATTTAAAGCTGATTTTAAATTTTCCTGTATAGAAGTGGGATCAAGGACGAATTTCCACCTAAACCATCACTCCAAGCAAGGGGGAGGACACTACATGGTAGATGGCTCCTGACATCCCCTCTTATTAACATGACTGAGTGATTCTCTAAATTGCTCTGCATAGTTCTCACTTTTGACAAATCAGTGGAAAGTAGAGACCAGGACTTGCATCTCATCAGCGATGTTGTAGAGAAGAATTTTGTCAAAGGCGAGGCAGCATAAAATGATATTTTCTTCCTCTCTTCATCACTGATATGTTATTTTTATTCACTATGTTTGTTCCTGAGGCACACAGAGATGTGTAGATACGTGGAGTGGAAAGTTACGACTTTAGAAAGTACAATAAATTACCATTCCTGATGGCGTGCAAATTATTTTAAATCTAATGTCCAAAAAGGAAAGGTTGAAAATAATGGTTTGGGTACTATTTTGATAGAGTTTTTACCTGAAATTTGCTTTTCTAAATTTGTTCTGTAGCTCAGAAAGCAAAGATGCAAGGAGCAGTTAAGTGCAAATGTGGATTTATTGGATCTGGCAAGTGTTTTGATTGTGAAACCATTAGTTTGTAAGCAAACACTTTCTTCAGTATTATTGCCAATCAGTCAACAATAGCGGAACTATCCTGGCCATTGTTTGCCTTAAATGAACATCTTTTAGTAGTGCACTGAAAATGCACTGAAAAACAATTCTGCTTCAAGAATTTCGGTCAGTGTAAAACAGCAGGCCTGAAACAATATCCAAAATCTGTTCAGAATAATGATGTGAAAAGAATAAAAATGTAGAAGATCTTTAACAATGCACCATTTAATGAGAAGGACTAATCTTTAGGAAATAAAAATGTTTAACAGGCAAGTTTTAAGATCTGTTGTACATGACACTGAGCATGCAGTAGTAATCCTCATTGCATCTGTCACAGAATATAAAGTAAAAATGAATTTCCCTAACTAACACTACTTAAGGTTAACTACTTCGTTTTTTAAAACTTCCAGTGCACAAATTTTAGTTAACAAATTAGAATTCCCTACTTCATCTTCTGTTGTTAAAATGATTCTATTCAATTTTTCATTAAAATTTAAGTGAATTCAGAACTTCTGCATCACATTTTCTTACTGAACTCTTAGCTGTTAGCAGAGAGACTGGAATACCAGATGGTAGAAAAAGATAGCTTTACTCTAGTGAGCATTTTTTATTATTATTTTATTATTTTTTTATTCAGGGTCCTTCATAAGTGAAATCTGTTAGGCAACCAGTAGCGGATTATAACTGTGCATTGTGGATAAGTGGTGTCACAGGTAAAGGTACTATTGTGTCCTGGTGTAAAGAGTTCCCTGAACTCATAGCACTAGTATATGCCATATGCTGGTAGAGCATTAGATTTCTAGCAATTTCGGAGTTTGTGTTTTTTTCTCCTAACTAAATGGCAACATATATAGTTGCACAGTATTGCTGTTACAGAGGTTTTCAGCTTTTTCGCCTGAGAAAACATTAAAATAATATTCTCTGCAGATTTTCTGGACCTGTTAAAATTTTCCCAAGTTGCCCTGTCTCAGATATGAGTTTTTCTTATATTAACTGTCTTTATCATACGCTTTTGTATCTATCTTCAGTTTCCCTACCCTGACCTCATGAGTGTGTCACCAACAGATTAGAAAACAGTGCTCTAGTGAGTGTGATGAAAGTTTTGTGAAAGAAAAATAGATAGGGAATCTGAAACTCAGAAAAACCTTTAAAAAGAATAGTTGAGAGAGAATATGATTTATTAATTATAGCAGGAGGATCAAAACATGCATTCAAAAGGAGACAGACTGCTGAATTCCATACTATTTTGAACCTTATAGTACGGACATTGATATCTGTCTTTTTTGATATGAGCAAGTTAAAATTTCCCTATATCTCCCAAACAAACGTAAATCATAAAGGGTTCAAAGATGCATAATAACAAAAGTAAAAAGCTTACTTATTGTATATGCTAATGCTGACACGTCAGATATGCAAAGAACTATTAAATCAGTACATTATTTTGAAATCCAAAGGAAAATTCAGTCACGGGCCATGGTCATCTTTACAGACTACACCCGTACATTGATTTATCTGTACAAACTGATTGGCTGCCTTTGGTCATTACCTGTGACCTAACGTTATCTTAGGTGCGACTGGAAACCTGGTAAACTAAAGAAATTCCAAAAGAGAAATTTTAACCCTGTGAGAATGACTTTTTTTTTTTTTTTTTGTCCCCAATACTACAGATTAACACCATTTTTAGTAACATAAAGTTGAAGATCATTGTTCTCCTTTATACTACTGCTGAAAGTCAAGGTTGCTTAGGGAGAGAGATAAACAGACAGAAATATTAGAAAAAAGAAAAGCTATTCTTGCATACCTGAAACCACTGAAGAGCAACTGCTTTGCTTCAAACTGCTGTTCAAACTTTTATTTCAACTGACCTCTGTAAACAATGTTCTTTTGAAAGCAGGCTCAAATGACAGATGAACAGTGAAAGATGTACTAGGTAGAAAGAAAAAATTATCTGAAGAATAAAATCCAGGCCGAGAAGTTAAGATCCAGACTGTAGATTCAAGTTCTTTCTGACTGCAGGCAAACAAGTCTTATACTTCATTTATTTCAAGTCTGAAAACTTGATTTTAAAATCTGTTCAGTTTCTTGATCTCACAATTTATAACTTAAAATTTATCTAGAGATTCATTTATAAACTTGTAATTTCCATGATTGTTTTTATTCATCTCTAATCATTTATACCTATGTTAATGCAACCTTTTTTCCTACAGATTTTTCCTTGTTTACATTTAAATTCCTTCACTTTTCTCTTGTTGTATTTTTATAAAATACCTTTTCATTTTTCTAAGCCTTTGCTTCATTATACAAACACAAGTCATGTCAATTTTCTAGTTGTAGAGAAGATGGACTTGTAATGTCCTTATAATCTATTTCCTTCCTTTCTCCCCTCAATTTTTCTGTACCTATTCCATGCTTTTGTCATTGCCCTTCCTTCCTTCCTTCCTTCCTTCCTTCCTTCCTTCCTTCCTTCCTTCCTTCCTTCCTTCCTTCCTTCCTTCCTTCCTTCCTTCCTTCCTTCCTTCCTTCCTTCCTTCCTTCCTTCCTTCCTTCCTTCCTTCCTTCCTTCCTTCCTTCCCTCCTTCCTTCCCTCCTTCCTTCCCTCCTTCCTTCCCTCCTTCCTTCCCTCCTTCCTTCCCTCCTTCCTTCCTTCCTTCCTTCCTTCCTTCCTTCCTTCCTTCCTTCCTTCCTTCCTTCCTTCCTTCCTTCCTTCCTTCCTTCCTTCCTTCCTTCCTTCCTTCCTTCCTTCCTTCCTTCCTTCCTTCCTTCCTTCCTTCCTTCCTTCCTTCCTTCCTTCCTTCCTTCCTTCCTTCCTTCCTTCCTTCCTTCCTTCCTTCCTTCCTTCCTTCCTTCCTTCCTTCCTTCCTTCCTTCCTTGTTATGAGCCTACCACTGTATATAGAAATTTCCAGGTGACAGCCAAGCAATGGCTGGTACTATTTTATTTCCTTATAAATACTAAGTTTATAATTGTTAGGTTCTTTCTGAGGTTAAATGATTTTAACAGATTAGTCCTCTACTGACCAGCTTTCTTTTCCTTCTCATGATGTTGCTATTCATAAATTTATCTCAAGAATTTTAGTTCTGATTTCCATTTTATTTAGATTGTCCTAATTTAAACTAGATACTTGTTTTTAGGCTACTCCTTAGGAACTGTTTAGTCTACAGACTTTAAGGGACCAGCAGAGAGAACAACCTCCAGTGGTGATAAAGAATCTGAATTGCCCTCTCAATTTAGAGGGTTTAGTTTTATCTGCCAAGCTTAATTTGACATGTCTGAAGTTAGATGAGGTGAATCCTAACCTAAGTACACAATTAGCACTATGAATTTTTATCTCATTTCCATTTCTGTAGTCATCAAATTCATCTAGTTATTGCTGTATGTTATTTCAATCCATCTCGTAGTTGACAGTGTCTCCTGTCCTAGCATCACTAACGGAAATATCAAGCAACATATTTTTTAAGGCTGGTTCTTGATAAAATCCATTATCAGCTTATCCTAAACCAGGAACATGGAAAGCTGAGTAATTATGATATTTACCTCAGTTCACTTAATGAAGAATTTCAGCAACCACAATGTCCTCAACTTTTCATGTGCCATTCCTTTCTAAACAAGATATTCTTACAAAAAAAAAAAAAAAAAAAAAAAAGGAAACATCAGCTGAAAAGTTTAGGGTGAGTAGACTTTGAAGATATCAATTATTTTTATTCAAGAACGAAGACCAAGGGAAATGGGCAATCTGGTCACATCTTGCAGGATGATGAATCCTCTGCTCACTGAACAGTCCCAGTTGCAGAGGAGGTATAGGTCTTGCTCACTTGTACAATCATGTTGCTGAATGGCCACTTAGCAGAACAGTTTATCATTGATGTTTGATCAGTGAGCAAGTTGAAGGGTAGTTAAGAAGCATGAATGAAAAAATATATTCTGCATTTGGCAAATTATTAAAACATGCATATTTTGAATTATAATTCCTACAAAAGAAAGAGTATATAATAGCAGCAAAAAATTATTAAAACATCACAGTAACCAACATCCTCAATCTGTCAAAAGCTAGTATCAAAAAATATTTTATCTGTTTATTATTTGTATATGCATGTTTCTGTGGCACTTGTCATTTGTCTGTCTCTAGACAGACATTGGGCTATTTGGATGTATTGGTAGATGATTGTGAGACACCTCGTAGATCCTTCAGTTCAGTAGGAAGGATCTGATGATGCCCCTCTATCTAACTAACCCCAAGGCTGGTATATTCAGTGGGACTTTACATATGTCAATGTCAAATCTTATTTTAGTTAGGGTGTGATCGACAGTTTTTGTCTGGAGTCAAGCTGTGCTAAAATAGCTGGCAAGTTTCCTGGGGTCATGTTCAGAGAAACCAGTTATAGTGTGAGCTGCTACAGTTGTTCTATTATAACTGCACTGTCATTTAGTAGAGAAATTGGTTGTATTAATTTTTTGGTTGTATTAATGTAATTAGGAAGATGCACTGGACAGGCAGAATATCAGCCTAGCTTTTATCTTTTCATCTGTAGGCTACAAGGAGAGAAAAACTGACCATATTTTGTTTTTTTGCTCTCCTCAAATTTAAAAATGAGACATCAATCACTTAATCTACTTGACAGGATATTGGATGATAAAGATCAGATTAAATTATGCTTTGATGTTATTTTCCCTGACTCATAGTTAAATTGTTTTCAACCACAACTCCTAAATCCCTCTCCACAGAACTGCTTTCCAGCAGGTCAACCCCTAATCTGTACTGATGCCTGGGGTTATGCCTCACCAGGTGCAGCACCTGACAGGACCCTGCACTTGCCTTTGTTGAGCCTCCTGAGGTTCCTCTCTCCAACTCTCCAACCTGTCTAGGTCCCTCTGAATGACAACACAACCCTCTGGAGTCTTGGCCACTCCACACAGCAGTGTATCATACACAAACCTGCTGAGGGTGTACTGTGTCCCTTCATCCAAATCATTGATGAATAAGTTGAACAACTCTGGGCCCAGTACCTTCCTTGAACACTACTGCTGTGTGCAACCCTGGAGGGATAACAACTGTATTTTCATTTTAACATAGCTAAATCAAAGTTTTTTGAAGTGTTAATGACTTGTGATGGGATTGAAATAATGACCAAATAACAATCTGGGGAGGGAGAGGGGATGCAGGCAAGGAAAACACATCTTGCAGACTTTGTTGCTGTAATATTCACAGTCAGTTTCAATCTGTTAGGTGGAATCTATGGAATGTGTTAAATTTTTTTTTTCCTCTTATATGTTAGTGGCATAGTTGTTAAAATCATTGTTTATAGAATTGGTTTTTACTTGCTGCACAGACATATTCTTGCAAAGGAGTTAATTTTAATTTGATAGAATCATTGAAGCATCTGCAGCTCATACCTGTTTCAGCGGTAGAGTTTTCCTTCCTCAGGGATCTATTTTTTTTATAGTTTAGAAACTAGCAGGTCTTTAGAATTGCTGTTGCATATGTTCTAACTCTATGTTTGATAAGATGAGTTCTAATCAAGGCCAGGAGTGAAGCTGTCCATGGCTACTACCATCAAAGGGAGAAATAGTTCTGAAGTCAAATCTATAAAAGGATCAGAATCGCTCTGCTCCTAATTTCCTGTTAAAATCAAGCAAGCAATGTTTTGTGTTTATGTGGTTATATTCCAAGCTACCCCTCTATAATTAGTAATCCATAAAACTGTGTTGAAGAAGGAAATTTGCATGTCATTAACAACTATCCTCTAAAAATACACTTAATACTTGTTTTCAACACCAAATATATCTTAAAGCATAGGAAGATTGAGGCATTAGCAGTTTTGTGTCCTAATCTATCATCAAGCCTAGAGTATTGGTGTTTTATTATATCTGAACTTCATCTGGTGGCTGGATTTACCATACCTGTGTTTCTATGTCCCTCTGACCAATCTGTCATCTCTTTGTCTTTTGCAAACTCCTTGTTGTCATAAGATTTTGGATGAAGCATGTTCACAGGCTTGAAAGAGCTGGTGATAGCACACATGTACTATCATATCCTTAGTGTTGTAACAGAGTGTGGAAGCTTCACAGTCCTTTAGTGAAAATTTGGTGAGAGCCAATCCATCATCTTGGTTTTGCATCATACTTTACTCCTATATTTCTCATTTGTCTTAATAATCTCTCCACTCCTGCTGTCTGCTTTTTCTCTGGCTGGAGGATCCATCCTTGAACCTGTGTTATACTGCAAGTTGCCTTACATGGTGTAATGTTTGTACCTGAATGGAGTTCAAGGTTTAGCACATTTTCTAAATACTCCTTTTGCAAATCTGTGCTGTCATGGAAATGAGTTGTTTATTCACTCACATACATTTCTGGTATTTATGTCACTGCCTAGATTGTATTTCCATGGAAGGTGATTTAATAGTGTGTTATTATTTTAGTTCTTAGTGTCTTTAGTGTTTTCTGTAGCTGTAGAGCTTCTTTTTGTGTATTTTTGCATACTGAATTTTTGTCCATTCTTCATTGAGTTTTACAATGTTTTTATCTTTCTGTTTCTCTGGCGGACTTGGCTTATTTAATTTTCCTTCAAAGTTCTTATTTTCTTCTGTGTCCTCATTCCCTACTCTTTTTTTTCCCCCTCAGTCTCTCAGGTTTTCCTCCATTTTTTTTGTATTGCTTTTTCAGTCATCCCCCACATTGTACATATATTCGTATGTGTATAAAAGCATCTCCTAACTTTTAAGTTCAGACAATTATATCTGTTGGTATGAAATGCTGTGTTGTTTGATTTCACCTTTATATGTAGATTGGTAAATTGTTTGAGTCATTTCACAAATAATATTTTGTGCTCACCAATATACCCCATGAAGTAGATAATTTGACTGGTTGGAACTTTTTCCAAATTTAAATAAAAAACACCTTTTAAGCTATATCAAGGAGTCAAACTGCAGGAAATATTTTTTGAAATCAATAATAAGGATGCAGAAACAAACAGTGCAGGAAGTAAGTAGGCAAAGGGTTTGTAAAGTAAGATCCTTGGGGAATAGGTGTGAGAAACTATGAAAACATGGAGGAAAATGTGAGAGAATGAGAGTGAGCAGCATGAAGGAATAGAGAAGAGCTTTTCTTGTCGTTGCTCTAATAGTGATGGGAAGTGCCACTAACATCCCAAGATGCATTAAATGCCTTCTAGATCTCATAGAAAGCAGTGGGGGAAAAAAAACCTTCGGAGCAGTCCCGACCTTTTCAGAAAGCTTGGAATAAAAATAGCCAGCAAAATTACTTTGACCTTTTACAGATCGCTGCAAAATAGTTTGCTGCAAATGCCTTTGGCTTTCCAACGCGTATCCAGTTCCTATTGATAAATGAGAGCATTCAGCTCACTGGGTGTCCAATGAGACTCCCTGTCAAACCTTTAGGAGCATAATCAGGTGACCACAATAATAATAGTAATATAATAGCAGTATAATAGTGGACTATATTGAAGACAAACATGAATTTGTGAATGCATGTGAAAAGTATTTCACATTTAATTCTTAAGTAAGAAAAAGAGGATTAAATTAACTGTCTACTATCTTCCTCATTGTTCCTGTTACTGATTTTCCACCCTGGTTATCTGATTGTGCAGTTTTTACCATCAACAGTTATTACCATCAATATCACATGGTTGCACTAATCCAATCTTCCTGTGTTGTGCTGGTATTTCAGGCAGGTAGAGACAGCAACAGTATTTTCTTCTTCTGTTTCTGAACTGCAGGCCCCCCTACCCTGTTTACTGGGTCTTCATGAAGGGAAGAGAAGGTTTCTGGGAATCCAGCTCAATTCCTCAATTCCAGCCAGTGGTAGTCTCCTCACTGCTTCAGTGGGAATACGACAGTTCTTTATTGGAATATCATATTTGCTCTGCTGGAATCATATCCTCAGTTTGTTTCTCATGTTCTCAATCTAAAGGGGTCAGATATGTGTGTGAGAGAGAGATACAGAGAGACTAACAGTAGCAAGGGGTAGCTGACATTTCCCAACAGTGAAACAGACCTTGAAGAATCTTTTCGCATTGTGAACTTTTTCCTCCAAAGAGGATATTAAACTACCATGAGTTTAAAAAGAATTTCCTATAAAATGTTGGGTTTATTAAAGAGGAGAGGTATACTACATTTAGGTGCCTGTAGGCCAAACCCATCCACACGTAATATAAGAAAACGCAGAGTAAACACTGCAGCCATTCTAACTAGTGCCATCATCTGTTAATTACTGATAAAAGTTTCTTAGTATTCAGAAATGAGTCTGGCATCCATAAGAAAATACAATAATTGAGATTTTCTCAATATACTGTCTTATAATATATAAGAGAGTTTCTAATGATAAGGCCTTGGCCATTAGTCAGGAGTCATGACTTCAGTCTCAGTGCCTCAGGGCAATGCAACAACACATTTGGTGTTGGTGTTGGGTTGTTCTAATTGGTTTGATGCCAACATGTCAGCTGTTAATGCAGATAGGAACTATTACATCTCTTTTGAACTGAAAAAAAAAAAGCATGGGTAATAAGAATAGAACTATTTCCCCATATTTATTGGGAATTTATTTTTTTTTCAGGGTATTTTTTCTGTCTTTCATTTGTTCTTTTGTTAAATCTTAAAAAAATAAAATACTTATCCTTTTCTAGCTGTATATTCAGTGCTCAGAGAAGATATGACAGCATTTGTGCATTTGACTTCATTACGAGAAAGGCATAGCCCTCAACTGAATGATGTTTAACAACATTGGTGCTTAACAAGGGGACTTTGAAAGAAATGTTGTTAGTGCTTTATCTTGCATCTGAAAGGTAGTTGTTTTATACTCTTCGTTTTGACCACCTCTCCCATCCCTTCCTTCCCCTTTCTGCACGGCATCAGTCATGTCTATCTATCTGCTCAAATGCTTAATGCCAAATTGTTTCAACAATATTTGTATGAGACTAGTGAGTCTGACTTGTTTAGAAGGTTGATTGGTTTAATGCATAATAGCAGTTCTTATGTTCTATGTAGTAATTTTGAGATGCTGAGGAAGTTGTTTGCCAGAAACCATCATATGCCAAAAGCCAAACAGTGATACAGAAATAAAACGTAGACAGATGCTAAAAAGCTAAAGAAGTAAGATTTCTTTTGATCAGGTGATAAAAATGGAGAGGAAGATCCCACAAGTAAACTTCCCAAAAAGGCTCTTTGTAAAGGACAGCCTCTTAATTACTCCCACTAGGAATATCAGGGAATGAACTTCTAATTCAGGGAACTATCAGATAACCTACTTAACTCCCTCAAAGGGAGGGTGGAAGACAGCAAATTGAAATTAGGATTGGATAAATAATATAAAATATTGTCTTTAAATATTGGGTTGAATTTTAAAATATTTTCATTCAGAGTACATTTATACCCTTCTTGTTTTTGCTTTCCAAGCTTATTCCATTGGGGCTGTTTAGCCCCAGTGTGAGGTAAGAGGAGCATTTCAAAGAGAATTTCTAGATTGTATTTATCAGGAAGTCAAGAATTGTATCATGTTACTTTTTGTACCAATGAAGCACTGTACCTTTAATTCATACACTTAAAATAAACCCATAAGCTTTATTATACATTTATATAAACTGTGTTAAAAGAAATCAAAATCAACTCATATCCATTTTTTTGGCATAAGAAGAGATTTAATTAGTCAAATACATGCTTTCTTGTTCATTATCCCTTGGACATTCACTTCCAGTCTAGTTCCTAGACATGGAAGCTGATATAACCCCTTTGCCTAATCTTAAAGGAAAAGTGTTCAGAACCCTTTTGTTGTCCTGCTTTCACATCCATATCCATGCTTATCTCAGAACATTAGTCTATTCTTGCCTTTCAAGTAAACTATCATTAATACTTCAATTGAAATAATTCACAGCTGAAAAATAAATTACATGAATAAAAGAAAATACTAAGTAGTTGTGATGGGCGAGCATGGTGAAGTTCATAAGAAATGTACGAAAAAAAATTATCAGACTGTTTTAAAAGCCTTTTTTTTTTTTCCTGCATGATACCAAACTGGGCGGAGTAGCCAACATTCCAGAAGGCTGTGCCGCCATTCAGAGGGACCTAGACAAGTTGGAGAGCTGGGCAGAGAGGAACCTCAGGAGGCTCAACAAAGGCAAGTGCAGGGTCCTGCACCTGGTGAGGAACAACCCCAGGCACCAGTACAGATTAGGGGCTGACCTGCTGGAAAGCAGGTTCACAGAGAGAGATTTGGGAGTTTGGAGTTGACAACAAATTACCATGGGTCAGCAACGTGCCCTCGTGGCCAAGAAGGCCAATGGGATGCTGGCCTGCATTAGGAGGAGTGTTGCCAGCAGGTCGAGGGAAGTGATCCTGCCCCTCTACTCAGCTCTGGTGAGGCTGCACCTGCAGTACTGTGTGCAGTTCAGGGCTCCCCTGTACAAGAGGGACATGGAGCTTCTAGAGAGGATCCAGCGTAGAGCCACGAAGATGATTAAGGGACTGAAGCATCTATCTGACAAGGAAAGACTAAGCGAGCTGGGCCTCCTTCGCCTAGAGAAGAGAAGACTGAGAGGAGATCTGGTCAATATATATAAGTACCTGAGGGGAGAATGTGGGGAGGATGGGGCCAAATTCTTCTTGGTGGTGGCCAGTGATAGGACAAGGGGTAAGAGGTATAAATTGAAACACAGGAAGTTCCATCTCCGTGTGAGGAAGAACTTCTTTACTGTGAGGGTGTCAGAGCCCTGGAACAGGCTGCCCAGAGAGCCTGTGGAGTCTCCTTCTCCAGAGACCTTCAAAACCCACCTGGATATGACCCCGTGCCACATGCTCTAGGTGTCCCTGCTTGAGCAGGGGGTTTGGACTAGATGGTCTCTAGAGGTTCCTTCCAACCTCAACCATTCTGTGATTCTGTGATTGTGAAATTGCTTAAAATGGGTGTTTCAAAGGTAGAGACATTCTGGATTTCTCCATGGTGTTTTCGAGTTTTTAAGTCTGAAATGGTGGTAAAAGTCACTGATATCAAAGAGAAAGTGATGTTTTATAATTAAAAAATCAAAATCCTGCTTCTAATTTCACAGAATCATTTTCTTACGGGTATTGTACGTGAGATTTGATCATAACTCTGATATATTAAAAGGTAAAATATATCCAGTTTTACGATGGGGTTTAGAGCCCCTTGCTCTCACCTTTAATACAGACTTACTTAAAATCAATTTGCAAAATTGGTGAGTTCTTAAGAAATGTTGTGACATCTGACAAATTGACTGGAATTCTCAAGTATCCAGGATGATCTGTTATGAAAATAAGGAACTAATTTTGAACAATTTTGAATATTCAAGTGTGCTTTTAGCGAAATTAAGTAAGTTTAAAATAATTTATTGTATTTTTCAGAATCTTAAATCTATTACTAGAAAAACTAGAGATTATTCCTATAAAATGCTTTTTGCTGCATTGACTATTTTGGAAATTAAAGGGAAAAGCAACAATAAAAAAGAATGTACAGGATGGCATTGCCCTCTAACTTTTTCTGTGTATGTGTTTATCTGCTTGTGGAGAGCTTAAGATTACAGTTTTATAGCCTTTTAGATTTACATATTATCCCAATGAATTCAAATTACTGTTTCACAACACATGAGTAGTTATGCTCAATAGAAAGATAACACAGCCATCTATTCCCTTAAGGGAAGAATAATTAGATATAAAGATGATAATAAGCACTTTAAAAGGTAATATTGCTCATCTTTCCTGATCTCACTGCTGTGCACTGTAGTTCAAATAAAACAAATGTGAGATCTGAAGCCACTGCGCTACAGAAACTAATTCTGGTACCACTCTACCATCTTTCTAAGCAATGATAGCCTCTTTTGAACAAAAGTGGTACCTGAAGTGGTACCTGATTTGTCCTTTGAATAGCAGTTCAAAGAATGGCATTCACACATATGTCTTCAAGGATGGATGAGGCTTTAATTAAATGCAAGAAATTGTGGTATCCACAGAGCTTCGGAAAGAACAGAGCAAAAGGAGAGACAGAAGCATCCTTCATATTGTTTACCAAATTTCAAGTTCCCAGTACAGTCTGATGGGATAGAAATTTTAGCTGCTTTGCCTGCATATGAACTTTAAGCTCTTTACTGTCTTAAAGTAAATCTTTCATTTTGAGTGGTCTCAACAACTGTTGTGGAGTTATGCTGGAAAATTAAAATTATTATTAAATAAAAATTTTAAACAAAAATTATAGTAAATTATTTCATCATGGTGAATTTTATATTGAATGTATATGCTGAATTATAGTAACATAAATATATACAATTAAATTAGTTCTAGTATATATAGAACTAAATTATGATGTAGTTATCGATTTGCATTACATTCCAGAAAGTTTGGCCATAAGAATAAATTGTACTTTTATCTATATACGCATGACTCATTTCACCTCAAAGCTACATGGCCTGCTGTTTATATCTAATTGAACATGAATGGCTGTGTCTGAGATAAAATCAGCAGATGAGGGGATTATTCTACTGGAAGATGAGCTGTGCTGAGATCCTCTGGCACTGAGGATTAACTAGAACAGAGTTGCTTTCTTCAGTGCAGTTGGTTCCAGAACACAATGTCCTTAGGCCATTACTAGACTGTAAAATAATTATCTCAGCCATCTTATATTTGTACTTCTTGTGTGGGCATTAATACTTCTTCTGTATGCTGAAATAAATGACCTACCTTCACTTCTTTTTTCTTGTGATGGATGCCTGGGGAAAAATAATGGAAGATTTTGGAAACAGCATACAAATGGTACTAGCTTATGCTTCTTTATGATGTTTCTTTACACATTCACCTAATATTTTGCAAGTTTTATTAGCTGTCATTTTTGCATATAGCCAGAGCAGCCAGTGAAGTAGAGCTTCAAGTCATGCTCTAGGTAGAACTGGCATAATTCTGCAGTAAAAAAATGAATTGCTGCAGAATGAATTGTGGTTGAATTCTTATAGTAGAAAAATAAAACTCATTTTCTGTCTCTGTTCTTGCTTTCTAATGAACAATTCATTGCATTTCTATAGTCTACCCCCTCACCCAGTGCAAATAATCATTGTGTGATTTTTAAGAGCTATTCTGATTTATACATAGTGCATGAATCTTTACCCCTGCTAGTCTCCTCATCTTGTCATTGAATAGCAGAGGTAATATGTATCTTCCATAAATTTTCTGAGGTTTTTACTTGGAAGTTATTGACAGATACTAAAACTTTAAACTTTCTGAAAGTACTCTGTCTAAAATTGTGGCTAGCGCTTCTCTCCTGTGAAACCTAGAATACAGAGAACATTTTGTTCCAGAAATAATCTCTCACCATCCAGAACAAAGGGAAACTAGAATAATTAGTATATATTCAATTGTTATGAAATAAACTTAAAAGATCTGGCTAAGATTTGCACAAGGGGGATAGCCATCCACAAAAATATTGAAAGTAAGTGAATGTCCAACTTTTTGGTTAACAGTTTTATTGACAAATTCTTATTCTTTGTAAATACTTCCCAGACTATTCCAGAATATACAGTAAGAGTTTCTTAATATGACAGGAATGTAAATCTTTAATGGCATCAAGACTAATACATAGCTATCTGTAGGAACTGGTAAATTGTATTTTATAATCCAGTATTGTGTTATGTAAATGTATGAGGCCAAGGCTAATGTCCTAACCAGGTGTTTTCCTTTCACCTTTCCTACACCAATGGAGTATCTAAATTTAGTAGTTTCACTGTAGCATATATTGGATATCTTGTCAGACATCAGGGACCAGATACTTCGCTAAATCGAAGGTTAAGACCGTCTCATATTGCATGCAAAAATAGAATGCCAGATGGACTGAAACTCTAATTATGAACTGAAAAATCATCTGTGTTTTTTATAGCCGGGTTGTCATACAAGAGTTTTTACTTTTGTACATAGTAGTGCTGGGAAAAAAAAAAAAAAGAGAGATAATACAGTCATCCAGCATTAAAAAGGATATAGAAATGCTTGACAGGAAAGATACTTCCCCAGAAATCTGCATTTATTGGAATGTGGCTAAACAAAGGATTGGAAGTTTGAGAAATATGTTGTCAAGAATACTGTCCAGATTAAATTGTCCTAATGCATAATTGCAAGGTGGGCCATGGGCTTTTCTCTCTGCATTTTGAAACCAGTACAACTGGCAGTTGCTCTGTAATTGGTTATTCTAGTATTTTAATCCATAAATGCTAATATTCTGTTGCCAACAGTTGATAGCCATAAGTAGATCATTATGAACAGACAGGAGAGCCGATACTTACTAGCCAAGACAGAATGACAGAGCATAAGCTAATAAACAATAATTGACAGTTAATAGAAAATAAAAATCAATATGCTGTCAAAAAGGAAGCCAGTGCAATGAGGATGAAAAAATATGGGTAATTTTTTGTCCTAGCAAGTACATAAGTTACTGCATTCTAAATGAGTTACAATTTATGGCTAGCATTCTCTGAGAGGCCTATAAGTACAAAATTATAATAATCCAGTCTACATGGAAAATTCATAGATCATGAGAGCACTGCTTTGAGGTTATTTAAATGCAGGCTATTGAAGATGTTCATTTTAAGAAAAATCTTTTTTTTTTTTTTTTTCTTCAGTAACTATAATAAGACTGGTAGTACAACAGTCCCAATTCATACTCTC
Organism: Tinamus guttatus; assembly: GCF_059628265.1. Lineage (NCBI taxonomy): Eukaryota > Metazoa > Chordata > Aves > Tinamiformes > Tinamidae > Tinamus > Tinamus guttatus. Next base: position 1,523,914 of record NW_028288758.1, on the reverse strand, counting down.
CTATACTCATGAGCCTATCCTCCTGAACTGAAAGTTTAGACAGAAAGTCATATAACACCACTGACCAAAGTAGAGCTACAAATCATTGCCATTCTGCTCATGCCAATGAGAAACCAAAGTAATCTGGTAATGTAGACGTACCCTATTAAGTGCTTTCCTCGCTATATAAAATGGTACTTTCTGCCACAAAATACATCACTTTGCCTAGACTTGAGGATGATCAAAAAGGTGAATGAAAGTAGCTTTTTAATAAATGAAAATATCCTGTGAAATAATCAAAATCCTCAAAATCCTTTCATTTGGAAACAAATAATGCTGAAGGAATAGGTCCTTTGAAAACAATAGTTTCTTTTTTATTTAATTGGTGCCTCATGAAGTAAAAGAAAATAATATTTGTTTTTTAGAGAAAAATGGATGAAATGTTGAAAATTCCTTCATATTTTTTTTTCAGTTAAGCACATTAAATGAGAGATAAGGAAACAAACACTGCCTCTACCCACACGTCTATCCTTGTATTTCACATTTCTTAATGGAAAAAAAAATCTTTCTAGATGGGAACATTCCATATGGGCATTTTTCTTATACATATTCCTGTGGGAGAAGTTTACATTTTTATCACTGGCCTTAATGGGCCAGTGAGTCCACAAATCATAGGTCAGTTTTCTTTCAAGAAATATTGCAAGGACAGTTTAATATAGTTTAATATATGCTCAATAAGTTTAAGCTATTCTTCAGTATAAATATCAAGGTTAAAAGAATCTCCCGCTTCCATTAGGAGATTAAAAAATTAAAAAAGCTTGAGGCTTCTCTGTGCTTGGACTGGAATGGCTTCATCGCAGATAGTCACACTCCTGGCAGAATCTGAAGGAATTCTATGAAATGACTTTGTATCTGCACAGAGGCTTTGTATGGGAATTAAGGGATTTTATTAAGATGGAGCTAGGAAGTGAGAGAGGCAGAATGCTAAAGTCAAATCCTTGGTCCATGTCCAAAACTATGAGCAGGTGCATTGTGAAGCCATTAAATAAATTGTGTAGCACAACGCTACCCAGACTCTGCAGAATATTCTTTTGTTCTGATTTTGCAATGCTACTCCCTCCATGCATCACCCCGTCCCTTCCCTCCTCACCTGCCCCCCGCCCCCCCCAAAAAAAAAAAACAAAAAAAAAAACAAGGATTATAATCTGGAGGGTATTTTTTCATTCCCATATACTTGGCATTCACTGAAGGCTTTTCACCCCTCCCATGAAGCTGAATGGATTTCATCAAGCGGAAACACATTTTAGCTCTCAGAAGAGGTGTCAAGAATGAACATATTATGAATAACTATTTCAGATGAGCAATATAGTTACAGAAGTCTACTAATTAAATATGAACAGTACCATGGGACTTTAACAGGGAAACATCATAGGACTTGCAAATGCCAATCTTTATACATTAATGCACAATTCAGAAGTTTGTGTGTGTGTGTGTTCAATATTCTCTCTTTTCCAAGTGTTTATGCTAATGAGGTGTTGTGACCCTCAGATTTGCAAAGAAGGAAAGCATTTCTAAGGCTTCTAAATATTGTGATGCTGAAAACTGCCTTACTGCAAATGCTTATTTCGAATGTATTACCAATATGTCACTCTGATAATTTAGTCTGTATACCTCTCCTTTAGTCTGTATACCTAAGGAAGTTAAACTGATCAGCATAATTTAAATACAGAATGTAAATGGAAGGAATTTATATATGCTAGTGAAATGCTACATTATTTGTAACTCCAAGTGATCTAACTGGTTTTAATTGTAATGAGAAAAAGTGTAAATAATAAACAGAAGTCAGAAATTCAAACAGTGCAGTCTTTTTTTTAAGTCCATTTTCCTTAATGGCTATTCAAATGATCTTCTTGAGGAGTGAGGTACTTAGAAGCCCAAAATAAAAATCAAAAGATTTCATTAAATACAGCCTGTAGTCATAGACAAGCAGTTCAGGTTATATTGATTAGAAACTGGTTCAAGGTGAGGAAACCATACATAGAACAAAACTGTATCAGGATATGTGGATTCTTTCCTTTTCTTTCTTTCAGTTTAGTAGCTGTTAGTTTGAGTTAGGTTTTAAAAAATTTCATGGAGGTCTTGAGTTGTTGAAGTGATTTATTCTATCAATCAGCTGTACTGAGTGTATCTTATTAACAGAAAAGGAACAGGTATTGAAGTCAAAGTGAAGACAAACATTGGCAAAGGGGAAAACAGAGTGTAAGGCTTATACATATGTTTTATATACATGTTTGTTACCAAAAAGGCAGTAAAAATCAAAGAAACAGCTAGACATTCACTCACTGTATCTTGCTCAAGGGAACTGAGATAGTATTTATAGCATCATTTACGTTTACTCTTTCTTGAAGGTTGTCACCTTATGGTCTTTATGCCTCAATTTCTCCTCTCCATACGAATAATTAGACTTGAGTCTTCCCTCTCTTACAAAACACTTTGAATCCTGCTTTAAAAAGTTCAAGATAACAACTATGTGATATTTTCTGCAAATCATGTCTACAAAGATTTCTGAGTTCCATTTGCTGGAATAGTGATGATTTGTTTACAAAAATCCATTTCTAGGTTTGCTAATGTGAATTGAATAAATATTTCTTATCTTTTCTTCAGAGAAAAAAATACTTAAAATATCACCTAGAGTGACACAGAATACTGTAAGAGCTTCGCACTGTTCACTACTTCATTACCTCTTGCTGAAATTGATTTTGTATACTCAGTTTCACAGTTTAAATGCAGAAGTGTTCCCATGTATACTTAGGGCCAAGAGAATCTGAGAACTCTGTCAAAAAGGAAAGTAGTTTTGCAAAATAAGAATATTTCCAAAACAAAAAGCTAGGATAATGACTTTGTGATAGATGGTGGAATATAGCCATGCCCAGGCTGCTAAGAAGAACTGTCTAAGAATTTGACAAAGTGGGAAGAGGAGATTATTCTTCTGCCCAAATGTTTGCTGAATTGTTGGGAACCATTCTCCCAGCACTCCCAATAGAGAGTGATTGTGAGTAGCAACCTGATCAGGGGGTTTGAAATACCTTGTTGATGTGCCTGTCTGTTCCTCCTTCAGTGACTACAGAGAGAGTCTACGGAGTTAGACAGTTGGCACAGATGCCAGGTTTGGGTTGAGTGAATACTTACTTGAATACCTCCTCTGAATGACCTTCTGAAGGATTTTTTTCTGTCTCCACTGGCTATGCGGGGAGTGGAGAGAGATTAGCTTCCTAAATTAGGTGTAGAAGGGTAGGTGCTATTAATAGACAAATTTACTATTTGTCTATTACGAATTTGTCTATTATTATTTAAATAGACAATAACTTGTCTATCTAAATTTCAGTCTCTAGACAAATTCACATCTTCATATGTTTTAATTTAGAGTAGTGGGGAAAAAGACCTATATGCAAACTGCCACAACCTTGATCTGCTGTCAGAAGTTGGAGAACTCAGGCACATAATGAGATTTTTTAAAAAGATTTTTACTGATACCTAAGAAAAAAAAAGCCATGGTAGCATATTTATTCATATTCTTAGAGAGCAGTGCTTCAGGCAAGGAGATATGATTGCGATAATTTGTTCTGTGGCTTGTATCGATGTGTAGATATATCAATGTATGCTTTGGACAGGAAAAGGGAAGATTATTTAAAAATAAATGTAAAAGATAATCTGCTAGATCAAGTTGAAAAGGATTCCTTTTTGAGGTTTGATGTAAAGCTGTGAATGTAAAGGTCAGACATTTTTGCACAGCTTTGTTTTTTGTGAAACAATACAGCTTTTCAGTGTGGAACTTCAATATAGTATAAAATGTATAGCAGCCAGTTTATTTGATGAAGACACAGCTGAAATTTAAAGCTTGGTATTACCAGTTAAAAATGGAATAGAGCCTTGTATCATGATCTTGGCTTACCAACCCTCCTTCTGGAAGTTTCTGCAATTGATTACTATGAGATGTCACCCTTATTTTGTGATTAAAATGGCTGATATCAATCAACAAGACTCGCTGTAAAGTATGCTGTTAATCACAAGGAGTAAAGATGTCAATCCAATTTCACATTATGACTTGATTGTGTGAGATATTCAACATATTCAAATTGTACTGATACTACTTATAGCAAAACATGTTAAACCTTGGACAGAAATGTGCAGTTATTTCCAAGGCTGCGCTTTTGGTTTCAAGTGGTATGTTTTTAGTGAATAAGATGATTGTAAGAGATGAGCTTGAATTAAAATGTGGAATAAACGAACAGATTTCTGATCTAGAATCAAAGTTAATTTAACAGGTCCATTTTAATTAATATATAATTTTGTAGTCTTAAGGGCATGAAAATATTAAAAATCAGGTATAAAGTCATAGAATATTCCATTAAAGTTATTACAATTTTGCAGTTACCTTCAGTGGAAGAGAGAAAGGAGTAAGGGTAGACCTTACTCAGTAATGAAAGACATATTGCAGCTGTATTCCTTTCTTGGTAGAATTTCTTAGAATGTCATAAAACAAGTAGATTCCATTTCCCTCCTTGTAACTACCTTTATGCATATATGAGATGCAAAATAAGATAATAAATCTTACAACAGGCTATTACAGTTAAGTTGGTATTGATCTCAAAGAGTGGAATTGCTATATTATACGTTGTAAAACTTTTTCATATCTGAGGAAAATATTACACTAAAAGTATAATAAATTGCAATACTTCAATCACTTGGCAAATGATTTGACTATTTTTGTTCAATTTGTAGTATCATTTCAGTAGCAGCTGCTTCTGAAACAAAATGTGCATACTACTGATACTACTGGGATGGCTTTTATAGTGATATTATTGGTATAATTTATGCAATTGCTCTTTTTAACTAATAATTCTTTTTTTTTTCTCTTTCCAATATAGCTCCATTTTTAATCTTTTAAAATCTTTTGTCTTACTTTTATCTTATTTCCCTTCATCTTCACCCATGTCAGTTGTTGAGCTGATGAAGAATCTTTTCTTCAGAAAAGAACTTAATATTTCTTCAGAAGACCAAAAGGAAATGATCATTGTTTTAATATTTCCATTACTTGCCTTATAGCGGCCTTACAATTATAAATCATACAAATGCAAGTTTACAAAATATGAGTCTGAGATTACATTTGTTTCAATTTTATAATACTGTATATTTATTTTTAAGTAATTTTTACTGAATTTTCCATTGAAGAATAACAAACAAACCATAAAATGTGAACTGTACATAAGGTGACGCATTTTATACTAGTCAAAAGGAGTTCATACTTAATAAATATTTTTCCTCTACTGATTTTGGATAGAATCCTACCTTAATAAAGATAGGATTTGTCTTTCAACATGAATATATAAAGTTAGCATCTCATCCATATTCACAGGCATGAAAGTTTAGGAAAGTGCAATATATGTAAAGTTGTATTCAGATGTAATCATGGCCATCTAGAATAACTTTATCAACATAAACAGCTCAAAGCCCTAGAGACGAACAGAAATAAGATCATGTCAAATCCATGGACCAAATACTAGCTCCAGAAAGATTTCATATATGGCACTTTTGTAAGATGTTTTCCTGATTAGTGATCACTTATTTCATTCTTAAAAAAAAACATAAAAAGTTAATCTTGTTTGAGGTAAAAAATATATTTGTTTGCAAATATTTTAATTGTGTGCAAAACAAGTATTGACATTAATGAAGAAATACATCAAATTCATTTTAAATGAAATATTTACATAAAAAGAAACATTGAGTGTCCTTCCCTTCTTTCTCTTCCAGCACTTTTTCCTTGCAAGTGAGGTGGAGGAAATAGAAGAAAAATAACATGGTCAAGACAGTGCATTTTCACTGCAGTTCTGTTATCTCAGAACACTTTTGCTTTAGAAACAATTAGCCCAAAGTTTGAAGTGTATGACATGCATAAAAATTTTATGAACCTCCTGTACGCAGATGCCCTCCCAAAGTGCTTATATTATTATGGAATGCAGAGGTAAGTGATGAGGATTTCTTGAAAATCAGGACACATGATTACATTCTTGCCCTCTTGCAGAGGTATAATTTTAAGAGCAGCTGTTTTGACAAAAATATCCCTCTGTGATGATTGTTTGCTACTACTTAATGGGATGCAGTTACACAGAGATGAGAGAAGGAGATTTAGACTAGCCTAATTCTTTTTTGCTGCCACTATCTAATTATGTTTTTTCACTAAAACTAGATAAATACCTCAGGAATTTTAATGCTCTTTGCCTTGACACACAGTCAACTCTGTCAATGTGTTTAATAACATAAAAGGAAAGAAGAAAACACACCAAGTAATTAAATCACATAAATTAGGCAGCCAAGGCTTTTGCTACAGTAATTGAATCTTTCAATTAATCACAGCAAACATGCAGAATATACTCTAATGCATCATCTAGTTGTGGGGAGACATGCAGGGGAATTTGAGGTTCACTGAAGGATATATTTTTTTTACAATTTAGGCATTTAAAATAATAGAAAAGCTCAAATGATTAATCCAGCCTAAATAAGAGATGAAGATATTAAAAAGACTGTTAATTTACTGTAATATCTTACACATATATTATAAATCCATTTCGTGCTAAAACCAGGCAAAAGTCCCCATTTTGCACTGTGATTGTAATTAGTTCCATTATAGCATTAGTTTTGTTCATTTGTATGAAAATATATCTAGTTATGGAAATGAAGCTGATGTGTATGAATTATACTATACTACAGTGATATTACTAAGATGGCAGTGTTGAAAAGTCAGTGGTAATATAATGCAGATACTTCAATCACAACCTCTCTGGGATGAATATATATGTAGCATACTGTTATCTGCATTAATGTATCAAGTTAAACAGTTGTTATTAATGAATGGAAGAGTAGTGCTCTAGGTAGTACGGACTACTAACATCTTGGTTCTACATGAATCAAAAAATATTACAGAGATAAATAATGATAAAGCCTCAGAAGTTCTCAGGCTTTCAAACAGAATGGGAGATGGGAAAAGATGGCAGGGACTGATATCGTCCCTCAAAACAGTAATAGATAAAATTTTCCCCAAAAATCTCAATTTATTCAGGCCCTAATCTGAGATTCCTTAATAGAGAAGTTACCGATGAAGACGCTTCAGTACTGCCTGAAAACCCAAACTCAAAAATACGGGTTCACTTACAGCTTTGAAAAATTTTGCAAGCAAAAAAAAAAAAAAATTCATGGAGCTTGTGGTTAAAAAAAAAAAAAAACAACAAGTGAAGGCATATCAGAAAATGAAAGCTGAGGGTACTTGTTGTATAGGAAAAAGGAATTATTGCTAGCAGGGAGAATAGTATGAAAAAAAAAAAGAAAATGTTATGAAAGAACAGAAAATAGACACCAACCAGATTTGAGTTTGAATACATTCTCATGTCTGTAAATTTATCTCTGTTTATGTTGCTATAAATGAGACCCGCATTCGGTTCATTACAAAACAATATACTCTTTTTTCTCTTATGTGATAGAAACATTTTGCTAATCATTATCTCCCCAGACAAGACAGCCTGGATGTGTGTTAACAAGGCCAGAGTTAAACAGTTCCATGAATTTGGGGAGTTATTCTGGAATACATCTCCCTATATCGGTCAACCTTGGTTCTGTTATTTGTACTGTACAACTCTTAACTACTCTTCAATCTATGTGGAGAGATTAATTGTTCACACATAATATTGTCTGGATGTTCTGTCCTACTTTGTCTCTATACACTAATAGGAAAATAAAAAAAAAATTGAAAATAGCGAAAAAGTAAAAAAAAATTTGTTTGTTTGTTTACTTATTTACTTAGCTAGCATAGTTCCACTGACATTATTAAAAATACAGTGTTTTTGCTTTTTTAAGAGTGTAATGGGAAAAGAATTTGGAATATAGTTTCTTAAAATGAGTACTCAGTGACATGGCTAACTGTTTTATTTCTCTCTTTTTCTTTCTTCATGGAAGATCTTAGCATGGCAATGGAATTGTCAGTCCCACATAGGAGTCTTATGAGCATGTTGTCTAGTAGAAGATAATTCGGATGATAACAGATTAAAGAAAATATAGGAACTTGCATTATAGTGAAGAAATTTTAAAGATACATGATCAAGCATGGGTGTATTTTTAGTGCAGATAATGAGTCTCTGTGTTTGCTCTTCCAAAACTATTTAAACCTTCTTTGGTACTGCAGGAACTCTCAAGCAAAGATAAATCATAAAATCATAGAAACATAAAATCATTATAGTTGGAAAAGACCTTCCTTCAAGTCCAACTGTAAACCTCTGAACACCATACTCATTAAACCATGTCCTTAAATGCCTCATCTACACATTTCTTAAACACTGCCAGGGATGGTGACTCCACCACTTCCCTGGGCAGCCTGTTCCAGTGCTTGACTATTCTTTCTATGAAGAAATTTTTCGTAATATCTAACTTGAACCTTCCCTGGCACAATTTGAAGTCATTTCCTCTTGTCCTAACCGTAGCTTTTCTGGAGAAGAGATCAACCCCTGTCTCACTAACACCTCCTTTCAGGCACTTGTGGAGAGCGATAAGGTCTCCCCTGAGCCTCCTATTCTCCAGACTAAATAACCCCAGCTCCCTCAGCCGCTCTTCATAAGGTCTGTGCTCCAGCCCCTTCACCAGCTTCACTGCCCTTCTTTGGACACACTCCAGCACTTCAGTTGTAGCGAGGGGCCCAAAACGGAACACAGTATTCAAGGTACAGCCTCACCAGGGCCGAGTACAGGGGTACGATCACTTCCTTGTTCTGCTGTCTGTGCTGTTCCTGATCCAAGTCAGGAGGCCATGTGCCTTCTTGGCCACTTGGGCATGCTGCTGGTTCATGTTCAGCCAGCTGTTGACCAGCACTCCCAGACCCTTTTCTGATGAACAGCTCTTCAGCCACTCTGCCCCAAGCCTGTAGCATTGCATAGGATTGCTGTGACCAAAGTGCAGGATCTGACACTTGGCCTTGTTGAACCTCATACAGTTGGGCTGATCAATCCAGCCTCTGCAGATCCCTCTGCACAGCTTTCCTACCCTCAAGCAGGTCACATCTTTCTCCCAACTTGGCATCGTCTGCAAATCTGCCAAGAGTGCACTCAATCCGCTCAACCAGATCGTCGATAAAGATATTAAAGAGGACTGGCCCCAACACTGATTCCTGGGGAACACTGCTCATGACCAGTCGCCACCACTCTCTGGGCCCAGGAAAACAGCCAGTTTTTCACCTGTTTAAGCATGAGCTGCCAGCTTGTCCAAGAGAAGACAGTGGCAGACTGTCAAAATACCAGCTGTTTTTGACATTTATAAAGGTGAGCACAAAGATCTTTACGGCACACAGCTCTGCTTCAGACACTCATCCCTGTTACTATAGATTCTGACAGGAGGATTGATTGTGGTTGCATGATGACAGTTGATGATGAGGGGCTGTCACAGGAATGGAATTCTAGCTTTGAGTCCTGTAGCATATGACTCTGCTAACTCAAATGCCTTAGACATATATTATGACTTGTAAAAGATACATCTGCGATAAAGATTTGTTAATTATGTATTATATCTGATTGGGATATTTAAAATTCTTTTTCTTTTCTTTCTTTGTTTTTAGACAAGTATAAAATCTAAATATGTTCCAGGACTGAGAAAGTTAATATAGAGAATTGAGTAAATGCCGTTTCTTTGATTTTTCTTCCTCTCTTGCCTTTTTTTTTAATTCAATTCAAACTATCTACAATAAATCACAGTACAACAGATTTTTTTCTCACATATTTTTGTTTTAAACAAGAATCAAATATAGATTATTAAAGGATCCACTAGCAATACTGTCATTGTATTTTGTATTATACATGTGACTATTTATAAGGATTACCTCACTAATAATTGCAAAAGGAACTCTTTATTTCTTTATTTTAAGGTAAGACTACTGTGCAATTCTCATCTGCACAAATATTTTGTTTTAAATTCATTAATATAATATAGGCATGTAAATATTCTAACTAGATATCCCACTGTAACTAGCTCTGATAACATACATAGGCATATGCTAAACCACATGATCACATCTGTGTCCCTCACTTGAAATAAAGTTTGCATAGGTGCAAGAACCCATGGGAGCAAGCTTACAAAATAGGAGCACTGGTCTAGATTACTGTGGTAGATTAACGAATGTGGTAGATTAATCTTTCCTTCCTGCTGCTATTTGCCTAGAGAGTTTTCTGCTGCTTTATATTATTCTGGCTATTGATCCAGAACTGAGCATGACAGAATCTTTGGGCCACAATGCTACGTTAATGTAAATCAGCAGAATTCCAGTCTTCATTAGCTCTGCGCTGATTTACAGAGCTGTTCATTAGCCTCTTTCTAAAGGATGAGAGAAATGAGAGAATTAGCAGAGCATTGTGGCATGTTGCAGGGAGACATTAAATCAGAAGGATCTATGGTATTGAATTTACTTTGAACTAAGGTTTTCTCCTATTTCTAATGATAGATAATTCTCCAAAAGAATTTATTACGTGTGCTTCAATGACACACTTAAAATCTCCTACACGGAAATTATCCTCCCAGAGACCTGATGTTCCTGACTGATGTGACAATGAAGAAATACTGAACGTTATTATCACAAAAGAGGTAAGAATTTAACTATATTTTGTTCTGAAGCATTAGGAAATAGCTATGGAACAGACTTGGAATGATTTTTACAGTTACTTGTTGCAATTTATATTGGATTAATGAAATAGCTAAACAGAAAAAAAGTAGTGTACCTACTTCCTACTTTATATATATATATATATTTTATGGAAATTTTCTTTTTCCCAGTATGCTTTTCTACTGATTGGTTCTTTCAGCATGCTAGCAGCAAACTTTTGCATCTTCAGTATGGTTATTCTGTGCCTGACTGCTCTAGCTTGCTCCTTCCTATTGGCTGTTCTAGTACTTTTGAAATTTAATCCTTATACATGCTTTTTTGTAATTCCTCAGTTAAGTTTATAGTATCATACCAACAGTTCATGCTATTTTCTTAAATGTTCCTTATAATGACGCAGGATTTTCTTAATCAAAGCTTTTAATTATAGTAAAATTTCCAGCTACATTCATTGCTGGTCTTTTTAGAATAGTTTACAGGCAAAGTTGCAAATAGTTAGCAGATAAGGGAAATCATGGGAGTATGTTTTCTTTCACACTCTGTAACTGAAAGACTTTTTAATAGTTTCTGGCTAAACAAAAGTCAAATTGCATCATTCTTTCTTGAATGTTTACCACTAGGTAGAAATTTCCAGGTGTTATCAGCAAAAATGGCTTTCCATCTTAACTACAAAAGTAGTTTCAACTATGCCATGCTCACTGGAAGTCACTAGAAGTATGTGTATTCTGTTAAAATAGCTAGGCAATTATAGCTATGAACAAAAAAAATCACCTACTACTTCTGGGATTGTGACTGCATTCTGCCACAGGGTGCCAAAAACTTATAGCAAGATACCATCAAAAGAGGGTGAGGGGGAGAGGCCTCAAAAAGCATAAGATCCAAACATCTTTGCTCTTGGGGGGATGCCAAAGCTTAGTGTCTTGAACTGATATCCGCTCAAGTCAAGGTCCAAGTCAAGACTTCAGGCTAAGTAAAATGGAAGTGACTCAAGTTCTGCTTGAGAAGTAGGTTGCAGTGCTAAGCTCCAGGGCATTCTCAGTTGAAATCAAGCTAACTAACCTTCACATTCGTCTTCAGGATTCATAGGTGTCTCAGCACTTTTGCCCGTGTTTCATATGGCTGTATGTGAACTGTGAAAAGACTGCAGAATAGAATACTGTATGTAGAGACTAGAATTAAGTGCAATATCTAGAAGCAGCCTGCTAAAAACATCCAACCCTTCCTCCTGAGGAATGGGGGTTCTGTAATGTTAAAATCTTACTTGTGTTTTTAATGAACAATCCTAAATATTAACCCCACAGAAAGAAAAATATCTTTGCTTTAAAGTGCCCACTGATTATTCTTGCTAATGTCAGATGTGCAAACTTCATGTAAAAAGGAAAAAAAAAAAAAAAAGGAATTATCAGCTTTAAAACTAAAATAAGCAGAAACCATTTTTTTCCTTATTCATAGCAACTTGTTCTGTATAAAATGCTGTATCTCCAGAAAGATACAAAAGCAATTTTTTATGAAAGCAAAACACGAAATCCTTGCTTAATGTTTTCTGGGTATAACTCAGTTTGGTGTCAGCATGTATATTATCTTTCTATGTCACTCTGTTCACTATGTTGAAAAAAGAAAAAAACAGGTAAATTAATCACATTGGATTTGACCTGTATGCAGCCTGAGCTACTTCCTTAAAGCCCGGCACTTAAATATATGTAGGTGAGACATTTGATTCACTGTTGGGTAAACAACTGTGATGATACTTCCTTAGGCTGCTTTAGTGCTCTTCAGAACATACATCAAGATGATTCCTTTATACAGTCTGATTTACTGCGTAGTTCATCCCTGCATTTTGCTGAGAACAGCACCTGCAAAAATTTCCATTGCCTGTTGATAGCAAAGAGGTTACACTTTGTGCCTGTGAATGTGGAGCTCCAGCAGTCTGTTGCTTCCCCCAGGGATTCTCAGGACTGCTTATACAACAAAATATGCAAAACCACTGTAACCACTGGAGTTGACAACAGTGAAGCCTTACCATGTTCTTCTCTCTATAGTAGTCTATCTGCATAGATATCTGCCTCAACATAGTCTGCCTGCTTAGGTGTGATGCTGGTCTGAAATAGGTACAGTGCTTTCGGTTCTGGAACACAGTGTCAAAATACTCCAGTATTACCAACCGTTTTACTATAATGCAGTCAATGGAATCATGGGTCTATCTGAGGACAAACTGTCCTTAAAAAAAAAAGAAAAATAAAAAAAGAAGAAATACATCAACTTACATATGGAGGATAACAAACAATATAGAACAAGATTTTCAAATGATTGGTAGTTTTTGGACCTTCATTTTATGCATGAAAATAGGCCCTTTTCATGCCATGTCAATAATTACACCCCAAATTACAGTTTTATTCACAAATATTTACTCTGCATTTTATAAAGCATGAAAACTTCAGCTGTATATATTTTATCCCATTGGGCACAATATGCAGTAGATATTTAACTCTGTTCTGGTTTTCAGCTTTCTCTTTAAAAAAAAGTACATTAAAAATTCTAGTCTAAAAGTCTAGTCCTCAGAGCCATTGTTTTAAAAAGAAGTTGAAAATGTTTTGAAATTAAAATTTAAAAAATTCAAGTACCATAAAAATTCAAGTACCATACTTTTTTATTTAAAAGCAATGTGAAAAGTAAAATTTCTGTTCTAATAAACTATTTAAAAATCTTTAGTACTAAAGTACTCTTTGGAGAACCTCAATCTATCATTAAGAGTCTCTCTCTGCCCCTCAAACTAATAGATGCACTTTTATTCAACTTCTTGGCTTACCAAGTTAGACCAAGATTGATGTTTCTTGCAGTAATAAAATCTTGGAATAAACAATTTAAGATAAAAATATAAGGATCTGAAGTATACATCAATTTCTAAAAAAGAATTCTGAAAATTTCATCTGCCTCTTCTTTAATTTATTGAATTTAAATGAAAATTTCTTTTTCTTACAGTAAAACATATAAATATATGCCACCAGTTACACTTTTTCATATTTTTTTTTCCGTGAAGAACAGAAGATCCTTTAAAAATTCTTGCCAATACTGATTCTTTTTATTTTTTTTCCTTCTTTCACAACAATTTAGTATCATTTGAGATGCTGCCAAAGATGGGGTTTTTGGAAATTATTATTATGCAAATCTGAAGAATCAAAGATGGAGTGACTAAAAAAAACAAGGAGAGTTTTAAATGAAAACCTCAGAAGGTTTTTCAGGAGTCCACTTTTCCTGGTACTGATGTTTTTTGCTGGGAGAAAATGGCTGATGTGGCTTTTCCTGTCTGTGAACTGGTGTTTGTAATAGCAACTGGAATTCTGCCTGCTGTCTTTGAGAACCTGAGGGATATTATCATAAGGTTTTTATAAATACGACATTATGATTGTATTTTTTTCATTCTAGATGTTTAGTTCCATACTTTCCATGAGGTTGGATCACTGTTTGGAATAGAATAGAAGGAATTTTATAGCCTGATCTTAGTAAATATAGAGGCCATATGACACATAAAGAATAGGAGAGCTTTGTGATTTGCAATATTATATGTATTTTTTTTCCCCTCTCTTTCTCTCTTCCTCTGTCTCCAATTTGGGTTGAGTTTTCTTGACTACAATAAGCAATAGAATCGTCCAACACTAGGCTAATGTTTTTCTCTTCTTGTACTTGATGTCAGTGTCTACTGAGCTTGGGAAAGTATAGATTTTACTCTAGCTTACACTAATATTTTTTTCTAAAGGCAGAGCATTAGTGATGCTGAACTGCAGTGTATTTGGGGCGCAAGTAGAAAATTACCTTACTTTGAATCAGTGCTACCTTTCCTACATTTAAAAAGACACTACTGGCAATTCAGTGGATTTAAAATATTGTATTTTGTTCTAGGTTTAAATTATTTGTTGGCAGCGAGTGTTTTCCTGCAAAATGACCTGAATTCTGATCAGACTTTGTGCCCACTTTTATAACAAACCAGAGCCTAGTGTATCAACCACGGACTATGGTAACTCAGTTTTCTGTATTTGCATATGGTAGGGTACTGTATGGGAACTAAAATTTAAACAACATATAAGATTCACTGTTGCATTCAATATATGCTCAAGCATTAGATTGTCTTCCTGTTTTCCATAGATTAATATATCTTAGAATATTTTAAACTATAATGAAAGAGCCATAGCAACAAATGGGTAAGCAAATGACAAAGCTAATAGTATGTGCTTGTTTTCTAATTTTTTTCCAGTCACAATTAATTGATTAAAATAATCTGCTAACAGAATTTGAAAAAAATAAATGTGGTAAAAGCAATTCCTAATGTTCCTATGTAAATGCCACTCACTAATAGTTAAACAGATTTAATTTGCTTTTGGATTTATTTTTGAATTATTCATTTCACCACAAACATGTTGTTTATTTTTGTAATAACTCATGCTATTTTATCCAAGTGATTGAATCCAAACATTTAGCATTACTTGTTTTAAAATGTTGTTGAACCGTAAATGTATCCAGTTGCTTTTCCAGACTATTTAAACTGAATGTTCTTTTCCAAACTAAAAGAGTAGAAGGCACATATTCATAGAATCATAGAATCATAGAATGCTTAGGGTTGGAAGGGACCTCTAGAGATCATCTAGTCCAACCCCCCTGCATACTCAGGGTCACCTAGAGCACGTGGCACAGGACTGCATCCAAGCGGGTTTTGAAGATCTCCAGAGAAGGAGACTCCACAACCTCTCTGGGCAGCCTGTTCCAGTGCTCTGTCACCCTCACTGTTAAGAAATTTTTCCTTAATTCCTACGGAATTTTTGGTGTTTCAGTTTCCGGCCATTTCCTCTAGTCCTATCAGTGGCCACCACTGAAAAGAGACCAGCACCATCCTCTGCACTCCCTCCCTTGAGGTACTTATATACACTGATTAGATCCCCTCTCAGCCTTCTCTTCTCCAGCTGAACAGGCCCAGCTCCCTCAGCCTCTCCTCATAGGGCAGATGTTCCAGGCCCCTGATCATCCTTGTAGCCCTGCGCTGGACTCTCTCCAGCAGCTCCACATCCCTCTTGTACTGTGGAGCCCAGAACTGGACACAATACTCCAGATGCGGCCTCACCAGGGCTGAGTAGAGGGGCAGGATCACCTCCCTCGACCTGCTGGAGACGCTCTTCTTAATGCAGCCCAGGATCCCATTGGCCTTCTTGGCCACGAGGGCACACTGCTGCCTCATGGTCAACTTGTCATCCATCATGACACCCAGGTCTTTCTCCGCAGAGCTGCTCTCCAGAAGGTCAGTCTCCAGCCTGTACTGGTGTCTGGGGTTATTCCTCCCCAGGTGCAGAACTTTGCACTTGGCCTTGTTGAATTGCATGAGGTTTTTCACCGCCCAGTTGTCCAGTCTGTCCAGGTCCCTCTGGATGGCAGCGCAGCCCTCTGGGGCATTGGCTACTCCTCCCAGTTTCGTGTCATCAGCAAACTTGCTAAGGGAGCACTCTGTGCCTTCATCCAGGTCATTGATGAATAAATTGAACAGGACTGGACCAAGGACTGACCCCTGGGGGACCCCCGCTAGCTACAGGCCTCCAACTAGACTCTGCACCGCTGATCACCACCCTCTGAGCTCTGCCATCCAGCCAGTTCCTAATCCACCTCACTGTCCACTCATCTATCCCACACTTGCGGAGCTTGCCCAGGAGGATGTTGTGAGGGACGGTGTCAAATACAAATACAGTACAAATACAATACAGTACACATACAAATACAAATGAATATGACGGTGTCATATTCAAATACAATTGATTTCAAAGTGGATTTGGCCATCTAACCTGGGAGTTTAGAGTATGAAAAATTTTAATAAAAATTGCTAGAAGCTGATATGGCTCCCAGTCTTTACACTTGCTCTCACTCCTTTTTGTAACATAAAGGTTTAAGTTACTTCTGATTGAAAACCTTGAGATACTTGGTCTGAAATTTTCTAAGTTGAAGGTCTGCCTCAGGATGATTTTGGGGACAGTTTCAGGTATTTATTTAGGCAGTTCTGAGAATGGGATCAGAAAAAAAATACATTGCTTTGACTGATGTAAGAAAACACATACAAGCATTCATTAAGAAATCTTAGCATCCTTTTTTCTGAGGGAGGGACTGAAAATGTGGCTACATTAGGGATCTGAATTTTACTAGTATTTATCCAAACACTGAATTTTCAATAAATTTCAGGTGTCTGATAAAATTTGTATAAACAAAATGAATAAATTTCTCTGCATTTAGCGCTGTCGAGTCATTCATGGGTCCACAGAGTGACCATGTATGTACTGTTCTGAGGCAGAAAGAGCTGGTCAGGATCTCCCAAGTAAGTTACTACTTTGTGTTGCTGTGGTCTACTTACATGTAGTATGAATTAGGAAATATCTATTAAAAAGAGAGAAAAAGAGAGAAAGAAAGAGAAAGAAGGAAAGAAGAAAAGAAAGAAGGAAAGAAAGAAGGACGGAAGGACGGAAGGAAGGAAGGAAGGAAGGAAGGAAGGAAGGAAGGAAGGAAGGACGGAAGGAAGGAAGGAAGGAAGGAAGGAAGGAAGGAAGGAAGGAA
Source organism: Tinamus guttatus (assembly GCF_059628265.1). Taxonomy (NCBI): domain Eukaryota; kingdom Metazoa; phylum Chordata; class Aves; order Tinamiformes; family Tinamidae; genus Tinamus; species Tinamus guttatus. The sequence goes on along the minus strand of NW_028288758.1, from coordinate 1,506,669 downwards.
GGAAGGAAGGAAGGAAGGAAGGAAGGAAGGAAGAAAGAAAGAAAGAAAGAAAGAAAGAAAGAAAGAAAGAAAGAAAGAAAGAAAGAAAGAAAGAAAGAAAGAAAGAAAGAAAGAAAGAAAGAAAGAAAGAAAGAAAGAAAGAAAGGGAGAAAGGGAGAGAGGGAGGGAGGAAGGGAGGGAGGGAGGGAGGAAGGAAGGAAGGAAGGAAGGAAGGAAGGGAGGAAGGAAGGAAGGAAGGAAGGAAGGAAGGAAGGAAGGAAGGAAGGAAGGAAGGAAGGAAGGAAGGAAGGAAGGAAGGAGCGAGCTTTTTACAGCCAGCTTTCTGGCTTTTTACAGAGATAACCCTGCCACTTTTGGATGGCTTGAAAGTGAAACAGTGGCTTTACCATAGGAAGGAGAAGGAAGGTTTAGTGTTACAGTGTTAGAATGGAAGTAATAGTAGTCTGGGCCAGAAGTTTAGTCATAGACAGGAACAGGGTATCATGGCTGAAGCTCATGGATAGTTTGAATAGCAGCTTGCAGGGTGTGTGAGATTTAACAAAGAGACAGGAGAAGAGAATGTCCTGGGATGTGCAGTCAAACACCAAAATACACCTGAAATATTTCAAAGATGATCCTGTGAACTACATTAGCTTGAACTAGAGTCCTGGGGAAAACTGGGAATTATTTTACAACTAGATCTTTAGTCAGGTCCAATTAATTTTACTGACCTATCACAAAGCATGCTCATAGACTTCACCTTTCTCCAACTTTAATATTTCTTATGCTACAGTTAATTTTTCAAAGCTATCTGTACTGTGTCAAAGTAATTTCGCAAAAATTAATTAGCATATTAATCCTTTCTGAGTTTCTTGGTAGCACTGATGTCTTTTACCAAGCTCGCTATCGTAAGATGTGAATGTTCCTTTCCCTTTCACCCCAAACCACAATTTGGAAACATCCATGGATATATTTAGTATTTAGGATAACTCCTAAGTAAGAGAGTGAATGACTTTTAGAATGAAGATATATAAAAAGCAGAGATTGCTTGTAGCCTTTGTTTCAGTCTCCTACTATAAACTTTCACATAGGAAATACAGTCCCAGGTCTGCTTTGAGGCTTCCAAGCTTATAGAGTGGTGTAAGAATTCAGAAAAGATCAGCACCCATGAAAGTATGTATCCATGGAAACTTTTCCACCTGGGCTGGAAAATAGCACACTGAGGAATATAGGTCCAGAATGGCTATCCTAGCCAATATGCTTTGTCACTGCTTATTCTGTGACTGTCTTAAACACGGGTCTTTTGTAGTAATTAAAAATCAAACTATTTTGGTGCCTTTGAAGATGTGTCTTTTCTGTAACTAGCAACCTCCAGTTTGCTGGGATATCAAGGGCAACATTTGAATCAAAATTGTGACTAGACAATTTTGACACTGTGACTAGACAGTGACCCCATGATTAGGAGAGCAACATGGACAAAGAATGTGGAAAGGTTATATAGGAAATGAGGCCAGAGTGTATTATTTTGCTGAGACTACCACATTTTGTGGTGGGTAAAAAGTGATTTATTTTAAAAATGTTTATGAAGTCTGCGTGGGGATTTCATGCTACACTTTCACATGCCCACATTAAGCAGGGTGAAGTCTACGTTTTTACAGGTATTGGAAAGGGAGGCACTAGGAAGAAATAACAACATCACTCTTGATGATAGCCTATGGTAGCTGCAGGTATAACATATATGAAGCAAATGATAGCGAATGCATTGCAGCGTGGAATCACGCCAAAGCCATGGAAAAATGAGAGGCAGAAAAGATGCATTAGAGTGGAGCCTATAACAGTCTTGGGATGCTCCTGCAAACCGAGGCTGTAATATGTCCTGTTCTTAAAAAGACTCAGTTAACTAGAATATTTCCTCAACTCCTGTAACCCATTACCAAATCCACTGTATTCCCACTGTTCCACTTTTCCCTGAGAAAGTATTCCCTGGGGAAATAATAGGTTCATGTGGTCTGTGGTTTGGAAAATGAGAACATTCACTTCAAAAGCATTCACTTCTGTCTTACATTTATGGTTATTGTAGTTTTCTTATTCTGAATGTTGTTTACAATACAAAGTGGTTGATCTTACATCACGTAAGCCTACGGACAATCAGGAAAAGTTTGTTTGGGTCAAGTGGATTGTTATATCTGAATGATTCTCCTGCAAAATTCAGTATTCTTTCCATGTATTCAAATTGACCTCATAGAACTGGGGAGTGAAATATCCTTCCAACCTTCAAAAACTTCAAAGAAATTACTTTCTGCCTGATCTTTGCATTCGAAAGTCCCAATGAAAACTGTAAAAGAAAGCGAATAAGTCAGCAAGTTGGGACTACCATGCAGAAAGCTAGATGTGGACCATGAAATTGAATGATACCTGCAGGTGCTGATTGAGAAACTTGAATCTCACTGTATAAGAGAGTCGAGATCATAAGACCCCAAATAGATCTCAAAAGAAATAAAGCAAGTCAGGAAAAGGCATAATTGCACGTAGTTTGTTCTCTTGGAAATGCGCGGATTTAAAACACACACTGACCTCCAAAGTTTTAAAGGCCACTGTACCAAGAAGCTTCCTATTGTAGCATGATTATTGGATTTGCTTCTGTTTCTCTTCCTCAGCACAAAGATTGCTACTTCATCTGTGCTGTGTAAGAAAGAATGATCCAATATGTTTTTTATTCCATAGACCCTAATTGTGATTATACTTAAATTAGTACTATTTCTTTTTATTTCAAACTGAAAATCCTCTAATATTTTCTGTACAAGTGCCTGGAGTACATAGTGGCCTGTCTTTGTATACTGTCACCTGAAATACTCTGAAAATAGATGGGTGTCTTTTGATTAGAGCCAAGAAAATTATTTGTAGCAAACAAATCTGTTCATAGATATAGCAATTTCTACTATTCATGAATTGCAAGCAAATCATTTATGTCTTCCAGAAGATTTTGATTTCTTGTAATTATTCAACAGCTATTTTATATGAATATATTTCAACCTATAGATTACCGAGTTCTTTGCTAAGAATTTTGCTTAAAATATTTTGCATTCACAGTTTAAAACGCAAGCTGTTTAGATTAGATACATACATCAGTTCTAAAATTCTGTTTCATAATTTTATGAGAGTAAACCTTAAAATCAGGCTGTCTGTGTAACTTTAAAAATAACTCTTACTTCAGCTATGGTTAACAAAGCACATTGGGGAAGGGGAAAAGACTGGCATATGATGCTTTTCATAAGGATAAAAGGGCCTTTCCTTTGCTAATGGGATTTATCACTGCACTAGATGCAGAAAAAGTATAAAATGGCTCCCAGTGCACCTTATAACTACTAAAATACACTATTTCCCAAAAAAGAATAACAGTGCAATATATTTATATGTATCTAATTGCCATGTGAGATGCAGTCTGTTAGTCTCTGAATTTCAGCTAAAATTATATTCTGAGGTAGCCAATTACATGTTTGTAGCTGTTTAGTTTTATTGAGGAAAAAAGAGAAGTGATTTTACATTTAAAGACTGTAGTAAATTTGCCTCTTATTTGTCAAAATGTAAGCTTTGTACAGAAAAGTATATACATCAATCTTTCTAGTTCTTAAGTAGAGATTCAGTTTGCACTAGCTTGGTTATCCACCCAGACTTGTCTACTGAATAGTACACAGAAAATGCAGGATTAAAAGTGAAAGTCAATGTCTAATACAACAAGCAGAAAGAAACATTTTTTATTATCATGTGGACAAAGGAAATACACCTGGAAATTACTTTTAAATAATCTCTGGTGATTTAGTGTTTCAATTGTTTTGCCCACTGTTTCTGGAAGCAATCTCAGACAACCCCCAAAAGGACTCTGTCGTGTCTAATTCTTGATTGGGCCCAGATCACAATATCAGACCCTGTAGGTAAGTAAGTACAGGTAAAGTCTCCTGAACTTCTGCAAACTGCATCCCAATGTGTAGGTCAGACAGCTTGGATGACAGAGCTTCTGCTCTGCTCCTTAGCCAAAACTCATCTCTTTGAACTTATCAGAGAACTGAATAACGCTGCCTTGCTAAGCTCAGCCTCTTGTAGCTCTTGGAGGTTTCCAAATCCTGAGTTAGAACATGAAAAATCTGGGAGTCAAGGGTGAATCAACTACCTGCTCACCTGAAGTTAAAGCCAAAATGTAAAGGATATAGTAAAGGATAAAGTCAAAACACAAAGGAATTTAGGAGTCTTCTGCACTGGAAAATGTCTAATTAGAAGTTTTCAGGGTTGTAACTTTGAGATCCTCATTCTGTCCCACTCTAGACACATCAATGATTCCTCACATCTTAATCAATTTGTTTCCTAGCAAATAAAATGGGTCATAGGAAAAAAAGGTGATATCAAACCATGATTGTAATATATCCAGTGACTGCTGATTTCCAATCAAAATATTCAGTCCCGTCATAGGCAGAATTCCGTCTGTCTGAATGAACAGCTAAAGTGGAGATTCTTTCTTTATATTGAGTTGAATTCACAGAAAAGTCCTCTGACAAGCTTTCATGTAGTGATTGAAGTGGGTGTAAAAAAAAATAAAGGAAGTCATCACACCTGTTCTATCAGCAAGAGATGCCTCTCCCAGGGGTCAGGCTCTAAAAAGGCAGTGACGGCTCTTTGGTAGTCTCTGCTCTCGTTAAAGGTGGAAGGCAGTATATTTTCTCTTTTGCTGCAAGAGCTCAGGCACAATGTGTCATGGATATGTTGTCAGGAGACATGAAGGGTTGAGATGTGAAGAGGAGGTCTGTGGCTCTTGGGGGATTGTCTGGGACCAGTTCTCCATGTTGACTGTTCAGAGGGTGACACTAAAAAGTGTAAAAAGAGAAGGAAGCTGCATTTTTTCTCTTTTTTGTACTGTGCAAAGATGTGTGGATGAGGCAGAGAAGAGCACAGCAGAGGCTTTACCAATCAAATGCTCTTTAGCAGGGGGCAGGGAGGTGCTTGTGAACAAAGGCAGCAGGCTAAAGATAAAGTGTCTTTGAATAGAAAAAAAAGGTCTCTGGGAGAAAAGAGTAAATTTGAAGCACAGGGAAACTATACTTGAAACTACACTTCAGAGGCAGGAGAAACAGGCTGGAGCATGAGTTAGGCAGGTGAAATAATTTTGCAGACTAGCATCTTCTCCTGTAAGGCACAGGATAAGAAGTGTATTATAACCCCAATTACATTGCAGGACAGATTTATAGAATGGCAGAAGTGAAGTGTAGGCTTATAACTACACTCCTAAAACACACAGTGCCTTCTGGAGCCATAGCATCAGGGATCTGGTGCTCATCTCACTATGGCTGTATGTAGCAGTGAATGCTGGACCACATTTTTTTTTCTTCCATGTTCCAATTATGCCTGGGCTAAGAAAGCCATAATATGCAGGACAATTATCTTTAATGAGACTTTTAAAATATTTCCCTTAGGATGTTTAGTATGTTTCCAAATTATATATAGGAGGACTGACAATACCTGGACCAGTAAAAAAAAAAAAAAAAAAGATAAAAAATGGTCAGCTCCTTTTAATTGCTTCATTTGAATGCAAAAAGTTGACCTAACAAGAAATGAAAGAGATATTCATTCACACCTCACAAGTGATGTTTTTCTCATAGTGTTCATGTTTCTGTGTACATTTTTTTTAAAAGCTAGAATACATTTTCAAGCAGAAGTGAAGACCAGCCCAGAGACACTCACTACAAAACTCAGCAGCTAGAAGAGAGAGAGTTGCAACAATTCTCTGGACATACAGTGCCTGCAGTTTTGAGAAGACATACTTTTGCTTTTGTACATCAAGGTTTTAGATCAACATACGTACAACCCAATCAATAAAGACTTAATGGTAGCTTTTGATTCGCTGTCTCTAATCCATCTGTAACATATCACTGTAAGCACATGACTAGAGTATATTTGTGGGAATGAGTACTAAACCTTTTTACAGTTGTTTCCTTTAATTGTATGTACCATTGTCCCTTTCTACTCCAGGATCAGAAAAGCAGTGTTTTCATATTGGTCAACCTACAACTACACTCTAAAACTGCAGCGCAAAATGCCTGGTTTCACACTTCCATCAGTGTGACTGATCAGGTCTCAGGTTCTGCTTTTGCATTGGGAGTCTTTAGAAAAGGATATGTCGTGTTCCCAGCAGGTCTTTTTGGCCACAAAGCAACGGAAGTATCCAGTCTGTGCAAAGCTTTGAGAATATGCATTGTTACAAAAATGCACTGAACTTGAAAGTATCAGTTTTGAATAAATTCTCAGATGTTACCCATACAGGTAGACTAGCTAACACTAAAACAAACACTCTTGTTCATATACAAATTCACTAAAGCTCTTCTCTGAATAGACATATGGTGTTTTATACTTGTATAAACCAAAGCATATTGGTAAAATTTGCATGGGATTGATTTATCAGTTTGCTGTAGACTTTCTGCCCTCTAAGTATTCCAGAGTATTCCTAGCCCAATAAAGGAATTACTGTGCAAAGCTCTTTTTAAAGCTAATTAAAAAAATAGCTAATTACTGATTTTTAAATGCCTTCTGTAGTAAGACTTACTCTGTCTTTTGATCTTATCACCTATGTTTCTGATGCTTTTCTGGATAACAAATAAGAAGAGAAAACAGCAGGGCTTATGTTGTAGGAATACAGAAATGAACCTGCTTTATAATTTGGAGAAAAATAGGTCTAATAACCTACCTGATGCCTTCCTCTATATCTGAGTTCCTAGATGTTTGATGTACTGAATATATTTTGTGTATGTTTCCATTTGGGGCTTTAGAAAAAGGGCTGAGAGACTTGTGCATTGGGAGTATATTAGTTTTGCTAATTCATGTAATTTTAAAACTGATTTCACTCATAATTTGTAATCTTTTGTTAGCACTCAATCAGCTCTCACACTAAATGGGACATTCTGACTCATCCAGGGAATTTAAGCTTGCCTAAAATATGGTATTGATTTATTGAAAGGCAATTTTCATTGTAGACTGCACACAGTGGGAAGATATTATACATCTGTATGAATACTAGATGACAATAGCACAGGAAGACAACTGTATGAATATGCAAGGAGAAGAAAAAATCTTTTTTTTTTTTTTAATGAGAAGAAGAGACTAAGTAATTTTCCCCTTTGCCAATTCTTTGTTTACTTGGCTTTTGGGGGTTTGTTTGTGTCCTTGGACACTTAGAAATCAGAGGGATTACAGGTAGAAGAATCAGAGCTGATAAAAAAAGAACAGGTCTGATCTTTGAAATTCAAAACAGATTTGAAACAAAACACTTAGATAGCTGAGAGAAAAATATTTTAGTTAGTCTTTATCCCATCTTTATCCTGGATGTTCTCATTTTAGCTGCAGTAAGAAGCAAAAATACTAAAGCTGCGTGAGTTCATTTGTTGTTATTTTTCTCAAAAAAGTAAGTAAAAAGTAAGTCCCCAGCGAAGCTCAAATGTCAGTCCTTAAACTCTATTTCTTGCAAAAAGTGTCTTGTGGAAAGGTGACCTCTCTCTGGCCCTTACATGGATAGGAAGGCTGGATAAAGATAGTAAATGCTCTGTGGAAAAGCTGCGATGAGGATTCAGTGATAATCAATCTTGTGAAATGAGGAAAAAAAGGAGAACTTGAGTTTGCTTGCCAATGACAAGTATTCTACCTAAATGAAGCTATAGCAGAATTGTGTTCTTATTTTTAAATTCCTTTGCAATTAGGGCTCCATAAGGAGAGTTAAAAAAATCTAGAGTAACCATCTTTCTCATTCGACTGTTCAGACTGTTCAGGGCTTTTCTTTAGCCTATGAACAATGATTTTTTTTTTCCTCTCTTTTGAGAATTTTATTCTGCCATTAAAATGCCATATTTTTTTTCTTGTAGCTAGAAAGCAAAGGAAGGGGCATCATAGGGGAGAAATAAACTTATTTTTGATATGGAACTCATATGGCATGTATCAGATCTAATTAGTCACTCCCGGACAAAAGTTTTGTTTTGTTTTTATCTTGTAAAACAAGCCAGCAAAGCTTTAGTACTTATGAAGAAAGTACTTCAGCTTGGATAACACTGATACAGTAGGAATCATGAAGAATATTACCCAGCTGGCATAAACTGTTCAGATTACACTTTGAGTGTAGCTAAACCATGCATTACTCTTTCAGGGTGACAGTTTCATAGTGTGATTGATGCATGTAAATGCTGTTGAAAACAATCACATTTGCACAAGAAGGGGAAAGTTCATGCTCATGTTTATGGAGATGAGCACGTGCCAGTGAGATCTCTCTGACATCAGTGCTGTGAGTTAAAAGATGAACAAAATTCCCAGGGTAACTAACTCAGCCCTTTGTCACTTGAGGGTAACTGCTTAGAGATAGGGCTCTATTATTAAGGCAGTTGGTAATCACTGGATTTAACCCCAGGAGCAAATAAGTGCAACTCAGTCTAAGTTCCGTAGTGATTTGACTTTCGGTTCATGAGCTAGCCTACTTGTCCATACTGCATGCTGTAGGCTGTCATTGCAGTCTGGGTCATACAAAAGTTCAATAATAAAAAAAAAGGAGGTGCTTTCTGTCACTCCATAACTCTTTTTTTCAGCATTTATAAAAACACATCATTACAAAAGAAAAAAAAATGTATCTATCATGACCAAGATGTAATATGGCAGTCAATGAAAAAATATTGGAAGAAGTCTCTGAATGATTATGTATATTTTTAAGAACAGTCATCTTCTTCCCTGTTCTATTCAGGCAAAGGTTACTTTTTAAATGAAATGTCAGATATGAAGCCTCAATGTTCTCCCTGTTTAATTCAAGGTAGTATAATGTCATTCAGCACTCCTAGATTATTTGTGCTCAAAAGGATACCTCAGTTTGCCATTTCAGAAACCTTAATATGAGTGCTCCCTCTTCTTATCTGTAAAATCACTATTATTTGAAACATTGGATGTGCAAATAATGGCTTAGTGAAACAGATGATGCATTTTGAAGCAATTAAAATTTGTTACCGTCAACTTAGTTAGCAAGCCAGCAATGGTTTTCTGTTAGAATTCTACATTGTTTTTTTCTTAGCAGGCTCATATCACAAAATGAGTTTCCAAGCTTGAACGTAGAAGAGCAAGAAGCAAAAGCTTCAGGAAACAGATAAGGAAATTTGGTATGAATTAAAAATGGTATAAATTTCCCTTAGGGATTTATTGGTTGCGTATTTTATTGGTAATCAGTTTGGGAGCTGGTAGCAGCAAATGCTCTGTGGTACTGATTATCAGGCACTAGTTCATTGGCAGCACAAGCCCAGCTAGATGCTGGCTATAATGGTCCCTTTTCCTTTACCTTCAGCCCAGTAGCCTTACTCCATGAAGCCATCGAAGACAAAGATTCGTGATGGCTTATGACACTGAAAGGACCTGCACAGAAACTAGTGAGCGACAAAACTTGTGCAAAGGACTGAATGGGCCCGTGGAGGGATGGGGGGCTTGGCCTCCAGTTCCCCATTTTAATGCATCTTTAATATGCCTATCACCCATCTTTTCTGGATATGTGTTTTCTATTCCTGAGATATTTTTTTCATAATGTTCCAGCTCCCACTGGATTTCAGGGGAAACCCAGCTTGAAAAAAAATGACAAAACTCTACCCTCGTAGTTTCTGCCCAGCAGATTGAAACATACCAGGAGAAGGGGAAGACTGTAAGTAATGTGCTAGTTAGCCCCAGCCTTGCTGAAGGATTGAGACTTCGTTGACTGGCCACTGAATTGTGCACTTGCAGTCACACAGCGTGAAAGTTCATCCATCACTACAACATATTCTACCCCTTCTCTTGACTAGAGGGCCATAGGATATACCTAGGATTTTCCTTTAAAACATGAAGAAGCTTTATCTAAGCCCCCTTTATAAATCATGTATTTTAGAGAAGTGCAGATTGTTCCCTAAGCCTTCCATAAAATTTGGGCTGTTTTTTCTCTTAACTCTATATAGTATTTTGATAATATTGCCACATTTTCTTAAGCATTACAGTGATCTTAGATGTTTTTCTATCACTCTTTTTGTATTAACACTAGAGTCCTCCTCAGTAGGCTTATTGCTAATTATTAGGCTAATTATTCTGAAGTTCCAGACCTCTCCTTTTATCCTAATCATCTTCTCCACAGGCCATTAAAAAAAAAAAAAAAGAAAGAAAAAAGGAATTAAAATGCAGCTCTCAGCATACCCATTGAGACTAAATGTCCTGTTTCCATAGTAAAAAGCTTTTAAAGTTTATTTATGTTTATTTATATTGTTTATTTATGTTTAATTATATTGTTTCAGCAATGAAACTATGAGGCTACAAAAATAATTCTTCTCCCTCCTATCACACATATTTCAGGAAATTTGGGGTAAATGGCACAATGAATTTTAAGATGAAATCACCTTTCATTTTCAAAAATAGTAACTGCTAAGTATATCACCTTTCCATTTTTTTAATGAAAATAACAAAGACAAGCAAATCATTTAAATGTTGGAAGAAATGATATATAAAGTGTGGACAGAGTTTGTAAGCTGAAGCTGAAATATCTGAGATCAACAGAAATAGTGGATGGTATGCAGCATTATAACAGATTCTAGTGGTAATTTCTGAGTTACCCCTCTTTCAGTGTTGATTGCAAGCCTTTGGGATGGTTTTACTTTGTCACATGAAACTGCTTTCCATCTGCGCTGAGTGGCTATTCTTCTATTGTATGTTCCTCAGAAAATCATAAAATATACGAAAAAATGTACGAAAATAGAAAAACAAAAACTATAAAGTGATGTAAGTCTTTGCCTGCATAAAATTACCTAACAGCAATAACTGTAAACAATGGCATGACAAGAAAATTTTCAGCTTCACGTGCATTGTGTGCAATTGGTTGCTATTAATCAGCTGAGCCACAGTAGCTATGTTATTAGCTCACAGGAAGTGAGATATGGCTTGGCATGTGATGAAAGGCAGTTTAGCTAAGTCATCTAGCTCTGTTTTTGCCATAGCTGAAGAGCAAAAGGCTCTGGCTTAGCTAACATAATAGTTTAAAATTGCTGAAAATTTAAATTACTGTGCTTAAATCACTATTTTTCATTAACGCACAATTGAAGGAGAATGCCAGGATTTTGTTGCTTATGCACTTGCATTCATTATAATATACTGTGTAACTGAATGACTACATACAACATCTTAAGGGCTTTCCCATCTTTCCTTGTGTAGGACAGATCTATAGCATAATATGAAGACTTTGGGAGGATTGAATGCACGCTTCTGTTACACAGCTGGGCATGTCTGCTGGCTTGGGAGGGTGCAGAATGCATTCTATTTGCTCTCCCTAGCAACTCTCAGGTAATCTTCATTTTTGGTAGAGAGCAGGGATTTCGGGGTTGTCCATGTCACGTGCTGTTTAAGGACTCAGCTCAGGTTACCAGGTAATAAAAATGTAAGAAGCTGCTTTTACTTGCCAGCAAGCTAGAAGGAGATAGAAATCTACTGTGAGCAATAATATACCTTAGTCTCAAAATAAATTCTTCCATTCTCATTGCAATAAAACTAGCATTAAGTATTCATTTTTCAGGCTTCACTTCCCAGTTTGTTACTGCATTAAAGGTTTTTTATTTGTCTCATTTCCAGCACAAAGCACATCACTTACCACCAATACTGGCGTGTGACTAACACTCTAGGGGGATAATATCTGTAAACTTTGTGGACACATTTCAGAACATAAATACTACAATAGGAGGAAGTAGGATGCAAGACATGAAGACTAGGTATATATTAAATGCTGGCTTTCATTAAGATTTTTTTGTTTGTTTAGGGGTTTTTGTTTTTTTGCTTCAGTTGTTGGTTTTGAAAAACACGGTTTGTCTTGAGAGACCAATTTTTATGTAGAAATGAAAAAAAAAAGATTTCTGGCTTGCGATATTGATGAACAGTGTACACTAAATTGCTGAACTCTTATAAATGGAAAAGCTTTTGAAAATGTTCAGTATTCAACATGTTTAATTAATGATGATTGCTTTTGACAATTTTTTTTCCCTTGAACAGCATTGGTTAAAAATAGGGCACTTCAGCTGCAGGAATTCTGAGTATTTTCAAAAAGTCACATATTTGTATTGACTTTTCATCTTTTATTCTCAAAGCATGCTAGTCAGAAGAGTGGGATCTGGGCCTAAATACAATCTGAAAAAAAAATCATTCTGAATTTTTCAAAGTAGGCTCTAGACTTTAGGCATCCATATCTTACTCTTAATTACAACCAATTCTTTGAAATGTTCAGCTTTAGGTGATGGATCATTTAGTCAATGCCAGTTAGGTAGGTCTTTGGGGTGCTCTGATTTCAGTGAAAGCTTTTAAATTACAGTCTTCTAGACTAACAGAAAGTATTCATGAAGGATATTTACTCTTTCTTAGCCCATAAATTTTTTGGCAACACTTACACTTAAATTAAAATATCATTTAAGTCAGTCTCATGAAGGAGATTTCATTAGATAGACTACCTTAAGTGTCTTTAATTCCTTACAGCTAGAATTTTTTTTGACCCATGATAGAAATGTGTTTGTATTTACATATATTCAGAAACAGCCTTGAGCAATATTCCTTCTGCAAGTATGAGCAACACTTAAAAACATATTTTGCTCCCATTTGGATAGATTGTTACTTTGATTTTGTGCTTGTCTTAGAATATGAAAGGCTCTCAAAGAGGCTACAATATAAAATACTTAAGAGCTTAGCTTTCAGATAGCTTATTTTTATTACCAGCATTTTTTTGGGGGGAGGGGGTGAATGATAGATGCTACTGTCCTAATTCAATAAGGAAACAAAATGCATATTTTTACAATGATCTTAATTACAAAGTATATATATGTACTCTGGACCAGAACTGAAGTGGCAAGACTTTTAGAGATCCACATTGCATCTAGCGGAATGGTGAGACATAAAGAGGACAGACTAGAGCTCCTAAGGAGATGAACGCTAGGAAAAAAAACAACCTTACTCTACCTACTTACTAAGTCATTTTAAAATGCATGCTTATAACTTACTCCTATGTTTTGAATTCAGGAAAAGCAAGTTCACATTAGTATATAAAAACATAAATAGGATTAAAGAGGAAGGGGAATGGGAATTTCTAGTCACCAATCTACTTTTACTACATCTTTTTCTAAAGCAAATAGAGAAGATAAAATATTACAAATATGGAAAGTATTACATTTCACCTTATGCTTGGCTGAAGGGCTTAAGGCAAGCATTTAAAGAGAATTTAATTATGACCAGGTGAAATGTCCTGTTAATGTATTGAATAAGACAAGCCATGTGATTAAAATTAATACATGCTTAAATAATTTCTTTAGTCCCAAATAAACATTAACTTAATTTAATAATCCCTTTTAAAAGCTTAAAAGCTTTGTCTGAGGACAACCTGGAGGAAAAATGGAAGCTGCATATCCTAGTGAAACCAAGGCAAACTTATATGGATGCTGGAAGCATAGTGGTACTTTCTAATTAAGGCTTCTAATTATTCAAACTGTTCTGCACAGTCAGTTCCCTTCCCTTCTTATAGTGCTGGGAAGTCACAGGGGAATCCATTTGCATACATCAGCTTTCTGCAATCCGGTCTAAAATATAGCATGGCTCAAGAAAGGAAGATAATTCTTTCTGGTTCCTAATTAGCATTTCGATTGGAGACATGTGGTTTTTGCTCTTTTCCAGCCCCACTTTTGGCTGCAGACCATAGTGCTACAGTCAGCAATTGTTGCCAGTAAGCAATGCCAGTTGATGTGAAAACCAAGGAGTCGGTGGCTTTTGCAGGAATTGAACAACTGCTTTCCTCTAGAAGGATTAAGACTGTGGCCACTGTGGTGAAACACTGAATAGAAAAAAGGTACTGAGGCTGGCATTTTAGGAGCAGCTCTTGCCACAGAGGAATTAACAGAAAGGAGTGGCCTACAAAGAGCATAGCATGGGAGGAACTGCTGGCTCCATGACTAAGTGGGGAGGTAAACAGCCAGGAAACCAGCTAATAAAGTCTGAGAGGGGAAAGGGCAGCGGCAGCTATTTGCTTCTGAGCTGTAGGTAAGTGCCTGCTTCTGTTCTTTACTTGAAAGTTTCAAGTATTCACAATTTAGCATTGTGAAGCCTGTTTGCCTTTGCAGTTGTGTGTTGGCAGTAGAAATCTCAGAAAACTTTCTCGTCTTGAGTGTTTTTTTGCACATTGTGCTTACTATGGTGCATGTGCTTATATTTGGAGTAATAACTTCCATAGGATGTTCCTGGAAGTAGCATTTGACCACCTCCATCAAGACTGTGTTTAGTTTGTTTTGTTTTGGGAGGTTTGCAAGCATCTGCTTTGTCAAGATCTCTTCTACTCTGTGGCGTTGGTGCACTGTAGGAACTATCAATTAGCCTTCTCTGCAGGTTTAGGTGGTGCAGGGCTTAATATTTTTATTTTTAAAAGTGAACTGGGCCCTGAGCATAAGCTTGTTTTGGTATTGGAACTTTTCCAGTAGCTTAAGGCCCAATTTCCGTGCAGATTTCACTCTGTTTCTGGAATATTCTGAGGGTTGGTTGTCTTGCATCAGACTTAATGGGGAGGAACATGCCTTATGCCCCATGCTTCAGCAGCTGTGGTTGCTGTTGCAACCTTGGAGAAGGTCTGGAAGAGCTGTAGCCATGCAGCTGGTGTTCTGAGCTTGTTGTGACTTTACAAGGCATGTGTGCACTGAGAGTTGTGTAACTGAGTTTATTGATGGCCCTTGGTAGGAGAGTGGCTTCATGGGGTTGAAGGGAGGTACCTGCACTGATAGTTTACCAGGCTGTGTGCTTCCAGGTTGGTGCCATGAGGGGTATTGGAGGGAGCTGTAGGCTGTATCGAGTGGTATCTAGTGGGCAGTAACGGTAGAGGAAGGCAGGGGGAGAAAGCAGATGGAGAAAGCAGAAGGATTGGACCTCCCATAGGGAGAGCTATCATGAAGAGAGACCTGCGGCTTTATGGAAGTGATTCTGGATATGGTAGAGGATTTCTTGCATGTGGTGCAGTTACATGTGCTGAGTAGTTTTCAAGAACAAGATTATTCAATGGGTACTGTTGTCTTGTTGTTTGTCATTGCTTTATGAATTAGGTATAACATTTTTAATAATTGTCAGTTGGTATTTGTGATACTGTGGTGCTGAGTAACCCTACCTTTGCTTTATGTGCCCAAGTTAAGAGAGCTTTTAGTGGCATATGCTTTGATGTGGAAACAGAGCCAATGTGTCCATAGCATATAAATGCTAGTGGCAGAGCTATGTGTGAATTATGGATAGCGTTAACTTTTGTATCTCAGTTCTTCGAACCCAGATGACTGGGTAAATTCCACTTGCCAAAGCATGAGCATGAGGGACAGCTCTGGTTGCATATGGATGTTGTGCACAGGCAGTGCATAACTCAAGTCCTACTCTAACCTGATCAATCACTGGTTTAATTATCTCATGAGAGAAAGCAGGAGTGTAGGGAATCCCTACACAGGGTGTCCTCCTGGTGCCGTGGAAACTTAGAGCGGTGTGGAGAATCAGACTCGAAACTTCATGGAAGCTGCATCTGATCTCGTTTATTAGCTTTTAATTAGCAGAATATATAGCCCAAGCCATAGCAACAGAGCATCATGTAATAATATGATTGGTTATCCGCATTGACTTGTATTGACGTTTATGGAGTTTATAGGTTGCCATGCTGGTATCCAAGTGCCTAACCGCAAGATTAAAAACAGTATCTCAGCCCTAGGAACTTCCTCAAGTACAGGAGGTACTTCCTTAAAAGTTGTTTACCGAAATTCACTGATTCTGCACATCAGCCTTTTCAGTCTGGGTTAAGGCCGGACAAAGACACCCCCCTGTACAACGTCCCCCTACACAGGAGGGGATAAATTCTAGTATATCCTTGACAGAACTCTACTGAGTTAGCTGGAGACTGTCATACTAATCATGATAAAGTCCTTGCAGTATCAGTTCTAATGAAAGATTTGAAGAGTTCACTTTACCTTTGACTCATAAAAACTTCCTACATTAACAGTGGGCTATTACCTAGTTATGGCTTCCACCTTAATTCAACCTGCCATTTAAGTGAGTCATCTTTTTCAAGACTTTGCTGGGACACTTTGTTGTTGTCATTTAGTTTTTTTGTTGTTGTTGTTGTTGTTGTTGTTTTTTTTGAAATATAATGGAGTATATGATTCAAACTAATAACAATGTTGCTGGATAAGAAATTCAAAATGGCAATATAATTTGGAAACATCACTAGTAGTCAGTAAATTAAGAACTATTAATGACATTGACTAGCAGTCTGTATAAATGAACAATCTGTTTTCAATGCTTTCCTTTTTAATGACAATTAGTACATTCAAGTGAAGACCTTTCTTTTAGGAGAAGAGAGGAGTATCACCTCCAATTAAAACAGTCTACAAAGAGATTCAGCTTCCATTATTTTGTTTTAAATGGTTCTTCCCTTCTGCACAGCGTCTCCCTTACATTTGGTGAAAGGAAAATGTGGGATGCTTCCATCCCACCTATTGATCCTGAAATGACACTTTACAAGAGCTGATGCTGGCACATAGTGTTTCAGAGAGGGAAAGCTGAATCCTTCTGAGCTGTGTTTTGTTTGTATCTCTCTCTTGGCAGTTCAAGGAAGCAGCAATAGCCATGGCACATTTAACTTGTATCAGATAAATTTATCAGATAATTTAAACAGTAAGTTACATAGCTTCTCTCTGTCTCTCTGGATGCCAGAAACTGCAAGTCATCTTGGTGCTGGAGGGACAAGACAGATGATGTGCTCCAAACAGACTGCTCCTGTGTTTCCCATGACAGAAGCAGAGGCAATCTAGAGGCTTATCTCTCTTATTAGATACGTTAGTGTTGAAAGAGTTTTTGCTTGGAAGTACAGTGTGACAAACGACTGCATCTTAGGGAAAAGATAACTCCAAAGAGAAGGTGGCTGAACATGTTAGCATGATCAAAAGTATGGAAATGTAATGAACGTTTCTGAAACCTACTTATCCATTGCTCACTTGCTGCCTTTTTGCTTATTCTTATGAAACCATAACCATGTTGTGGTGTCTTAGTATTCTGGAATGTTTTTATCATGTTAGCAGCATATCTGCATTCAAATCAGTGCTGCTAGAGATGTTTTGATGGCAAGGGAATGTTATTGCATATGTAGAAAATTCTTAAGAAATCTTAGTGCATTCAAAAGATGACACAGATGCTTAAGTCCTATTCAAAACATCAGATCTCAACACTATTTAAAGACACAGAAAGAGGTGGACAAAAAAATAATGGCTAGTGTGTGGGGCGAAGGGAGATTCCCTTTACAACCTATAGTCATGAGCTATCCAAGTATCTGTTGGCCTTCTCAGAGATCATTGTATAAATAACAGGAGAGATCCTCCCTTGCTCCCCCACATATATTTTTGCAGTGGTAGGCAGAGTGGCCTAATGTGTCCTTGACCTGCAATGGGAGCAGTGGGCACTTGATCATACTGGGCTTCCTCTCTAGCTGAAACAGGATCTTATAGTCACTCTGTGTTCTTATGCTGGCCTGCCATGTTCCTGAATCTAACTTTTGTCTTTTACTGCTTTCATCAAATATAGGGATAGGGTAACTGTACCTAGAAATACTTTTTTCTTTGCCATACCTATATCTTATGAAAATGGGGGGGGGGGGGGGGGGAGGAAGGGAAAGGAATGGGAGGGGAGGAAAGAGAAGGGAAGAGAAAGAGGAGTGGGCAGGAGTGAGTGCAATTTGATTTTTTTTTTTTTTTCTTCCAAGTGACATGTCCAGTTTAGGAAACCTTGTGGATAAGATAAATGCTGTCAGTCTCTTCAGATCTATGTGCATGTAAAATACTCTATTTTTCTGTGTTGTCGTCTCTGTCTTCTGTGTCTATTCTTACCCAAGTGAGCAATCAGGCTGTGAAAGTGCCTGTCTTTATATTGAAGGGATGGAATGAAATAGTGTCACCCTCTTCCAGTTTGGCCATATGTTGCACTTAAATGGATGCAAGTATATGCAAGTATAGGATTTCTTTTGCAAGTTAGTGTTCTGCCTTCAGCTAGAAGGACCTGCCATTCTTTATCTAACAGTGCCATCTGTTACAGTGCGTATCTCACAAATATTTCACCTTATAAAAGTTCTTGGTTAAGGTTACACTGACAAAAATGCTCAGAATCCACAGTGTGGTTTTTAGGTAATCTCAGGTGATGTTCACCTTTTAACATCCAAGACATCCAAGCCTTTGCTACATGCATAGCTCATTTGCTGAGTATAGTAGCACAGCTGTAAAGGACTAAGGTAGAGAGTAGCTGCTGGAATAATACAATGGTATGAAATGTGAAAAACAGTACCATGAATCAAAACTATGTTTTTCATTGTTAGTGTTGCATTTATTACTTCTAAAGGTTCTTAGAAAATATGTTTGACTTCACTTGATGAAGTACGTTAGTTACCATTTTGCCTGCATGTTATTGTACTAAATGTTTTTTATATGACAGAGCAGAGACTGTACGTTGTATTTGGATTAGATGTGCTGCAAATTGGAAGGGTGTAAGGATAGCATGCAGCATAGATCTGCTTAGTTGTTTAGCCTGTTTTTTTTTTTATCCTGTTTTTTTTTTAACCACACTGTTAAGAGACTCTGATTTTGAAAGGAATTACTTGTGTCTTGATTCTTGTAGCGATTGACTCAATTCTCTGAAATTCAGATGCGTTGAATGGAGTTACAGGCTAACTGCTATAAAATATGAATGTAATACTTAAGCAAGTTTTCTATGAATACTCTATCATCACCTTTGTTACACAGAGAGTGCTGAGTACGAATGAAGATGGCATAAATGCAAATGTGTAGGTATGTCCTTTAGCAGCATGTAACATTAATAAACCAATGTGGTTTCATGCTTGCATCTAGTTAAAATCCTTTTAGACTTAGCAATTAGTTTTTAACACCCAAGTGTATGCTTTTTTAGCTTCACATTTCTAAAATACTTTGCGTTGGTTATAAAAACATTGGCCTGTTATCTTTTTGTACCACGCTACAAAAACAATCCCAAGTTGACAGTGCCAGAGCAGATGGGGCAACTGAGGGAGGCAGACGATGTGTATTAATGAGGTTTGGATTCACCCTGGGTGCGAAGATAATGAGAGAATTACAAGCTACCATCCATTAACATTATCAGCAAGTGTCTGATTGATAATCAAAATCCAGAAGCAAGGTTTGTACTAGGATACTCTGATATTGTGGTGTCAGTCATGAGCTGTCAGTAAATTGCTTTTCATTGACATAGGATACTCTGATGCTTATATAGGCAGCTGAATATAATAAGATAGTAGTTTGCAAAGAGACTAAAAGATACTGTTGTTTTTTGCAATATTTTTTTCAGATTGCTTATTTGAATCTTTTTTTTCTGTCAAAAACTATTTTTGTCACTTAAACTCTTAAAACTTAATGCCCATTAATTCCTAATGCTTAGTGTAACAAAACAAAAATAGCTTACTCATAGCGCTAAAAAGCAAGAAGCCTTCTGTTTTAAATAATATATTTTTAAATAAAATTTATCTTTGAACTTTGAAAAAAAGTATTTAAGGAACTGGAAAAGATAAGTAGAAGTGTCCAAAGGCCCTTTCAGTTTTTCAAGCAGTGTTTCCATGCTTGGACTAGGTCCGTTGTCCCCTTCAACAGCAACACTAGTTTTCTAATGATCTATGAGCTTTCATGTGACACACTCATTGGAGTGGATCATGTGCAATTGGCTAATGAAAAATATTTTGTTGGGAGCACACGTGGATGAAGATGTAGCAAAAAAATTTAGGCATGCTAGGAGTCTTTGAAGACTTAACTAGTGGGGCATGTTCTCAAAGAATTAACCCAAAGTCGCTGCATCATTTTGTGGGAGTATGGGGTAGTCTATAAGCCTTGCCTTGAAGTGTGATTTGGGGTCAGAGTTGGCCCCAGCTTCCTTGGAGATTCCCGCTCCCTGTGTGAGCTCCTGCCTGGAGCTGAAATGCTGTCAAGAATCTGCTCCGTGGGAATATAATGGGGCTTAAGTATGATTATGTGCTGCGCGGATTAACCTTTCATGATAAATACTGAAGTGCAGGGTGAAGTGCTTGCTTTATTGATTTAACACAGGACATACTATTTTTGTCACTGTATGACACATCCTATAAAATAAGGATGGATGATGAGTCTTGGCAGGCGAGATGCTCAGGAAATGCCTTTCTTCCAAGACTTCTCATCCTCCTTTATTTCTGTTCTTGAACTGACTCTTCTCAGTGGCGACCGCATCTCAGCAGTTCCTGATAATGCAAGATTAAAGACAGAAGGCCTCTTTTCATCTCTGTAAGTGGGTCTTGGGTTTTTATCTAGGTATGAATATATAAATACTAGATGTCCATGTATCCAAAGTGGTTTCTCTGAGTACAGGATGAACCTGGAGAGCTGTGTGCTCTGAATACAGTTTTATATTATTTTAAATTTGCTCCAAAAATTCATTGAAGCTATATCAGAATAAATCTTACTTCGCACCTTTCATAGTCATTTCCGTGGGTAGAAATTTCCAAGACTAGAAAAATGCATCAATTGTGAACAGTGGTTAAAGTCTTTGGAGAACCAGTAAATGCGATGTACGCTTAGTGCTTCATTATTGTATGCCTTGGGTGTTTAGACTCATATATGGCTGTTTCTCAGAGCAGAACTGTGAAGGCCAAGTAAAGCACCTGGTTTGTGTGTGGCATGTAGGGGGCAAGTGGAGTGCTTTGGGGCAAATCTGGATTGACTCATGAGTCAGATGTTGACAGTGAATCGGAAGAGTTAATGAGTTGGTATGAGACACCTAGAATAGGCAATGGGGAAGCGGCATGTGTGAGCCTCAGATATATTAGGGTCAGAGTTAAATCAAAGTATTAGAGCCGAAACAAAATGTCATTTGCTTTTCCCTTGCAGACCTCTGACAATTTGCATTATATGAAGGTTTGTGCTTTTAATTAGTCTTGGATGGGAAAGAAGGAAAATAAATAATAATTGTGACACCAAAAAGGCAGTAAAAATTTCTTCTTCCTCCTCACTATGCTGCTTCTCTCATTTGTGCTTTCTGCTTCTCTCATTTGTATTTTCATAATCCAGCTCCCTCACTTATTGTCATCAGTTACTGACGGGATCTCAAACAGTACTGCCGAATATTGCATCATGCATTGAAAATATTCATTTTTGCCTCATGTGTTCCTCACTGATGGAAAGGAGTGGGAGGTGGGGTGTGGGAAATGAAGGGTGGTGGAGCATGCCTGAAATTTAGATAGCATAGATTATGGACAAAGACGTGTTGATAGAAAGTATGGTTTGAAGAACCTTCATAGAGTATAGAATGTGAGTCCTTCCTTAGCCAGTACTGTGGGCTGTGTGCCAGTTCTCTGGACTTGCAGCTAAAATTTCATAATTACAGCCAAATATGGAAAGGGTATTGCCAAAGGGAATGTCTTAATACAGGCACTAGAACAAAACTTCAGTGTGTTTCTCTCTGATGCTATCTGGTACCAAACAAAATCAAAAAAGAGAGCAAGAAAGAACACAATGCTTCATAATTTATGTGTCTCGGTGTTCTCTGCAGACTTCAATTTGCAATATTTTTGGAAGGATGTTCACAGTACTAGCTAAATACAGCATGGTTTAGAAATCAAAGTATTTAGTGCAAGAACAAAATGGAGACTATAAGTTGGTAATGTAACTAAATTAGTAATTTAAATAGCTATTAATGCACAGCTCTAAGTTGGAGATCTATTAGAATTTATCAGAATAACAGAGGAAAAAATCTTTCACAATAGATTGGAAGGCTTTGTTTACCAATGGATATGTGATGAGATGGTAGGCAACAGTTGGTCTCTACTTGGACTGAAGGTAAGCACTGGAGGTTCCTGGGTGGATTTTATGTCCAATTGCATGTTGAATTTCAGACACCAAAACTGAATGCCTTGAATAGCTGGATGAGCAGTAGATATAAGGAGAAAAGGGTATTCCAGATAATTTCTGGAAGAAATTAATATTAATTAGATCAATGAATCAAAATATTAATATAGAAAAGAACAGAGTGGGTGAGCTTGATATTGATAACTGAATCAGAAATTGCAGGAAGTTACTAGTATGTTTTCTGCTTTGTAGGACTTAAAAGAACAAAGAGGATGGACCGTGTAGGAAATCTTTGCCTTTAATATATCTCATACAGAAAGATAAATTTGTCTATAAACTCTAGATGTGTTACTAAAGCTTTATATTTTAAAGCTTTCTTTTTTTAAGGGAGGATTGTAAAATGTATAATACATGACCGCTATATAAAAGCTGTCAGGAAAATAAAGTTCTAAACGCTAAAACCGTCAATGCTTAATTTGTGAAGCATAGTTATATGAAATATCTGCAGTAGTACAGTGCAGCTTAGTTAGTGAAAATGAATATTCTAAATGATTAGATATCTGGCTTCATTTTGAAAAGATGCCGCAGGCTCTTATTTTCCTGTCAATGGAAGGAGGGATTCAAAAAATCGGAGTATACTGTGCAAAAGGTGAGGGAGTAGATGAAGCTGGGTAAAAAGCAGTTTCCTGAGGCATTGACTGCTAAAAATCACTGTCCCCTTTCATCTTTCTTCTCTGCTGAGCTATTGCATAGCACCTAGTGCTCAGAAAACATCATCATATGTTAAACATTATTCCAAGATAAGCACAATAATATAAAACCTCAAAGGGTTTTTCAAATGTGTTTACAGCCCCAGAAAGTCTATGGCTGCTTATGCTTTGCTTTTCTTGTGGCTGACCTTATACTTTTCCACAGAAGTTAACTTTAATATGCAGTTGAGATGCTAGATAGTTAACTCACAAGCAGCTAACAAATATCTGTCTACAATTATTTCTCACTGGCCCTACATCTTTCCTATAGTGAAAAGGTAGCAGTAAATGGTTCACTTAAGAAGGTTGGAAGCATGAAGAAGTCCTGTTTTTTAACTTCCAATAAATCAGAACATTATGCTTGAATGAAAGAAAAGGTCTGATCAGTGAACTGTATTCATATCTTGCTTCCGCATTGGTAGCAATGATATGGAAATAAGCTAGGGAAAAATACACATTACAAGTGTAATACACATACAGAAGGATTAAGCTGCGGGGATAAATGTGTTTTCTTACACTTTTCGGGGACTTGTCTCTAAAGACTTCCAGTTCATAACAGGTGACTAAATGGGTCATTCTCATCTTTTTTTATCTTAAAGAATGTTAAAAATGAGTATGGAAGGAAGGCCTATAGTTATTATAGTGGAGTCTAGATGAGCTGATAACATTTACGCTGAACAGTGAATGTCTTCTGCAGGTTTGTGGCTTGGTAGCTCTGCTCATGTAAATATGCTTTCTGGGAATCTGATTCTACAGATCCAGAAGCAGATGCAGAAGGCAGTTAAAAAAAAATGTTGAAACACAAAATGCAAAATGTAATAATCTCTTAGAGTAACTTCAGAAGAAGTTACTGAACTTAGAGCCACTGGTGATAATTACCTGCAGTGTGCCCTCGTGGCCAAAAAGGCCAATGGGATCCTGGGCTGCATTAAGAGCGTCTCCAGCAGGTCGAGGGAGGTGATCCTGCCCCTCTACTCAGCCCTGGTGAGGCCGCATCTGGAGTACTGTGTCCAGTTCTGGGCTCCACAGTACAAGAGGGATGTGGAGCTGCTGGAGAGAGTCCAGCGCAGGGCTACAAGGATGATCAGGGGCCTGGAACATCTGCCCTATGAGGAGAGGCTGAGGGAGCTGGGCCTGTTCAGCCTGGAGAAGAGAAGGCTGAGAGGGGATCTAATCAGTGTATATAAGTACCTCAAGGGAGGGAGTGCAGAGGACGGGGATGGTCTCTTTTCAGTGGTGGCCACTGATAGGACTAGAGGAAATGGCCGGAAACTGAAACATCAAAAATTCCATAGGAACTTAAGGAAAAATTTCTTAACAGTGAGGGTGACAGAGCACTGGAACAGGCTGCCCAGAGAGGTTGTGGAGTCTGCTTCTCTGGAGATCTTCAAAACCCGCTTGGATGCAGTCCTGTGCCACGTGCTTTAGGTGTCCCTGCGTATGCAGGGGGGTTGGACTAGATGATCTCTAGAGGTCCCTTCCAACCCTAAGCATTCTATGATTCTATGATTCTATGATTCTATGAAGACAATTTTTACTGAGAGCTCATGTTAATGTACAATAAATAAAAATTTGTGTGGTCTATCATTAAGAAGTCAGGTGCAGGTGTAATCAGTTTAAGCATAAGTGGTAAGTGACAACATAAACCAGTTTTTTAGTGAATCTTCATCTGATTAATTCTGTCGCCTTTAGCTGGTGCATTCTGTGTTCCTGGATCATCAACAGTGCAGTCTTCACTGCGAACAAGCGGTAAGTGGCAAATAGACAGTATGCACGGAATTTATGCAATATGCTTCTGTGTTTTCCTTGGTGGTTAGTGTTTTGATAAACTTTTAAAACTGCATAGTACTGAGAGTCAAAAATCCTTGCATGTCTAGCAATTATATGTCAGTTTTAGATTTCAGTTGTTATTCTGGTTCATGCAATAGGAGAAATACTGGATAGCAGTTTTGAGTGCTTGTATCCTGTGTATTTAATCTCTTCCCCTGAGTCCTACTTCACATGTTAAAGAATTATTCAGATACTGTAGATCTGGGGTGAACTTCTTGGTTGTTAAACATCACAGTCGATGTGCACTAACACTGTAGTTAGGATGAGAAATGTATGTTTTGAAGAAAATCTCCCACTTGTCCTCAATAAGCTGCTTTTCTGGTGTGCCTGATCCTGGGATTAATATGTTGGGTTTCTTTTGACCCTTTTTGGCTCTATCAGAATGTCCCAAACCTGCTAGTGGGCACTCAGTCTGTGAGACTAGGCTAGCTGGTGGAAAGTAAAACCCCCAAAATCCACACAGTGCAGATCTCGGCTTCCCAGCTCCAACTCTCTCTCTTTCTAGCCAGAGAGCTGTGCTACTGGCTAATGTAGCCATACATTTGCAGTCAGTTTTTTCTCATTCATGACTGCTGTTCTCTACTGACAACTTGGGCTCTAGTTACCTGAGCAGGTAACAATTTTCCATATTGTAATGTTTTAGAATTTAAATGCATAATTAATTATTTAGAGTTGTATGGCAAATCTCTCCCAGGGCAGAGAACTAAATACCATGCACCTGCTGTCTGTCTTAACACACTAGTTAAGTGATCAGCAATTCTGCTTTGTCACAGATAGATAGTAGCCTTTTTAAAATTAAAAGAGCAATAACAGAAATGGTAAGGGTAGGAAAACATAAAGCAGGGAAAATGTCTTTAAAGTCCTATTTATTTCTTCACTTAGTGTTTCTTATAACTTTAAAAAACCTGTATTAAGAAGTCATGGATTTTGTGACTATGTAAAATGCGAAGAAAAAGTTAGAGATGTGTGTGTGTGACGAATTACTAGTTGTTTCCCACTTTTAGCTCTGCCACAAGAAGTGTCCTTTTTTATTTCCAGTAATTGCAGAAATATTTCCACAAATACTACAAAAGTGACATGCAGTATAGAGATATAGAAAATGAAAAGTATGTTTAAAGTACAAGTAATGCTTGTAAAACAAACTTATAATTATAAAACCAGCTTATTGCCTCTTTTTTTTTTTTTTTTGTAAATTATCACTTTCAAGACAAAATCTCTTGGCTTTCTACCTGGATAGAAGGTCTAGTTTTATAGCTGGATTCATTACCAGAGCTTGCTTTATACATACTCCAAAATTAGATTTTAATCCTTGTTTTTTTTAAAAAAAAGTAAGTTCTATATATGTTGTATGCAGTGGGTTCACTTATTATTTTGGAATAATCATTTAATTTTCATATGCATTAGTGAAAATGTGAAATTCCCCTTAAAAGAAATGATTTAGCTAGATCAAGCTATTTAGAGTTCATGGAGAGGCAAGCAAGAGGGTCAGTGCCCAAGAAGGCTCTTGATGTAATCGTATAAACAGAGACAGATGTTTACCAAAGCAAGGAGAAATTCCCCTGAAGAAACTGCTGTGTTGGAGTTTACTTAAAAACCTCAAACCTGTGATAATGTGTCCCTGAATCTGAGGCCTCAGTAAGCTTGAACAAGTTTGAGAACTGTAGAGACTTGTCTGCTTGGTTTTGTGGCTCTAAATTAACCATACATATTTCATATGTATGATTTCAAATCATATATGAATGATGATTTCATATATGAATGAAATATGAATCATATTTCTAAGTTGTTGATTGATTGATTGATTGATTAACTTGATTAAGTTAAATTTGAAGAATTTTCTACATCCAATTGGAAGCAGAAGCTTTAGGTTCTGTATTTCTCAGCTTTGGAAAAGTTTGCAGCCAGGCTGGGGTTTGACATTTTCACTATTCAGAAGCCAAAAGTAAGAGACATATGCAGTGGAAAAAACAGAAGCATTTTCCAAACACCATGATTGCTCAGAGCTGTGATATGCATCGTCCTGTTGTTTGATGCATAAAGAACACTTGAAATGTCTTTTCCAAACAAGTTTGTTTTGGAATAACTTAATATGTAGACCTTGGAGACAATATCCTTATTGAATAACTCCATTTTATGTAATGTGAGCTTCATCCCTTCTGGAGAAAATATAAGTAATGGAGGATTTTGGGTTGTCCCAATAGATCTTTCTTTCAAGAATTCATATGCTATAGACTTTCCAATTCTAAGTGACAAAGAAGATGAAAATCTGTTCTTGAGAACCGTTTTAGCAGGTTGGACATATGTGATTTTTCTGAGTATGAACAGTGAAAGAGTGCTTTAGCAAAACAGGATCACCTTGACTATAAATCAGTTGCTTCAACTGCTTAATCCCATGGCTCTCTTTGCATAATTTTATGAGCTGACTTCTGTGTTTGAAGTTATACTTGCTTTCAGATATGATACTAAATCTGGGCCTTAACTGATTCTTGTTGTTGGGCACTGCTTTAAATTTAGCTTTTTTGGTTTCTCTTGACATCATTGCCATTGACAAATTGCCCCAGCATTTTCAGAATGAACCTTTAATGAGTAAGGCAGTGCTTATCAATACAAAATCATATATTAGGCTTCATGAGAATGGGAGGAGGACTCTCCCTCAGCTTTCTTGGCAAAAGTTGAGATGTGCTGCACAAGCAGAGAGAATAGATAATTTTTTTTGTCACAGGATCTCTGACCTGACTTTGATATAAGGGGAAAAGTAATGGCAAATAAGTGGAAAGTAATGTAGCACTATTCCTAGAGTTCAAAGGTGTAAGCACATCCATTGGAATGCTGCCTACTAATAGCACTAAGAAATTGATTTTGCAGAAATGCAGATCTCTTCTACAATGGCTCTAAAATGCATGCTGACACAGTGTGAAGAAGTTGACTTGATGTGCAGAAGACAAATGCAATGCCAAGATCACTTACTTGTCAATGAAACACTTGCTCAGATCTTGAATTGCTTTTTTAAAACTTCATTTGGGTTGAGAGGTGAATTTTGCCTTTAGTTTAAGTGCAGGCCTCATTGACTCTTCTTGTCAGTAGTCTAGATCTGATGCTCTATTTATATATTGAGGTCCAGAAGCTATTTGCTGTCCCCAATACAAAGCAACTAAATCTGTCTTGGCTCTTGTTGTTGGTGATAGAGATAAGCCAGTTCAGGTCACCTCAGTTATACTGCCTCTACAGTATTAATGGATCAAATATGGGGAAACTGTGTGGATATCTTTGGAAGGTTAGGCACCTCGCGAAGTGTTAGATGATGTGAAAATCCTTCTTAATGTCTTGTCATTAATATAATAAACATATAATTTCCTGGTACTGTAGCTGTTTGTTTGTTTGTGCTTTTTGTAATAAAATAGAGCTGACTTAGATTTGTTTAATGGAGAATTGGTACTTGTTAATTATAACTAAATTTTATAGCTTATTTTTTTGGTCAGGACAAAGCTCAATTAGCATGACTTCTAAAACAGGGAATCAGGAAAAAGTGCTCTCAGAAATGATTCCAAAAAAGCACTAGATACAAATCCATTAAACTGATGCAAAAATCTTCATCTGTTTTGCTCTAACATAGTATTTAAATTCAATGCTTCTAAATATTTCATATGCTTCTAATAACCTATCCTCCAGATAGAATGTTGTGCAGTGCTGTCTCTGTCATTCAGCTACATTCAGATGTGAGTGCCTATTCATTTTATTTTGCTCAAGACCATTTTTACAGTATATGCTGTAGTTTATCCTATTTTCCTGAGGGAAAACTGCTTGGGGCTTTTCTAGGAGCATTGCTGCAACCTCTTTGTATTTCATTTAAGTCAAAACATAAAGTGGTTAAACTATACTATGTTTACTTAATTTGTACTCACATCTTTTCCCGATGTCCAGGTAGGTTGGTACTGAATAATAGGTTCCCCATAGGTTTGCCCAAATTATGATCTGATCAAAAGACCACTGGAATTGTAGAGAAAAGTTGTCAATGGCACAAATGGGTTTTGTATCAGGCTCTTTGATTAAAGTGTGTGTGCATGGCTTTTATATTATGTCCAAAAAAAAGGGAACAAGTTAATATGCATTTTTAGAAAATTAAGGAAAATTGTAGAAAAGAAGTATTTTGGAAGAGCTAACAGTTTGATGTAGTTCATTTCAGTATGCTTACACACATACTATCTAAAGAAAAGTAGAGTCTCAGAAACTTTGAAGTGCCACTTCCCCAGGTAAAGAATTCTTAGAGCTGTTCAGCTTTACCTGTAGGTAAAGGGCAGATGGGGATTGTTATGCTTTATTTATTTACAAAAGAACACTCATATAATCCAGTTATAGTGCACTGTTTATGGTGAAATGACTTGAAGAAAAAAAAAATCTGCAAAAGAGCTCCCCTAACGATCTGGAGGGTTGAGAAGGACAGGGTATATGTTGCTGGGTGGTGGTGGCTACTGTGTTACTTTAGTTTAATGCTACCTCCTTTAATACAACAGAAGAATCCCAAGAGAGCTGGGAGTGCTGCAACTGATTTGTGGGTCGAAGTTCAGTTTTAGCTTTGATTAAGCTAAATGAGCATGAGTATCTCATGTGGTCCAGTCCCATGAAAGAGGTCTGCAAATTGGTGGACTTCTTGTTTGGTTGTGTGTGTGGTTTGTGTTTGTTTTATTATTATTATTTATTTGGTTTTGGTTTTTTTGAACCTGTGTTAGTGTTTTGGACCTGTGTAGGTAGGTTTATCATCAGTAGGTGGGCACTGCATCTAACTGCTTAGATCTGGTCAAATAGACATCTAAATTCTTAGCTTGGCAAATCATATAATAATCACATCTCATTAAATTATTATTTCTTTGGGAAACTGGATGAACTTTTTTTAATATATGTTATGTGGTTAAGTTAAAGGTCAGAAAGATGACAACAACATCCATTTGGATGTTCAAAGATGATGCACATTCAAAGATGATACACATTTCTGCTTGACTTTTAGTTAATCTTGCATGCTTTGGAGAAGAGAAGGCTGCTGGGTGGAGAACAGGGCACAGCTGGTCCACTGAATGTATTTTTAGCATTCAATTTGAATCCCTTTACATCTGTGATAGAGCATCAATCTTCATTTGAGGAGATTTAGGACTGTGCTTGTCTTGAAGTATTTAGAAACCCTCAGATGCTGCTTATTATACCACATAAATGATTCCCATGGACTTGTACAGGAAATGGATGTCTGCCTCTGGAGGAAATGTCACTTCACGCAGGATAAGAATTTAGTGATGGTATAAATTAGATTTTCACAAAGTCGCTTATTTTTTAGTTTAAAAGCAGATTAAGAGGCCTTAGAGGCACTAGCAATGCACTTAATGAGTATCTAAAGTCTATATTGCTGTCTCTACTTTGAAAGCTGTTGTGGTTTGTAAGCTCCTCTATTTGGGAATCAACCCAGAAGACTCATTAAAACCTAAATTTTACTGAAGTAAGTAGGATGCAAGGGTGTATTTCACATTGTCATTTAAGTGCATCTAAATTTTGTTATATATGGAGCATTGCACTAAAATACTTCTGTGTTAGTGTACACAGTGTTCCCTGGTGTCTTTCTAGTCACTTTTTACATAAAACATGGCAACTAATGCATTATGCTTCCAACTGGTGATGATGGCTGCTGTTATACCCAGCCCAAAGAAACATGTTATATGTTATTTTCATATAAGTTAGCTTTGCAGCAAACATGTTTCTAGGCAAATGAGCTGTCTGTGAGAATAACTGCCATTTTGTGAGAATTCACTTTTCAGTTTATATTTTGAGATGCTTGTTGGGTAAGTATGCACAGCCATGCACCTACACCTTTGTTGTCTTGGAAGACCTTGGATAGAATGGAAGGTAATATTTTGTAGCTACCTACTGGGGAGTAAATGTGAATTCTAACTTGAAGAGGCAATGGAAACTCCAGCAGAATTCTTTTTGGCTCTTTGGCCTTTTTCTTTCCTCCACTCTCCACTTTCTTGTCTTCCCTGGTTGTTCTTTTCCTGTTGTTACTACTTTTTTTTTCCCCCCCTCAGGAGAGAAAAAATCTCTTGCAGATGTTTTTATTTTGCCAACTTACTTTTCAATAGAGGAATACAAGTAGCAAAGCTGTGACTTATTTGGGGTATGAACTGGAGTGATGTCTGGTTAGCAAGGGGTGGGTTCCAGCTATGTAAAGGAAGCCAAAGCATTGCATTCATCTCAACAGTGACAGCAATGTGTTGGACAGAGAAATGCCCTCTTCTCTGTAGGGAAGGTACCAGCTGTACCAGATAGAAAAGGCAGCTGTGGATAGCTAAATTTTGGAAGATGGACTCTTCCAGGGCAAACCCAGTCCCTACAGTCTCTGCCTTCACAGAGGAAACAAATCATAAAATCACTGTGGTTGGAAAAGGCTTTCAAGATTATCCAGTCCAGCTCTAAGCCCTTCGACAGCATGCCATTTAAACCGTGTCCTTAAGCGCCTCATGTACACATTTCTTGAACACTGCCAGGGATGGTGACTCCACCACTTCCCTGGGCAGCCTGTCCAATGCTTCACCACTCTTCCCATGTCGAAATTTTTCGTAATATCTAACCTGAACCTTCCCTGGCTCAATTTGAGGCCATTTCTTTTTGTCTATCAGCAATACTTTTGGAGAAGAGATCAGCCCCTGCCTCACTACATGCCCTTTTCAGGTAGTTGTAGAGAGTGATAAGGTCTCCCCGAGCCTCCTCTTCTCCAGACTAAATAAACCCAGCTCCCTCAGCCGCTCTTCATAAGGTCTGTGCTCCAGCCCCTTCACCAGCTTCACTGCCCTTCTTTGGACACGCTCCAGCACTTCAGTTGTAGCAAGAGGCCCAAAACGGAACACAGTATTCGAGGTACATCCTCACCAGGGCCGAGTACAGGGGTACGATCACTTCCCTTGTTCTGCTGTCTGTGCTGTTCCTGATCCAAGCCAGGAGGCCATTTGCCTTCTTAGCCACTTGGGCACACTGTTGGCTCATTTTCAGCCAGCTGTTGACCAGCACCCTCAGATCCTTTTCTGACACACAACTCTCCAGCCACTCTGCCCCAAGCCTGTAGCACTGCATGGGGTTGTTGTGACCAAAGTGCAGGACCCAGCACTTGGCCTTGTTGAACCTCATACAATTGGTCTCAGCCCATCAATCCAGCCTGTCCAGATCCCTCTGTAGAGCCTTCCTACCCTCAAGCAGGTCAACTCTTCCTCCCAGCTTGATGTCGTCTGCAAAGATGCTGAGGGTGCACTCAATCCCCTCATCCAGATTGTTAATAAAGATTCTCCAGAGGACTGGCCCCAATACTGACCACAGGGGAACACCATTTGTGACCTGTCTCCAGCTGGATTTAACTCTGTTCTCTGCCACTCTCTGGACCCAGCCATCCAACCAGTTTTTCACCCAGCAAAGAGTACACCTGTCTAAGTCATGAGCTGCCAGCTTCTCTGCATCTCCAGCTGCCAGCTTTGACTGCATCAAAGGCCTTACTAAAGTCTAAGTAGACTACATCCACAGCCTTTCCCTCCTCGACTAGGTGAGTCACCTGCTCATGACAAGAGATCAGATTGGTGAGGCAGGACCTGCCTTTCATGAATCCATGTTGGCTGGGTCTGATCCCCTGGTGATCGTTCTCAAGATGGTAACTGTCCCCATAACTCATGATAACTTTCCTCATAAAGATGGTTACTCTCTCCATAACTTTCCCCAATACTGAGGTCAAACTGACAGGCCTGTAGTTCCCCCGATCTTCCATTGGACCCTTCTTGTAGATGAGCGTCACAGCGGCCAGTCCCCAGTCATCTGGCACTTCCCCTGTTGACCAGAACTGCTGATGGAGAGTGGCTTGGCAAGCACTTCTGCCAGCTCCTTCTGAACCCTTGGGTGGATTCCATCTGTCCCCATAGACTTGTGGATGCCCAAGTGGAGTAACAGGTCACTGTTTCCTCCTTCATTATGGGAGATTTATTCTGCACTCTGTAAATTTCTTCCAGCTTTGAGAATCAAGTACCTTGAAGATAATTGATCTGAGTGTTCAGGGCTGAAGTGAAGAAGTACTTAAGTACTTCAGCCTTATCTTCATCCTTGGTGACAATATTCTTTTGCATTCCAATAAAGGATCAAGATTCTCCTTGGCCCTCCTCTTTTTGTTAATGTATTTGTAGAAGCATTTTTTGTTGTCTTTTACAGCAATGGCCAGATTGAGTTCCATCCGAGCTTTTACCTTTCTGTCTTCCTCCCTGCATACCCTAGCAACTTCCTTGTACTCCTCCCAAGTTACCTGCCCCTTCTTCCAAAAGTGATATACTCTTTTTTTTTTTTTCCTGGAGCCTCAGCAACAGGTCTCTATTCAGCTAGGCCAATCTTCTTGCCCTCTGGTGTGTCTCCCGGCACAGGGGGATTGCCTGCCCCATGCACCTTTAAGATTTCCTTCTTGAGGAAAATCCAGACTTCCTGGAACCCTTTGCTGTTCATAATTGTCTCCCAAGGGACTTTCCCAACCAGTGTCCTAAACAGTCCAAAGTGTGCCGTTTTGAAGTCCAGTGTAGTGATGTTGCTGATGCTTCTCCTGACTTCACCAAGAATTGAAAACTGAATCATTTTGTGGTCACTATCCCAAGATAGCTTCCAGCCATCACATCTTCCACCAGTCCTTCTCTGTTGGCAAAGAGCAAGGTCCAGCAAGTGAGCCCTTTGTAGGCTCACTTACTAGCTGCGATAGGAAATTATCTTCCACGCACTCCATGAACCTCCTAGATTGTTTCTGCTGTATTGTATTCCCAACAAACATCTGGTAGGTTGAAGTCCCCCATGGGAACGAGGGCTGCAGACTGTGTGATTTCTGCCAGATGCTTGTAGAATGCTTCATTGGTCTCTTCATCCTGGTTGGGTGGTCTATAGCAGACTCTCACCAGGATATCAGCCTTGTTGGCCTTCCCCCTGACCCATAAACGCTCGGCTTTTTCATCACCCACGTGGAGCTCCATGCAATTGAAGCACTCCCTAACATGGATCGTTACCCCACCTCATTCAAAGATGAAGGCTAGAGCACTTCATGGAGCCCAAAGACTCTGTGATGTGGAAATGGCAAAAGCCTGCTAGGCAATGATGAGTTTAAAAAAAAAAAAAAAAAAAAAAAAAAAAGGATTAGGATGTATGGATCCAGTCAAGCAAGGACTCTGTAACATCTGGGAGGATTGTAATGGATAACATGGATTATTATACTTGAGAGGGCCAGGGAGGGGAGAAGTTGAATTTTGGTATAAAAAGCTTTATTTCTAAATTGAATGTTGCTACATACGTACGAAATAAGAGCGCAGGATAGGCGAAAGGGAGGGTACCACTGAGAAATTGTTGAGAAGGGCAAGGGGGAAGTATGCTGGAACATTAGATCATTCTATTTACACCATGCCATTCATGTATATCTTTCATAACTATTTTGGAATGTGGATGGAGGAAGAGAGATGGAAGCAAGTCTTGGAGACAGACCTTTCTTCCTTCATATAACCTGGTACCTTCTTTGTATCTATACAGTGCTCTACACTCCCTTGAAAGGGATGTAAATACAATATTTTCATGTGCAACAAGTTAGGTGAAAGCAACCTATGAATCACTTTTGATGACAGATGTTCTGCTTGTGCAGAAGCATGGGTTGAGGCCCTGCTCCAGGTTCCTGCTGAAGAATAATACTCCATAAATCCATCTCTGAGATGCTTTACCAGACACAGTGGAATTTTCTTTTATTTATTTTTTAAAAAATTTTTGATTTCTTACATGTTACCTTGTGTATCCCAAGCACACTAGTCCAAAGAGCTCTTTAGGAGCCCTATTTGAGATTTGGGCTTTTAATGTGAGCTGTAATGACAAAGCTGGTTTTGTGTGCTTTCAGGTAAAATTTTGTAGTTTAAAAGCTGTGCAGATTGCTAGCCAAACTTCAGGAAAAGGGGAAGAATTGAGAATAATGTAGCACACAAAATATAGTAAATCATTCTTATTTATAAGACTGCTGTGAAACAGTCTTTATTTAGACCAAGATATTGCAGCTGATTTGGGGTCAATATTGCAAACACTTTTTTATCTCAGTTCACCAAAAACAAGCTGTGGAAAGCTAATTGCCAATTAGAGATGCTCTTTAAGAAGCATCTAGAGCTATCTAAACAACAACAACAAAAAAAAAGGAAAAAAATGACATTACCACTTAAAAAATCTTTTAAAGTTGTTTTATTTCTTCCTTTTCTTGTCTTGCATTTCTACTTACAGATGAAAGCAGAAAGAAGGATACAGGGTATAAATAAATGTGTAGGAAGTGAGAGGATGGGTGTTTTGTAGCACCAATACAAAATTTCTTGAGCCTTGGGCTCAAGGAGGAAAGGAAGAGCTGTAAATGCGCCCCACTGCATACACACACAAAAAAAAAGGGGAACTTACTTAACCTCAGTATAATCCTAATAGCTCTTTTAATAGCAGAGTCATGAATGCTGAGGAAGGGAGGGAAATTAAGTGTGCAAGTTCCATGTAGTATGCGTGATGTAGCTTGCTGTCTTAAGCAACCTGACTTAAGTGAGACAAGCTCAGGAGGAAATCTAGGAATCTGCTGGGTGGATTTCCCCCCTTCTGTGGATTTTCTACATACTTAAATAGTATGAATGACTGATGGGGCTCTGTGCCAAGCACTACATTATTCAGTCAGGCAAAATCTTTGCCAAAAATGCCAAAAAAACCCTCCTATATAAAGGATTGATCATATTTGCTTGTCTTTTTATAATCTCTTTTTGGAACAGGTTTCTTCTGTTGGATTGCTCAAATGCTTGTGGCTTTGGTCTTTAAGGAACCTGTAGGATAGAAGCAGTTAGGGCTGCCCCTGTGATGTAACCACTAACTGGGTTTCCTGTGCCTCTTTCCATGCTGGATCTGGGCTAATCAGGCTGCGCTAAGTCCCCTTAGCTCTTTAATTTCCTTATTTCCAAGGGCCTGTGATCTTGCTTACAGTTGGTGTTTATAAAGCCTAAATAGGAGCACATTGCTCACATTTCTTCCCAGAGAACCAGCCCAGAGGCTCGGGAATTGCTGTCTGCCACCTCTGCTCACATCTTGCAGCTCCCCGTCTGAACCTGCCCAAAGGGTAAGGTTGCTCATCCTTCTCAGAAGGGGAGAAATTGTGCATAGGGCACAGAAAAATGATGACACGCTTGTTTGGTGCAGCCAGATGGCAATAAAGGCCTGAGCTTGTTCATATCCTGCTGGGGCCTTGTTTTCCTCGTGTGGTTATTTGCCAAATGCTAATGAGCGGAAGCAATTTTTGCTCCGATAGCTTTGAATGCAGGAGACCGAGAGGTAGCTGGGGAGAAAGAAGGCAACCTGCAGGGCTGCTTGTGTGTGTAACTGTCTGCCCAGCTTGTTCAAGCTGTTGCTGTAACAGCCAGGGGTACTTGTTCACAGAAAGTTTCCTGGTGTTGCCCTGCTGTTTCTGAGCTCTTTACTGGTGGTTGAGAATCTGCAATGCAGCTGCCCTGGGGGCAGCGAGAGGCAGAATTTGGTGGTTCCTAGCAGGAAAGTAGGGGAGATGCTGCTGCACAACACAGGGGGCGAAATCAGACAGGCAGACTGCAGTCTTCTGAGCCAGAACACAGCGCAAACTTTTCTGCAGAGTACCAATGGGTCTCAATGGTCCCATGCAGACAGTGCTTCTGTGGTAACATGGATGAATTGTACATGTGCTCTAAGTGTCCCTACTTGAGCAGGGGGGTTGGACTAGATGATCTCTAGAGGTCCCTTCCAATCTCAACCATTCTGTGATTCTGTGCTTCTGTGATTTGCATGGTTACAAATAGCAATTTTATTCATTGTCACCGTAGCCCCCAGTACACCCTTATTTTTAAGGGAACATTTTACTGTGCACAAGGTAGATGCACAGTACATCTGCACAGTACATTTAAAAGTACAAAGCAGTTATTGTCACCTAGTACAGAAAATAAGAAATTAATTATTGCTTAATAAGTTATTAGGACTCAGGAGTTGCAGGGCTGATTAATAAGCTTGCCGCCCTTGAATAAATCACCTCTTGAACCTGCTGGCCTGGCAGTCATCTGTTAGATGGGAAGTGGTTTTCTCTTTAGAACAGGCTGATCCTCAATGCTGCTGACTTGTACTTCTCCAGTGTGGGTCCATTTTCTTCCCCTTAGGACTTTACTTTTTTTTTGTTTGCTGTTTTTCCTCTCCTTGAGCTACTGGGTATCTGTCTTAACACTCTTGCAACTGTCTCCCAATTTTGCCTTTCTTACCTTGACTGACTGTGGTCTATTTACTTTCTCACCGCTTTCTTGCAAGTTAGCAAGTTTTTCTTGAACAAAGGCTGTTCAAGATAAACTAAGCTAAGTCTCAACTCAGAGACCTGAGTGCCTAGGAGGAGAGTTGCCTTCCCTTCTGTGAGATTGGGGTCAGCTGTTCTCTTGTGGTTGTATGTGGATGCAGGTGGGTTCCTGCCCAGTCCCCTTGTCTTGATGCATCAACACATCTTTGTGTATACTTGGTTCCTGTCAAAGTGATGCTCACCCTGGTGCTAGATGTGTGTGCTTGCTTCTCCTTCAGTCGAATGGTTTGCAGCAACTCTAGTTGTGCTGCAACCTGTAGTTATGCAGGAAAATTAGGGTGGAGTGGTAAGCTGGATGGGGAAGCAGTGGCAAGAACATGCACAGAACTTGTATCTGAACCCTGTTCAGCTACATCCAAAGTAACACTGAAGCCTGGCTTTGGACAGTCATTACTTCCGTTCAAAAATATTTTGCAATCATAAATGCTGTTGATGAGATTCACTCTTATTGAATTGCCATGAGATAATGTAATGATATTCATTTTCTTTTAGCTAGTCCTGTGATTTTAAAGGACTTATTCCAATAAAATATGATTAAAAATACATTTGAAATGATATATATCCACTATTTTCAGGCTTTCTAAAAGCACAGGAGATATGAAAATAAAATCTCACCTGATTTTTGTATGCAGTCATGTAACATGTTAGAAGTTCATTCTGAAAGGTATATGTGCTTATATAGAAAGAAGTTAGCTAAATAGGATTTTTGCCTGGAAAAGATCCTGTGGTTTTATCTAACTTTGCTTTTGTAATCCACTGTGATGCTCTGTTCTACCAGTGCCCTGTTGATACCAGTAAAAAGTTCTGAAATTGTTCTCCTCATTTTGTTTTTCTAGGAGTATTTGTATTTTATTTTCTTATCACAGTTGATAGCTTGAGCTTTGAACAGGAAAAAGGGACATACATGGTTTGATGCCAGAAACAATTTTGCTCTCAAGTCCAAACAAAACCTCTTGAGAAACTGCATTATAGCACATCCATTCAGCATCAGGTTGATAGGACTAGCTTTGCCCTAGCTTAATGAATTCCTTGATTAAAAGTGACTATTGCAATGAATAATGTAGAAACTTTTAAGACCTCCGTCTACATGCACCCAAGCATCTTTAGTGGTTGAAGTTTGAAAACAGTGATAGCAAACTAACCTGGATGCAGACTTCTGTGGGATGTGTAACAGAATTACTGCCCAGTTGATACATCATGAAATAGAGGTTATCTGGCTTCTCAGTGAAATTGTGAAGATATTCAAGTCTGCATCTAGCTGTGCTCTGACGGAAGCAGAGCTACACAGCAGCTTGTGCATTTTTGTTTTTCTCCTGTGCTGCTTCTTCCCAGCCTTTCTATGATCATAAATAGATCTTTATGATATATATGAACATCATGAAGTCAAAAATATATGAATATATGAATATATGAAGTCAAAAATGTGTGCGTCTGTTGTGTGTTTAAAAAAAAAAATTAAAAAGTAACGTATCAAAGAAGTCCTTTGTAATTAAAAGGAAAGAACCTCTGTGAAAGGGCAAAGATGCATAGCGTATAGGCTAATACTGAGTTCGATTTTTTGCTTCTTTTATTGATTTAGGATTTGATAAAGACAATTTAAAAGTACTTTGGGAGATTTTTAACTTTTTTGTCCTATTTTATTTTCTGTGCTTTATCTTTCCTCTCTTCACTGCACCTTTTCAGTAGCAAAATGAAAAGGGTAGGATAAGATGAGCTGAAAGGGGAATGCTCCAAAGCAGAAGAGATCTTTCAGAAAGTGTCAGTGTGAAAATGCATTAGAAACCAAAAAAATAGATGAGCTAGCAACCAATATATTAGAAAACACCCCCCCACACTATAAATTCAGAAATATTCTTTTTACCCCATTCATTAGGTAATGAAAACAACTAGCCAAGTTAACGATTCTCCTGAAAACAGCAGTATTTTTAGGTTTTTTAATTATAACTCATTTTCTGCATACAATAAGTATATTTATAGTATTACCTTGTCTTTTAAGAAAAGGCATTTGAATTTAAGACTGGGGGAAATAAAAAGGGCTAACAACTTGGGGCGGGGAGGGAATGAAGAACTTATACCAATATTCTAATATGCAGTAAAATCACATGGTGTTCTTCTGGTATACACTCAGATGAAAAGAATAGCTGACAATGTCAAGTAAATTAATATTTACTTTTTTTTTTTTTTTTTTTTTTTTTTACTATTTACTAATATTTAGTAGTAATTATTTAATGCTAATAATATCCACAAACCTTTGCTAAATCGGAGAAATGGGAGTGGAGACGTACAGTATTCAAAGGGCATGGTTTCTTTAATGGTTGCAATAGAGATAGTTCTTACTGCACAGTCATGGAAATATTTCTCTGCTTTCAAAAACACATGAAAACAAAGATATTTTTGCACTGATGTTTTGTGATCTGAAAGTTGTTAGCTAACAAAGTGTTACCTTTTTGCTCTTCTTGCTCTTGGAAATTTTCAGCTGCGGATGCATGCAGATAGGAGTCTAAAATCTCTGATGGGTACCTCTCAAAATGCTGCACTGTTGCAGAGTGCAAACATTTGTAGCCTACTCTAGGTGTGTGTAATTTTTCTGACAAATATAAGCATTGTTTTGGGCAGAGGTAAATGTCTTCACATTTGTAAAACATGTTAAGGAGAGGGGAATAAAGGACTTAAACTTTTTTTTTGTTTTGTTTTGTTTTCATTTAAGGGAATATGAAGTAAACCTGTCCTGCAACACTTTTTAAAATGTTTGTGTGTATTACTGTTTATCTGAAATACAAAGAATAGAATTAGGCTTAGGTGAGTGATAATGTCACTGCTTACAAATGGTTAGCAGAACACTTAGCACAGTGTTTGGCAGAGATGGATGTTTTTGCTCAGTCACTGTCCCGAATTCAGTTACTAGTAGGAATTCCTTTAAATGGATTATATGGTTTACTATTCCATGGCTGAGGTCCATGCGTTTTTACTTTTTTTTTTTTTTTTCATCAAAGCATGCAGTCATTTTTCATCATTAGCCAAGTGCAAAGTTGAATTAAAGGAGTTTTTTGACCTTGTCAAAAATAAATAGGTGAAAGTACTCCAACAAAAATCTTGTGTCTTTTCAATCACTGTTTATATCATGCACTGCTGGCAATCTAAGAGTCACATTACCAGTGTTCATAAGAAAACTCATTCAAACTACAGGAAAATAGAAAAAAAAAAGTGTGATTAAAAGTTCTCTTATGCACTTGCATTCTTGTGTATTTTTGTTGAAATATGCTTTGCCAATATTATATTTTCTTGTCTAATTTTACCCCTTTGACAAATGATCTCTGCCATCGGTATAATGCCATGAATAGTTTAAGGAAACAATAGTGGGTTTTCATTTTCTTAAAGAGTAATGGTAGGGTAGTTGAGACTGAATAAGGTATTTGGAAAACTAATTAGACTACTTTGGGCCATAAATACAAAACTGGCAACACTTATCTCAAAAGCTATAGTAGGTCCATATTGGAATAAAAGTGATTGCGAATAGAGTTTTCCATCTCCAGTTAATCCCATCGATACGACTTTTAAGAAGATTTCCTGATTCTTTGCTATTAATGTTTGCCAGTAATACAGGACTATTTAAAAAAAAAGTAAGAAAAGAGTTGGAGGAACACTTGAGTTAATAGTCGTTTTGGTAAGAATAAAAGGAAATAAGGCAAGTGGGTACCTAGTAGGTGTAGCAGTTATGGGGGAGAGTCTGCACAAGCAATTTGAGAATCAAAAAGCTGTGATTGAATTATATAAAAACTTACTTTTACTTCTAGAATTCTCCTAGATTTGACTGACTGTTTTGTGCTAGTAAGTGACTTACTGCATTAAAGTTCCAAATTAGAGAATCTTACCAGACTTTTTCTTTTTGAAATTTAGTTGTATTGAAAATTAAAATACATTATAAAAAATACATTATAAAAACTTGAATTTTGTTATCTTGTGATGTACAGGTTTAGATCTTTCATTTAATTGAACTCCAATAAAAGCACTTCCACTTTAATGGATTGAAAGTTTTGGGGGACCCGGAGTTTGTTTTTCAAGTCTCACAATATGTCAAACATATTCTCCCTTCCCCCCCCCATTATAGTTTGGAATAAGTGGAAAGAGGTTCACTGTTACAGAATGTTTCAAGAAACAGTAAAAAAAAATCCCCACATCACCCTTGTTGCAACGTTTATCTTGTTTACGTAATGAAGCTCTCATTTAAGTATAGCTATAGTAACGATTAACATTGTTTAAGGGGCATTTAAGAACTTCTAAACATGTCCTTTCTTTAGTGGACTCATATTCCCAGCCACTCAGTATACTGTACAGAAGTG
Source organism: Tinamus guttatus (assembly GCF_059628265.1). Lineage (NCBI taxonomy): Eukaryota > Metazoa > Chordata > Aves > Tinamiformes > Tinamidae > Tinamus > Tinamus guttatus. The sequence goes on along the minus strand of NW_028288758.1, from coordinate 1,465,436 downwards.
AGACTACTTGGAGTGCTTTGTGACTGCTTGGAGAGAAGATCCATCAAACTCATGCTTTGATCCTGATTCCTTTCTGGCCCCCTGCCAAGGAACAATGTGGTCCTAAATGCAGCTGCTGCTGAACTTATCTCCTGTTCTCCTGAAAAAAGACAAACTATTTTATATATTAATTTATATATTTATGTTTTTTTCTTTTTCAGAGAAAAATCACATTTGTTCATCTTCTGCTCTAAGCATTCTTAATCAAAGTCTAATTGTTCTTCAACTATACTTAGACTGTTACAGAATTCTGCTACTTCCAGTATAGCTGGCAGTTAGATATCTGTAGTTAAAACCAGCAGGATTACATACCCAGTGTATGTATTTGGAACTAATAAGAAGCAGTGGGTAAATTATTTTTGGCCTGATGTAAATGGGAAGGAAGATGCAACTGAGCTTCAAAGAATCTCTTTACAATGAGAAGAAATCTTGAGCTACATCATGAATATCATCATTCAAGGATTTGCTCATTTTGAGTGCTGTGTCACTGAGTTTGCCTTTGAAATTTAAATAATAGCTTTTTAAAATGATACAGGGCTTGCCTTGAGAAAAGGATGTGGCTAAGTTTAATTTTAGTTACGAAAGAACCTTTCACATAGTCTTTGCAACTCTTAAATGTCTTTGTGCTGGTGGAATTGACTGAATTGAACATCAGTTTCTTCAGGACTCCTCCAGGAATTTAACTTCATTGCCCCCTTACCTGTGCAATACCTCTGTGCAGCTGGAGGTGTGTTCATATGTTTAGCTACCTGTGGATTTTCAAAGGGTCTCTGCGGGAAGAGTGCAGCAGCCTCATAGTCTCATGGTACACCATTCTTACAGCATGCACAGCTCTGCCAACAAAATGCATCACCTAATTTGGATTTACACATAATAAATTCCTTTCTGTAGGAGAAAAAAAAATGTTCACTATTTCAGATGTTGATCTTCTGAGAATTGAGTGGCTGGGAGAGAAGTTAAATCTGTTGATTTGCAGGAGATTTAACTCCTTAAAGAAGCATGCACTACTGAGTGCATGTGCTACAGTAGTAAGGACTCTGAATCTTTGCATCTTGTAATTGTTTATTTCATTAAATTTCTTTGCAGAACAAAATCTTTTAGAAGTTGATTTGATCTCTTTATTCTGCATGTAAAATGAAAGATTAAGGAATGTTCACCATTCCCAGATGCAGCTGTTTTCTGACCTGGCTTTGGGTGAGAGAGCTTCTTTGCATGAGCAGTCTTTTCCAGACTATGGCTTTTGGGCCATTTTTCTTCTGCAGAGCTTGAACATACATTGTCTTTCTTTAAATACATCCATGTCTCTCTCCGTAAACAAACCTTAAGGCTCAATATTATTATCTTGTGCTGTGTAACACACAGGAACTCTGCTTGCTTGCCCTTTGGGGTCTCGCAGTTCTTTTGATGGCATCTCTTGCATTATGGCTTCTTTTTATAGGCAACTCCACTCCAAAATCATGAATTGTGAAATGAAGAGTCTTACATGTGAATAAAATGATCACAGAATTTCAGAATCAATGTGGAAGATATAAGGGACAAATGCCAACATTAATAAAAGCAGTATAACAGAGCATGGAACAGAGATGAGACTTGTCCCCACAGTCCTATTACCCATTTGAAGTCAAGGAGGTATTAGGATTATATCACACGTGATCTTAACTAGTCCTTGAGTGAAGCTAGAGTATGAGTGATGACATACAAAGTAAAAAGAGAAAAAGAGAAAACATATACTTTAGAAATAAAATATAAGATCTGTTAGGCATTTTTATTTCTCATAAATGCGTGAAGAGGCAAAAAGCAAATCATTTAAAATCATTTTTAGGTCACCTTTAACAGTAATATCGTTACAATATATGAGGTGAAACGTAAGAGAGAAAGATCTGTTCATTTTAAAAGCTAGAACAGAGCAATTAGCTGGAAAGGATGTGTCATGCCTTACAATAAAATTTAAATTACAGTAAAATACTTCCTCACAAAAAAATGCTCACCATGTGCCAAAGCCCACACATCATACCACACTTTTTCCAATTTGTAACACAGTAGTTCCCTCACCTGCCGGATTTTAAGAATGCAAGGGAAGTAAGTGGGGCTGATTCTCTGCTGTGTTACAGTAGCTTGATGTCATTTGACGTGGCCGAAATAATGCTCTGTGAAACTGAACTAAAGGACTATTAGGATTTAGGACTTCAAATGAATATCTGATCAAATAATGTTTCTAATGGGCTCTGGATACTGCTACCTGCTTTTGCTTTAGAGTCATTCTAGCAGTTCTCTATCACTGGCAGAAGCAGTAGAGAATTTATCATTGCTTCTAACCAGTCAGTAGTGAATTTTTCTCTTCAAATTTCTTATTTTGTAGTCTCTTCCAACCTCCAAGTAGTCCTTGCCTACAGCAGCAGATGCCATGGACTTCCTAGTGAAGTCTTGCAGAAAGCCATCTTGTTCACTCTCCTGCCTAACTAATGACTGGGAGAGATCTGTGTACCATCCAGTTTGCTTTACATGCCCTTACAATCTCAATTTGTACTTGAACTCCTGTTCAGCACATGAAAATGTAGAAAAGTGATGTGTTCCATATCATAGTCATGATACTAAGTAAGAGCAGCCACTTGCCTTTTGGCTCAGTTCCTAATTCCTGCTCTGTTGCCATCTAAACTTACCTCTTCCTTGGACTCCTGCTTGCAGTCTAGAGTGATATTAAAAGACGTGCAAATCCTTCTGGCCAGAGGAGGCTAGAAGATGTCCATGTAACTTTTTTTTTTTTTTTTTTGTTAATGTCAACACATTTAAAAAACCCAAATGGAAAAAAAAACTATAGTCCCACCTCACCCCAGAAACTTCACTGAAGTTTTGCCATTATTAGATTTTGCTCTCTGTCAACAAGTGCATTAAAATGATTTGTAATATAAACAATGATTGGAGTGAGTATTTGAAAATCAGACTGATGTAGCAGTAAGTTTTATTTTGTTGTAGCTATCATATAGTCAATCTTATCAAATGGTGACTTTCTGGATCTAATCAACAGGCATATTGAAAGGTGCTTTTTATCTGTTATGTGTCTTAAAAGAACCATGTGCTTTCTATAGTTTCAGTTATTTAGGAAGCTGCAACACTTCTTATGATGAATATCATTAACTAATCTGAGCCTAAAGAAGAGATTAATTAGGAAAAAGAATATGAAAGAGAAAGGAACATCCTGACCAGGAGGTCAAGAAGGTAAGCCAATACGTGGGGTATTCTGTATCGTCGAAGGTTTTTTTCTGAAGCATTTGGAGGCTAATTATCAGTAATAACAATACCTGTTATAAATGGGCATTTTGTCTTTTTGAAACTGAAAAGTCTATTTTATATGTATGATTCTCAGTTCGTAGGTCATGTTTATTTTAAATAAAAATCAAGAAAGGAGGTTGGGAGTTCCCTGCTGAAAAAAGATGAAATGGTTCCTTTCCTGAAAGGAATTGATGGTGCTGAGGGAGAGAGGTTTCCCAGGCTGGGGAGTATGACAGTCAACACAGAGAGGGGTAGGAAACCTGTAGGTTGAGAAAATTCTCAGATTGAGAAATTGTTAAGGAAGGAAGGATGAATTGAACATGGACTCTAGGTGTCCCTACTTGAGCAGGGGGATTGGAGTAGATGATCTCTAGAGGTCCCTTCCAACCTCAACTGTTCTGTGAAGAATGCAAGGTGCCTGCCTCAAAGATCAATGAATATGGAATTTATTGAATTCTCTATTATGTGTGGAAATGCCAATCTTAAAAGTTGTGTGTAGCTAAAGTGGATAGTCTGGCTGTGAGATAATCCCTAAAAGAAGCTTTTTTTTTTTTCGTGGGTGGGTGTTGATTTTTTGTTATGTTTTAATAGAGATACCTTGGGTACATTTGTGCATTCTCTTTTCACCAATAAAAGACTCCTATAAGCCATCTTAAGAGGTCAAGCTTTGCAGAGATTTAATACAACAATTATCTGATCATTGGACTTCTACTCTAAAACCAGTGCAATTCCAAAATCTGAAAAAATCAGTATATTTTGTTCTGAAAGACTAGAAATACTGTTCATTTTAACTCTCTAATTATATTGTGAGAAAAAATGGGCAACAATATATTTATTACATAAATATATATTTGGTCTCTTAGAGAGCAAAGGAGAACTAGGAAAGTAGTTAGTATGAACAGAACTCCCATGTCCAGGTACAGCCAAGGTTTTCTCCTACTTTTGGTGGTGTCAGGGTTGTCACCCGTTCACAGGTGATGCATGGCATCACCTAATACCCACTGCTTTAGGAAGAGGGACCGAGGCAGTTTGTTGCAGCTTTTATAATTTATGTCAGAACTCGACTAAAAAATTCTGTCTCAAGCTCAGAAAACACAAGTGTCTCCTCCACAATATCTGTCTGCAATGAACAGACTTTAGACAAGAGTGGCTTGAGTGTGCCGTTCTACTTCTAGTCATTAGTTGTGGTGTATGTGTGTATGTGTGTTTGTTTTGGTTCTATGTGTTTAAGTGGCTTAGAGCAGTGAAGGCAACTTTATTTGACAGAGGTACTGCCAACCAATGCTATCATTACTAGTAATGATGAGCGTGTGTCCTCAGTCTTGTGCTGCATCTCAGTTTACCAAACTGAAGCAATAACTGCTTTAATTATTTAGAGATCGTATTTCCATTTTAATCTTTCCATTTTATTTACTCCTTGTTCCACTATTATTATTATTTTAATAGCTACCTAGAAATGCGAGAACGTGTAATGTCAGGTGTTTGTGTGTGAGTTTCATTGTTGTACTGACCATTCAAAGTGAATGTGGTACCATATAAATGGCATTTTCTATGATCTAGCTTGTGTTGCAGAAACTGTACGTACAAACGATTGCTTGCTAGTGACAGATGCCTTTTGTTGGTTGCTCAGCCATGTGAGTAAGCTAATCTATTCATTACATAGAATTAGCAAGGCCACTTCTATCCTTTCTGCCTTAAAAGGAAGTGTTTACCTAGCCTAATTCTGCGTAAACATGTTCAGTTTTTAATGCATAAACCGTGGTAGCATCTAGAGGCTGTAATTAAGGATTAAGACTAACCTCACTGAATACTAGCCAGTATCCAAAGACCAAAGCAGTCCCTCAGAAGTCATGCTGAAAACCTGTTATCTTCATCTCCTGAAGTCAGGAAATCCACAGCTTGATTCTCATTTTTCTCATTTATGTGTAGTGCAATGTGTCAAATCTGTCATATCACTCGGAATATTGCTCTGTGAGCTTAAAGGTAGGGACCCTAGAGGCTCCCTCTTCTCACAGCCATGCTTGTCTCATCTGACCAGACTATGGACAATTTTTAGAGTTACTTGTTGTCTTCTGTTGTCCAATACACTTGTGTGATATGTTGTGGTATTGCAGTTTCTAGGTAGTAATAAATGCTAAGTTTTTGGAAAATACTACTTAGAATGCTAAAAGTAATTTGATGCTGTGGTAGAGTTAATTCATCATTAACCATCTTCATTTGTTCACCTGCTTGGCTGAACAGTGCAGTGTTAGACATGTTCACTCTTGATTCTTCACCAAGGCTTTTGACACCGTCCCTCACAACATCCTCCTGGGCAAGCTCTGGAAGTGTGGGATAGATGAGTGGACAGTGAGGTGGATTAGGAACTGGCTGGATGGCAGGGCCCAGAGAGTGGTGATCAGCGGTGCAGAGTCTAGTTGGAGGCCTGTAGCTAGTGGGGTCCCCCAGGGGTCAGTCCTTGGTCCAGTCCTGTTCAATTTATTCATCAATGACCTGGATGAAGGCACAGAGTGCTCCCTTAGCAAGTTTGCTGATGACACGAAACTGGGAGGAGTAGCCAATACCCCAGAGGGCTGTGCTGCCATCCAGAGGGACCTGGACAGACTGGACAACTGGGCGGTGAAAAACCTCATGCAATTCAACAAGGCCAAGTGCAAAGTTCTGCACCTGGGGAGGAATAACCCCAGACACCAGTACAGGCTGGAGACTGACCTTCTGGAGAGCAGCTCTGCGGAGAAAGACCTGGGTGTCATGATGGATGACAAGTTGACCATGAGGCAGCAGTGTGCCCTCGTGGCCAAGAAGGCCAATGGGATCCTGGGCTGCATTAAGAAGAGAATCTCCAGCAGGTCGAGGGAGGTGATCCTGCCCCTCTACTCAGCCCTGGTGAGGCCGCATCTGGAGTATTGTGTCCAGTTCTGGGCTCCACAGTACAAGAGGGATGTGGAGCTTCTGGAGAGAGTCCAGTGCAGGGCCACAAGGATGATCAGGGGCCTGGAACATCTGCCCTGTGAGGAGAGGCTGAGGGAGGTGGGCCTGTTCAGCCTGGAGAAGAGAAGGCTGAGAGGGGATCTAATCAGTGTATATAAGTACCTCAAGGGAGGGAGTGCAGAGGACGGTGATGGTCTCTTTTCAGTGGTGGCCACTGACAGAATTAGAGGTAATGGCCACAAACTGAAACACCAAAAATTCCACAGGAACTTAAGGAAAAATTTCTTGACAGTGAGGGTGACAGAGCACTGGAACAGGCTGCCCAGAGAGGTTGTGGAGTCTCCTTCTCTGGAGATCTTCAAAACCCGCTTGGATGCAGTCCTGTGCCACGTGCTCTAGGTGTCCCTGCGTATGCAGAGGGGTTGGACTAGATGATCTCTAGAGGTCCCTTCCAACTCTAAGCATTCTATGATTCTATGATTCTATGATTCTAGCAGCTACTGTGCTCTCATTACCTTCCTCCATGTGAGCTTTTGAAGGTGTAGGAACAGCTATGAGAAGATTTCATGATGAGAAGATCTTCTATAATGATGATGAAAAATTCTGAAGCTCTAGAGAGAGAAAGCAAGAGTTTATGGGTCCACTTTGGTCACTGTTCTGCCAACATTTGCATCAGTAAACTGCTATTTTGAACATCTGCATACATGCCAAATCTGTGTGCTGAACTTCTGGGATGAACTCTGAGATGTTCTTTCAAATAACAGCGAGAATTACGGGATTGATCACATTCCCTGGGAATCATGGTGCTTCATCGTATAACATTTCTGGGAAATACAAAGTAAAAATAAGGGCAGGAAGAGAAAAGAGCCTTTTAAAATTTCTCTTTCCAACAAGAAGTCATCTTTTTACTTTTTCATATGAGTGTGCTCACTCACTCTTGCTTAATAGTGATGGGGGAAAGGAAACCTCAGAGGAGTTAGAGATTTAACTTGAAAACTCATCTAGAGTTCTCGAGCAATTAGCCACATCTCAGAAATATTATAAACTCCAAGTAGATATTAGTGGCTAGAATTTCCTACCAAGTCAGACACTAGGGTTTTCCAGTCACCTCCTTTTTTTTTTTTTTTTTTTTTTTTTTTGACCAGCGTGTGTTAAGCAAAAGGTCCTTGGAGATGTGCTTCAATGCTATGTCCCTTCTCATTTTAACAGCAAGTGAAGATTCGTGGTAATCAGGAGTATTTTCATAGTAGATGAAAAACTAAAAGATGAGTATAAAAGAAGTAGTGCAAGCGTACTCAGAAGTAGGGTCAAAAACTTGGAGTCATCTGTTAAACTGATGGAACGATTTATCTTTCAAAAGTAGTACATAAGTTTTTAAATGAAAAAAAAAGTGTACTGAACAGTTATTATCCAGGTCTATGGAACACTCATCATTAAGTGGCTGACAGAAGTTAATCAGAAGAATGAGAAATTCTCTGTTCCTGCTTGCGGCTCAATGCAGGTTTTCTATTGTTAGTGTTTCTGGCTTCTGTGGAGCTTTTCTGTGTATGTCTAAAACTAAAGGATGTCCTGTTCAGATGTTCAGCTTAAAAACACTTGTGCTCTGAGAGAAGGGAAAAGAGATAGAAGGTGCAGAGATTAGAGTAAGCAAAACAAAAATAGTGAAAGCATGTTTCTGTACTGGAATAAGAAAGGCCAAAAGTAATTTGTGAACTGTTAGTCTGAAAGAAGCTTTTTATTTTTTCCCAAATTCTACGGAAGTTTGCTGCTAGGTAAGTCTGGGCAGGTTTTCAATTAAGCTTCCTTACCTGCTGTTAGAGAGTCAAGCTCATGACAAAGCTCATCTTTATGGGTTTTAAAAACCTAACAAAATCTCTTTACTTTCTTTGCAGTCCAGTTTCTTAGCAACAGAAGCACTTGCATACAGGGCATTTGGACTGTGTTTTAACAAAAAGATGTATTTCAATACAGATTTTTTTCAAAAGTATATGAGTTTTTGGTTGAATGGGATAAGCTTGAATTTAAATCTCATATTCTGAAGCTTCTTTCTCAGATTTCCAAATGGTCTGACCTAGCTCTCTATAATTTCTCTGTGATTCTTTACATAAAAAACTTCTCATCTCTGTTTTAGTGTCCAGTGCCATTTTTTTTTTCTCCAAAGTGGCCTTATCTTTTGACTAAACTGTAAGCAGAGAGTGCTCCCTAAAATTCCCAAGGAAAGATTTTGAGCTACTGAATAACATTCAGAAAGTGTTCCTTTGGTTGCATTTCAAAGGAAGGCTGATAATAATCTAAAACAAAACCATGTTAGAGCCTGTTTTAGAAACTTGCCTCTTCCAGTCTTTTAATTCTTCTGAATGTTGATTCAAAACAGATTAGATAATTCATCTCATCCTTCTTATTGCCTCATGATGACAGGTGGCACCGACATATTTTGTCAGTTCTTATCTGTCTTTTTAACACAATATTCTCTATGTTATAGCTATAAAAACTGTTTTAGAAACTGTGGCAGTCATCAGGGAGGCCTATATGAAAAGGCCTGTACTCTGCAACATAGTGTTTATTTTTTATTACATTGAAAACAGGTCAATTAAGATGTATGATAGTAAGTGAAAAGGCATGTATAAAGGTATGGGTGTGTGGTGAGGAAATCAGTCAAATTGGCCAGAAGTCTTTTAGACATTGTCACAATTGCTTTGAAATAACTCTCCAATGCCTATAACATAAAACATGTGGTGGTTCTTCATAGCTGTTTAGTGCTGTGCTAGGCTAAAGGAAGATGAGATCCTGAATGGATTGTGAGCTCAACTTTATAGCCAGCACAGAATCTTGGAGCAGCTGATACAAAGCCACCAAGAGAATCTAAATAATGAACATGATTTCCTCTGAGACTATGCAGTTTTTATCAGAACCTTTGCAATAGGAGATCTGTTGATTTTAAAGGATTTTCTGCCTGACAAATAAAAAGGGGATGAAATACAACATTCACAGTGAAGGAAAATAAACTATTGATAAAAAATAAAAGACTGGAGAGAAATTCATTAGTAGGGAAAGAGTAAATATTGTATTGCTGTTATTTATTCCTAATTATTATGAGACTCTCTTCCTGAAATCCACTAGTCAAAAACACAGGAAAAAAAAAAAAATCTGGGCTTGCTTGAGTTCTCTATCTGAAGAAATGGGCTTAAAGCAGTCTGCTCATTAGAAATGAGATCTGCAAATGGAAGCCCTACAGAAACACTCAGTTAAAGGTTGAGGCCACTAAACTACTCCCACAGGGTTTGCTTTGGGCAATAAGCCAGTCAAGTGGCAATCAAGCATCCCAGCTATCATGAAAAACAGAACCTTGGGTAACATTCTGAGAACACCCTTGCTTTTAATCTGCAATGATTTATTTGTACATACTGGTCTAAGTGTCATTCACAATGCAATGCTTATTCTGGAGTGCAGTTAGTCTTACCTTGTACTGCAGTGTATAAATGTTGCTTTTCCTATTTACAACGTGGTGATCTGTGCTTTTGTTACTGAAAGAAGAATGGATCCCTGGGGTCTCCATGGAGTATTTAAATACACTTGAGATTTTTTTTTTTTTTTTTTTGCATTTCAGGTATTGCCTGCAGATATTGCTCCACTATTTTGTGACTTTTTTTCCTTGAATATGTTTTGAACACTAAAATCAAAGTTAGAGTATGAAATATTAAAAATACTTACAATAATTTAATCTTAAGGCATCATTAAGGCATCACAGTGCTATCAGGAGAAGGATCCAGCCACTCAAAATAGCAGTCAGTATACTAGGCTGCTTTTGAAAATTTAACCTTTTTGCTGAACTAGTAAAATGTTAGTAAATTTGTGGCAGATGAGGAAAAAGGGGTATTAAAATCAGACTCATATCAATAATTTTATTTATGCTTTACAGTTCTGTTTTAGTTCCTGAAATCAAAAATTTATTTGACAATTTTTGTATGCTTGTCTGTAGGAATCAGAAATTTTTAATGCTTATCAATCCATGCCTCTGAAAGATTACACAGAAGGTAAGCATTGCTTCTTAGAAACTTAAGATTTGTAGAAACATAATTCTGCAATATAAATTTGCTTCTTCAAAGACAGTGATTTGCATGTAGAATTTCTGAGTTAAAATATTTAGAAAACCCTCCCATTTAAGGATCACTTGAGTTGTCTGATTTCTACCCAAATGTGTGGGTCAGTATGAGTATATGTTCCTGTCTGTATCTGTCTATAGGGGAGATTGGTCCACTATTGCACAGGGAGATTGGTCCACTATTGTGCAGGGGAGTAGGAAGTTTATGGCATGTCATAGACTCCTCCTCTAAAAGCAGTGTTGGTGGCTATGTGTCTTCTAGAGAGCTTCTTTACAGGGTCCAGCATAGAGCGACAGAGATGATTAAGGGACTGGAGCATCTATCTTATGAGGAAAGGCTAAGCAAGCTGGACCTGTTTAGCCTAGAGAAAACAAGACTGAGAGGAGAATTGATCAATATGTTTAAGTACCTGAGGGGAGAATGTAGGGAGGTTGGGGCCAAACTCTTCTCGGTGGTGGCAAGTGATAGGACAAGGGGTAATGGGTACAAGTTGAAACACAGGAAGTTCCATCTCCATATGAGGAAGAACTTCTTTACTGTGAGGGTGACAGAGCCCTGGAACAGGCTGCCCAGAGAGGTTGTGGAGATCTTCTCTGGAGATCTTCAAAACCCGCCTGGATGCGACCCTATGCCATGTGCTCTAGGGGCCCCTGCTTGAGCAGGGCGATTAGACTAGAGGACCTCTAGAGCTCCCTTCCAATCTCTACCATTCTGTGATTCTGTGTTTCTGTCTGTGTTGCAGTGCAGAATGACAAACCCAAAGAAGCAGGTCACAAACATGGTGCTGATGTCTGTATGATAAATTGGATTCATCATGCACATTTTTCATTTCATTGCCACTCTGCCAACCAATCCATTTCTAAGCAAGGAATGGATTTGAGCAGTGTCCCTTTGCCCTTTCTCCAAAATAGAGAATTTGACTTTTACCTCTTCTCAGCAAATACATTCTTGCACTACATAAGAAAGCATATCCAGCTTAAAGGCAAGTTTAATGCTCACGACATCATGAACATGGATGTCTATACATTTGAGACATATAGAGGATGAAAAAGGAAAATAGATTTCAATGGGCCCAATAACATTTTTCCCATCTTGGAATTGTGGAGAGTTGAAACCCATTCCCAACAATGCTTCATAGAGAAGACTGCTTGGTCATTCTTAGAGGATGGAAATATATATATATTCTTTCCTTTAATGCCTTTCATGATAATAAAGACATCTGACTAGTACAAAAAACAGGGCAAAAAAGCAAATATGCATTCAAAAAATAAAGCTTAAAAATAAAGCCATTATATGCATACTAATACACAACAACAAATTCCTTTGGGAATTTAAGATTTTACTGACATTCACTTAGTATGACCTGAATAATTTATTGATGGCTTTCCTACTTGTCTGCAATGCATTTTGATCCACCCACAATAAAACCTTAATGTCCTCAATGGAAATGGTACTAGGAGTAAAAATATCTCTCTCATATTAAATATATAGTATGTTATAAAAAACTGAGGGTTTCATAGAGATTCTTTTAAATTATGAGTTAGGGAATGCAGAGAGTTGATGACAGAAACAGTAAATTCTACAGCAAATAAGGGCATGGAAAACAAGAAGCAATTTTAGTAACTTAGCAAAAAAGTTGAGTTTAAGCTTGATTTGGATATTTTGCTTTTCCTTTTTAGCAACCTCAGTTGTTCAGAAGGAGCATATGTAGAGTAAATACTAATTTACTGTATTTGGAAGGAATCTCAGTAATGTACTGGCATCTCCAAAAGAGAATATGCTCTAGTTCTACAGTGATATTTAATAAAACAATTATTCCTTTTGCGTTTAAGTATTTGCTTTATGTAGATTTGGGAGTCCCAAAATGCAAAACAGGTTTAAAAATAGTATTAATTAAAATCCATATGCAGCTGCCACCTTGTGGCTGTGGTTGGCCTCAGTTCCAGTAGGTGCCTTTTTTTGGCCATACTCCATTTCCCTTAAATTGTCATTCTGCATCTGCTATGCCATGGTATGGCCACTCAAACAACTCCAGGTTGAGCTAACAGTTTGTGAATGGCGAGTCTATGGCACTCGGGAGGACACTCCTACTTTAAGCCTGTTGCAGATAGTTAGGGTCCGGCGGCCGGAAGATATCGTCCTGTACGGAAAGATAGGGCCCCTAATAGCCAATAGTGTTTAGTCTATGATGTAAGCAGACAGATGTGACGTTGTAAACCAAGCTATATAACACCTTGTTACCCATCATTAAACGCCATTTGCCGTCCACCACATTGTTGTCAGTGAGCTGATGGTCTGAGTGGCTTGGGGGTGGTCGCCGTGCCGTCCCTGAACCAGGTTGCCGCGCCGTTTGAACTGCAACAAGTGGTGCCGAAACCCGGGAAGTCATCGCCTGAACGGGTGAACAGCGGCCGGAGTGAGTGGACCAGCCCAGCGGAGAGGACGCTACCAGAGCAACAAGGAGGATTGAAGCCCTCATGAAGGTCGTATCGCAATTACATAAGCATTGGGGGAATGATTGTAAGCCAAAAGATTTTACTCTCGCTGTTGCGAGGCTTTTAAAAATTAAGGTTATAGACCAGCCGGTGGATATTCTGACGTCCCTGAAGCGTGTCCCTGAAGTGTGGGACAAATGTACTAAGGCGTTAGCTGAGGAGATGATGTCTTCGGGTTGTGGGAAAAACCTTAAGGCTTGGGGAAAAGTTGTACAAGCCTTGCAGAAAGCTAGAAAAGAACAGGAGACCTGGGTAGCAGTAAGGGACTGTTTGTTGGCCACCCCGAAAATGGGAGTTGGGGCAGCCGCACAGACTTTGCACCCCCCAGATGATGGCAATTCTGCTGAGCCTAAAGGTCTGCAATAGGGTGATACATCCCCTCCATCCCCCAACCCCGTCCCGCTTACAGAGGAGCAGAAACAGCCGAAATCTGTTTGGAGCGAGCTAGCCGAGGAAGCTAGGAACATTGAAAAGAAGTCAGAGCATGGTGACGTCTGGGCCAGGCCACCACCCTATGCCCCTCAAAATGGTGCCGAGCCGCAAGGGGTAGGGTGGGGCGAGGGTGCCCCCGGCGGAAGTGAGGCGCCGAGAACCAGTGGGAGTGACCGGACAGGGGAGGGAGGCCCGAGGGAGGGGCGGAGAGGAAGCCCAAGTGAGGGGCGGAGAGCAAGCCCGAGTGAGGGGCCGAGAACTAATCAGAGAAGCCCCAGTGAGGGGCCGAGAGGAAGCCCGAGTGAGGGGCCAAGAACCGATCAGAGCGGTCATTTCAAAAACTTAAGGAAGGAGAAAAAGAAGGTAAACAGAACAAAGAGCCAAAATATTCCCATCCGAATTAAAGAAAAACCGGCGGGGGCAGACATGATTAAGCATGTTGCAAAGGAAGAGCATCTGACCCCAATTCAGGTGGCTGTTACCTTCAAAATAAAACTAATGAAAATTGTGAGTTTCTGTTCACAGGACCGGATCATCGGACACCCCCATAACCCGTACGCCCCGGTGACAAGCGTCCCGCCCGAGCCTGTGAGTTCCACACCAACCGAATCCAGAACACAACAAAACAGCCTCCGCAAGAGGGGGACGCGATGCCTTTGCGTTATCTTAATTTTGCAGCTTGTCGCTATAGGACAGGTAGAGTCACACCAGCCCTTTAAATGGGGTACTTGAACAGATCGAACAATCTCGAGTAATTAGTACAAAAATAACTACAGGGTCACCAATTTTCAGTGCCATGCCTTGCCAACCAGCACCCATTGAACCCTGTTCCAAACGCAGCTGGTACGAAAATTTGTTCACCGGTTCGTCATGGTTAAGCACCCTGATATCCATCTTGATAGGGCCGATCACAATGATCATGACGACGCTAATCTTTGGACCCTGTATATTGAATAAGCTCATGCCGTTTGTCAAGAATCGGCTAGAGAAGGTTAACATCACGTCAGTAGAACACCGACAACGGCTTTAAGAATATATCCACTCAGTATTACCCCCAAGTTATCCCAAGGTACACCCTATTCCTACACCCCGGTATTACCTGTCATCCCCTACCTTCTACGCGCCTTCTTCTTATGTTTTATGTGCCTTATGTTTTATGTCAAGTTTATGATATATAATTTTAAGATTGGTATAAACTATAAGAATAGAATAAGATAGTAATAAGAATAAGTAAGAATAAGATAGTTGTATTTTAACTAGTTTTGTTATGCATAGGAAGGGGGGAAGTTGTTGCAGATAGTTAGGGTCCGGCGGCCGGAAGATATCGTGCTGTACGGAAAGATAGGGCCCCTAATAGCCAATAGTGTTTAGTCTATGATGTAAGCAGACGGATGTGATGTTGTAAACCAAGCTATATAACACCTTGTTACCCATCAATAAACGCCATTTGCCGTCCACCACATTGGTGTCAGCGAGCTGATGGTCTGAGTGGCTTGGGGGTGGTCGCCGTGCCGTCCCTGAACCAGGTTGCCGCGCCGTTTGAACTGCAACATAAGCCTTGCCACTCTACAGTGTTTCCTTAGTGGAAAATTGCTGCTGCACCCAGCTTGGAATGCGTTCTCACTTTCTGACCTCTGCTTTTTCCTTAGCAAGTTTAACATCAGCTTCTGCACCTGGCAGTGGAAGTTGAATTTGGAAGGTATTCCAGAATGCTCCATAGAAATTCTAAATTTCATCTCAGATATCAGGCTTGTAAATAGTTCCTTATTTAGCTATAAAAATAAACTTGAAGAAAGCTTACAGCCAACATTGTGAAAAGATTTAGCAAGAGACCTGTCTGAGTTAGTGCTGCCAGTGTGTAAAACATTTGCACAACAGCAAGGATGCTCCAGAGGATGAGAGAAAAGGCTTGAGAAGGCTGAGCAGCCAATGTGTGGAGGTGTCTGTCCAGCTTTCTAGCGCTTCCCAAGCGTGGTGATGCAATAGGCATACAGCAACAGAACAGATTATGAAGTAATGTTATATAGTTTGTCAGTATCTTTATTTTTCCTCCTAAGCCAGGTCCTAGTTACCTCCAAAGTGTCTTTTACCTTTTTGTGACTTTTGTCACAAAATATAAATGATCTTTGCTACAACAAGATGGATATAGCTAGCTTAAACTAAAGCAAGATGTTTCACAACCCACTGCTTATTCTTAGGCAGATGAGACTGAAAGGTTAATTATTGTAGCTAGTAGATATTGGTATTGTAATATCTTGTTGTATGAAGCCAAATGGCCAACTATAAATTAGGATTCTTAGCTTTAAACTTGATAAACATATTCAAAACAAGGGATACATGATAAAGGAATAAGAGTAGAACTTATTTCTGCAGAATAACGTCTCTTTAATCAGTGTTTACATATCAGTTTAATGAAAAATCCTAAGTACGTGTAGTTTATTAGAGAAGCATGAAACCAATTTTCAATTTGCACAGGTGTGTTTTTTAATTCAGCCTGGAATTGGAAGGCAAATCAATTTCCACCTTAGAAAAAAGACAAGTCAGTTTTAAATGAGGGGGGTTGTGTAAAACTTAGATGTCTTTGTACTGACAAGTCATGATGATAAAACATAAAAGGCAGTCATCTTACAGCTCCTTAGTAGAGTCCACAGATATTATTTTTGGTGGTGTTGTAACCAAAATGATGAATATTAGTGGGATCTATGTGGTAGGAGGTGAGTGGCATCAACAGCCATCTCTTTGATGTGACATTTAGAGAGAGGCATGACTTGTGTCATTGATTTTGGCCTCCTCAGCGATGAGGAAAGGTCATAAAATGTCTTTTTTTTTTTTTTTTTTTTAGGCCCCTACTTCAACTTCAAGGAGGGATCTAGTGTCTTTATCCAGCAACAGATAACAGATAGAGCGGGGGAGTATTTATTTTTATATGGAATTATAAGCCAATATGCTAGTTGGAAAGTTTGTGTCTTTGGGGTGTTCAGGATTTGGGACTGAGTGATTGTGTTTGGAGAGGGAGTCCCAAAGCAGACAGTGACATACCAATGCTCTGCAAATTTCTCTGAATGTTGCTGGGAATATTCCTTCCTGTGACACGTATCCAGAATGACTAATTTTTTTATTTTTAAGTTCAGGGGTACAGAGTTGGGGCTATGTATACATATACATACATACATATATATATATTTATAAGCTTTCTCATTCTGCTTCTGTAAGTTGAGTCTTTTAGTCACCTTTCAAACTAAATCATAAATCTTTCCATTCCTAACATCTACCTGTTTTCGCCAAAGTGCTTGTCATCACCAGCTGTCTTCAACTGCTCTGTGGTGTGTTACTCTTTTAGAACAGAGGTATTGAAGACCTGATATCTTAATTGTAGATTTACCTTGGCATATTGAAGTAAACTTTTTAAATATATAGTTTATATTAATACTCTGGTCTATGAACTAGAACAGTTAAGCCTGACTGGGATTGTGCTTTGAAGCCATAAATTATTCAAAAACTTGTTGTGAATGATTTTTAAAATACATGCATGACCAAGTGAAAGTGCCAGTGGTTTATTATATGTTGTAGTTATAATATTACAGTTACTGTAAAACACTAAGTGATCTTACATAAAATAAATATCAAATATTCTGTGTATCTTATTATTTTACTTTCAATTAGCTACTGGATATAATAGCTTGCTTGCGGAATTGGCAAATAGATCTCATTTGAATGGAAATGTTTTCTAGTAATATTTCCTCAATGCCCTTTCCGTGCAACCATTAATCATCTCTGTTTATTGGTCTTTAGGGATATGAAAAAAAAAATTCATTGTGTGCACCCTACTTTCCTCTCCACACTTTAAATACTTTTTGTTTTAGTTCTGCAAATGTTAATTAAAAGTATGCAAAAGAACCACGTGATCACTGTATGTGTCATAGGTATGCAAACTGAAGTTTCGGGAGAATTTTGTGTCTACAGTTATAGAGAAAACGATTGACACAAACTTTTACAAAAATCTTGCTCTCTGAAAAAGGCCTCATATTCTGTCTCATGTCTTTTTGTGCTAAATTGAAAAAGCATTAAAAAGCATTATTTTTTCTAGAGGGGTAAACATTATTTGGCAAAACACTCTTCTAACTACTAACTTGAAATAATCAGCTGCTACAGAGAGCTTGCACTGCTCTAATCTCTCTACGATAGTGGGCAAACAAACAAAAAAAAAGCTGCTCTTTGAAATATATGAGTTATTCAAAACATGTTAAACCAAGAGTATAATTACTAACAAACTAGAGGTGCAACCTAGATCATCTAACATTAGTTTTCCCATTATCTTAATGGAATACTACCAGATTATGATGCTTATCATATGAATTGAAGTTTTAATCCTAAAGGTACCATTTTAAGAAAAAAAAAAGTCATTTTTTAGTATAGAACCAATTCATTGTTCTTCCTTAAGATATGAGTTCTCCCTTGTTAAAGACTACAACAGATTGACTAGAAATGCAGATTGAGAGCATGCCAGTTTTAAAATGAGAGTAGAGCTTTGTTGAAAACTCTTTTTTAAAGCTGTTTAAACTGGTTAAAAGCTGTTTATGGACAGAGAACATATCTAAGCAAGCTGTACTAGTTTTACATTATCCCGTAAAGAAGAGGGTTATACTGAATTTCAAACAATATCTTTAAAAGTAGCATGGATTTGAACTTAAGGTGTCTTGAATCGAAAAGATGAAGAGAATTACCTAGTGAAACTGTGAGAGCTGCCTAGCTACCATGGAAATTGAGATTATAAATGGAATCAGAAGCAAGATGAAACGACCTATGAAAGCACACAAACCCGTTCAAAGATTTTTGTGTAGCTTTGGCCAAATAATCCTGTTGTACTGTTAACCAGAATAATGATCAAAGGCAGACATAAAAAAGGTATTTTGAAACTTAGAACAAATCTTTTTTTATTATTATTATTATTTTCTAAATTCGGTTACAGCTACCAATCCCATTTGCATCAGCAAGATTCCTGGGCAAGTTCCTGTAATATTCTCCTGGCTAAACTGGATCAAATTTAATTTTGCTGCCAAGCTGTTGATATCTAGACATGGAAATGTTTTCCTTGGCTGGCTAATACTTTTTTTTTTTTTTTTTTCATCCAGAAGAGACTATCTATATTTTCATGAAAATTGAGCAGAATGTGACTGTAATGTGAAATGTCAAACTTAAATAAGATCACCCTGAGATTTAAGTTTCCAGCTGCAATTATGTTGTGGGAATTATTTACCTACATTTTACCCACCACAAGAAATACAGGGATTAGTTTCTCCTAAAAGAGATCATGAGCAAGGTTTCTGAGTTCATTTGATATTGTGGGAAAACAAGCCGCCTGAACTTTTAGGTGTTGTAGAACTAGGTCAGAGTCTGTGTCAATGTAAGAAATAATAAAAAGCTAGTGAGAAAACTTCCATGGTGATTGCATTTGCAGCAGAGCTCATATTTACCTCATTTGTGCTTGACTTGCTTTAGTTAGTTTATTAATTTGTGGTTTTCAGTCTGTTTTAGGCACAGTATTTTTGTAGGTTAAAAGGAAAATAGGACAATTAGTTTGCCTTGCCCAGAGGTGAATTTTACATATGCATGACCACTCTATCAGGGATTTACCCTTTTCCTGTGCTCCCATTTTTTCCAAATATATATATATATATTTGTTAAATAGAGCTTGCTGCTTTCTCTACTGCTGAACATGCTGCATAGCCTCATTTGAAACTGTTTTGCTTTAGATATATAAGTCATGTTAGGACCCACTGGTGTTTCAGGTGTGAGTTTTCAATGGAGAACTGGGGATGCAGTCTGCTTGTATAAATAATTCTATTAAACACTTTTTTCTTAAAACTAACACTTTAAAATTCATGGGGCATAGCAGGAATGACTAATTTGCCAATTATTCCGCATTTTTATTTTTTTAAGTGAGATATATATTCCTGTTCTTTCCAATAAATACCTCTAAATGTGTTTAGGATTCAAATCTTTTTGAACTTTTCTGATGTAGGAGCAGTTTTCTTCTACTAGGATTGGGAATTCTTGCTGGCACCCTTGTTTAGCTCATTCTAAGTAGAGGTAAAAATAAAAGATAAATTATTTTAAACTTGACTTTCTCCCAATTTTATTGTTTTCAGCTGATTTGAATAGCAGTGAGGAGAAAGTATTATGGGAATGTATATACTTAAGCTTTAATTGCTACTTATGGTTGCTTATTACACTTTCTATCGAGAATAAAAAGGAATATATAAATAGATTTAATGTAAGAGCATTGTAATGCTCTTGTAATCTGCAAGAGCAGATAAGATTAGTAGTAGCCGTTTTGAGTCAGAAGAAACTAAGCTGTATTTTGATTGAGATAAAGAGTTCTGTTGACACAGATGAACACACATAAAGCCTCCTCTCATAATTTTGGTCTGGACTGCAACATTCGAGGGAGAAACGATGCTAAGCTCGATTCCTTCATTATAGATAAACCTTATCTTTCTTGTGTAAGTACCTGTGACCAGTTCAGCTTTATTCCTTGCAGTTGATGAATAAAAGTGTTTGACACACTTTCCCTCCTGCTGACCCAGAGTCTATACAAGCTATAAGAGCTTTCTCAGATTCAATGCTGTGCTTGTCATCTTTATCTCCCGAAGCAGGAGCCAGTACTGTCCAGGAGTGGCAGTCTCCATTTTTCTCCAGTTTTTCTAGAGCAGGTCTCTAGAAATTTTTCTTTCTCATTTTTCTTTCTTTCTTTTTTTTTCTGAAACCAGAATATCCTAAGTCTGTATCGACTCAATTTTTTCTGTGTCCATAATTTGCTTTGTGTTTAATGTCTTTGTGTGACCCAGTCTATCTAGACTTGATATGTAACTTTTTAATTAGTTCATCATAAAGTTATATTTGGGCTACCGCAGATTTATTCCAGGCAGCTAGATTTACTGTTCTTTGTACTGACAGGTATTTCTTGGAAAGGTGAAGAGGAAGGAGCTCAAGAGTTTAGCTTTATCCCTAACATGTTAATCATGTATAGTCCATTTGCTGATTTTCAATTTGCAATAAAATATAGTGGCACTAATCTATAGATGTTAGTACAGACATGTAGAATTACTGCAGTGGTCTTCAGCAAGAGATGTTTGTAGAGGTAATGTATGTGCCCAGTCAAGGAGGCACAACTGTTAAAGGTTAAAGCGTGTGTTTGTGCATAGGGGGGAATGCAGCACCTCACCATAAAGCCTATTGGGCTCTCCAGCCTCTAGATGACACTGTGTACCAAACCCTCAGCTCATCTCTGAGCCAGGAGTTGCAGTCCCTCTCCCCCTTTCCTTCCCCGTGGAATTAAGGGTGATCACTGCCTGTTTAGAATAAACACTCGCAGTCCTGAATGAAGTAAAAAGAAGAACTTTACTATCATTAAAAACACCAGAAGATATGAAAGGGTAAGACTTGAAAGATAAAAGGATGCAGTGAGACCAGTGGATGGTTTCTAGTGGAATGCCATTTTTAGCTATATCAGCAAATGGAGGAGTGCAGTAATTCATGCTTTGGTTGACATTTCTCCACGATGTCTGGGATTGTAACTAGAGAGAAGACTCTCCAGCCTTTCTGTTTTTCAATGCACATTTACAGCCTGGCTTTAAAAGAATTACTTTGAGCCAAATGCTGGCATTCAGGAGCAAAGTCTGTGTGTAAATATTCAAAGCTCCTATTGAAAACAGATGGGTTTGGGGGGATTGTTTTTTATTTATTTGCTTTCTCCTGAGCTATTTGCTGAGTAGAAAGTAAAAACCAAAATAAATAGAAAACATAAGCTTTTTGCGTGAAATTTCTGTGTCTAGTTCACAGTAATTGCTATGCTTCCTCACTGCATTAAGGCAATTCCATGCAGTATTAGGACTGCAGCTTTGCACTCACTTCTCAGTTGTATCTCATAGAGATGGATTGCAGAGGGCAGCATTTTAGACTATTGTCTAAAGTATGGTATTGTGATCTACTCGTTGGTCTAAATCTTTACACCAGCAAGTTTCAATGATAACGTAAGTGGAAAGGCAAGTACTGTGAGTCTTTGTGGTAATTCTCACATCTTTTGTGAAGGACAATAAGAAGGAGGGGAACAGCAATAGATGGGGAAGAATGGTACCTCAGAACCTGAGAAAACAGACCAAATGAGGAATGATGAATCAGTGTGTAATGTAGGTTTGTTGGTGTGTAATGTAGGTTTGGATCATGTAAAGTTATAGTACCACTTTATAGAAAGGGTGACAGAGCACTGGAACGGGTTGCCAGAGCAGTTGTGGAACCTCCTTCTCTGGAGATATTCAAAACCCGCTTGGATGCAGTCCTGTGCCATGTGCTCTAGGTGACCCTGCCTGTGCAGGGGGGTTGGACTAGATGATCTCGAGAGGTCCTTTCCAACCTTAGGAATTCTATGATTCTATGATTTTCAAGAAAATGAAAGCTTAAACACTTAATTTTACCAGCAGTAAATTTATGAGGGGAACTAGTAGGTCTCATCCCTTCCTGTCTAAAAGCTAGCTGAACTAAAAGAAATACTCCAAAATGTATGACACTGGCAAAATGATACAGTTGCACTCACTTAACCCAAACTAAAGTTGTATCTACATTGAGGTTGGATGATAATACACTTTAGAGGCGCTTTCAATTTGTGTTTAGAGGGGGAGAATACTGTGATTGATCATGCTGTTGAGAGTTTGTGGATGGTGAGAAACAAGAAGCTAAACATCATATCTGTGGGCTTCTGCAGGCTTGCAAAAAAGGCTCTGTAATACTGCCTTGCATCCAGATTCAAGTCTAATTATCCAGTGCTTTTGCTGGAATGGAAAGCAGCAGTTCTCTATGAGAACAGGCAAGAGTTGAGCTTTTAAATTATCCTAGTGCATACAGTACATGCATTTAGTTGTGATTTTAGTTGCTCCTTCTAATTTTCTTTCTTGAATTGCCTGGTGTTTTAAGGCAATATGGGAAAATAGTGGTCTTTAAGATAGTCTTTATATATTAAATTCATTACAGAAAAATATAAAATTACAAATTGGATAAGAATATGTTAGGTTTCACAGTGGACTGTGACTCAGAAATGATTTGGTAGCTGATGAGTCAAACAGTGATTCTGGCTCCAAAATCATAGATATTTTGAACTTTTCATTTGTTTAAATCTATCATCAGTGGTAAGGAATGGGAGGGAATCAAAAGTTGAGAGAGCTAGGAAGGAATGTGATTTTTTTGAGAAATATCAGTAAAATCAGATAAGGAAGCACCTGGTAGATGTTGGAAATGTGAACACATCTGAACCAACAAATGTGGATGACATAGATTTTATGATACTAAGGGAGCAGTGGGTGTGCAGCACTACTTATAAGGCATTTCAACTGGTTGAAGAGAACTGGGGAAGTATGGTAGGACCTAAAAGATAAAATGCAGATGAAAAATTGAAATGCTAAGATACTTTTTGGTATTTTCCTTTGAGTATGACCAATATTTTTCACTTTGTTTCTCAACAACAACAATTATTAAACAAAAATGAGTAAGTGGGATAAAAAGACTTGGTGCAAAAGATTAATATTGTTTCCTAAAACTGAAACTCTCCAAAAAACTTTATGGTACAGTTTTGCTGCTGGCTTGGCATTTAGTATGAGAGCAGCAAGTTTTTAATTAGAGGCAATAAATTACTCTGATTTGAAATGCTTTGGAAAAAATGCCATCTTTTTTATATGCATAATCTATATAACGTAAAGCCAAATGTGTTTTAAAACTGTGCTGATGTCCAGCCATTAAAAATTGAATAATACTTGCAGCATGCGTAAATTTAGAAGTTGTACACACTATTTTTTTTAATCGTTCTATTAAATATAGGCTGGCACACAGTTCTAGTTTGTCATAAGAAGACCCTTGATCTTTTCTCACCTACAAATGAACAAAAATGCTATGGAAAAATTGTATCTTCCAATTAATTATTTACTTGTAACTTTTAACATACCTTTAATATGGGATTTTACATTTTCTTGTTTTTTACTGTAGTTTCCAATGTTTTAAAAGAAATCTGTACATGTAGTAGAACTTCATATTCTTAAAGTTCTAGAAGTGATCCACAATATAGACAATCATTTGAATCTGTTTTACAGACGGTTCTACCACTGAAGCTAATGGAATAATTTCCACTATGGTGGAAAACTCTATAAAAATAGTATCTGATTCATCTGACTTTTCATACCATCTATTAGGACTGTATATTTTCAACTCTACTCCTTATAATGAGTGATAATGAGTGGAGACTCGTCATTGTCCATCAGTATCTTAGGCCAGGTGTGTTCCCATTGCTGTAGAACTGTGTCTCTCTGCCTAGTTAGGAACCTAGTGCAGTGTTCACCTCTCATTGCCAGCGGAAAATTACAGGGAAATGTCCCTTTGTCACAGCCTTAGGAAGCACCATGTGCAATGCATATGTTGGCTATGTTTTTGTAGATCCTGTGTTGGGCGATATTTGTTTTATATTTGTAGATATGTATATGCATTGAGCATTATCTCAGGTAACTTTAAGAGAAATAAGATTGCACTGAGAAACCTGGAAATAAGGAAGTTCCTCCTTTGCTGGGGAGTAGTCAAAAATGTTGTAGGGAGAAAAATTTCCAAAGACAGAAAAGAGTGGCAAGAGATAGGAGGTAGATGGGAATAGCTGCAGAGAGCTCAGCGACACAGTTAATGTACAGGGCGCTCCTACAAGCCTGAGGGAGATGCACAAAATTTGCTACTCTACAGAATATTTCCCCCCTTGAAAACAAGCTTAAAAACAAGTACCCACTTGTAAGAACAGAGGGAGAACTGATTCTAAACACTACTAATTTGCATATATTCTCATTGACAGTTTGAATTGTCTTTGGTTTTAAATTCAGTTTAATAAACTGAATTTAATTTTTAATAAATCTGGATTTTTGGAAATCCTTGGTAGTTATGGTTGACTTGAGAGTTGTGTGTGTATATGTATTATCAAGATTATTTTAGGCACACTTTGGTAGGAAATAGAATCTGTTATGGAAAAGTTCCATTGTGAATGGCTCGATTTGTCTAAATTTTCTATGTTACAGGAGCATGATCTTGTCCAGGGAAGATTTGGGCAGCTATGGGAACTTTATTAGTCTGTCATCTCAGTATCTGTTTTCATCCTCTACTTGTGTAGATTCTGTAGCTGATCCAGTCAGGAACTTTAACGCATACTTAAATTCATAGGTCTTTGGGTAATCTGCCACTGATGTCAATGATTCAAATGCTTGAATGTTATTCTGGACTGGAGCCTAAGGTTAAAATCATAGTCTAAAGGAAATGGCTTTGAGCCAATGCACTATTATCTATTTACATCAAATAGAAATACAAGAGAACCTAAAAAACGAAGCAAAGACGAAGGTTTGGTTTTCTTATGCCAGTTGCTGTTCCCTCGCCGTTACTATCTGAGTGCTCTCCCCTTATTTTTTAAATCCTGTTCAAAATATTTTAAAAGCTGCTCTCTGCCTGTGAATCAAAAGGCTGAAATTGGCTAGGTGAAAGACTTTTGCCTTGTCTCCAAATCTTAGTATTTTTGAAGATTCCTTGATGGCAGTAAACCATTTCCTGGGCTTCATTTTCCTTTGTCCCAGTGTGTCTTCACCAAGATCTGAAAGAATGTGTTAAGAAAGCAGTACTTTTTGATGGGTAAATATATTCTTCTTGCTTTGCAAATGATCTGGTTTACTAGTGGTTTTGTTACACTGATTTAACACTGATAAAATAATAAAAATATTTTGTAAAAAACAAGCCAAAACTGACAAATAACCAAAGCTGCCTAGCAAGACTTTGGTAGGAGAAAAAAACCTGAAAAACGTGGTTAGCATTGGGGAAAAACCGATGTTTCCATCCTGGAAGGTAAAAATTGCTTTTAAAGGGCCTTCCATAAACTAGCAAGATACTAAATTGCAATCAAGCATCTTTTCAATCAGGAAGTAATTATCATACATCATCTTGATTGAAAGCAGCATCTTTCTGCCCCAGTTTTCAGTGATAAGTATGGATAAAATGTCAATAACACCAAAACATGTAGGCAACAATTTAACATTTGAACACAAGTTAATATGTCTAAGGCAAATTAGCTTGCAATAAAGTATACTAGATGTTGTAGATCATTCTTAATGCAACATACACATGTAGATCCCTTCTAGAGGGTCAAGTACTGATTGGGTCATAAGAAACTAATGGAAATTGATACCGATCCTCTTCATATTGCTGCTACAAAGCCAGATGGGCTGAGACATGATCATGAGGATGAAGGTCAAGTTCTGGAGTATCAAAGTCAGTCAAAGAAACTTCTTCTGACTACAGCAAGGCCAGGATTTCACTCAGCATGTTTAATTTATGTAGAGCAAATTACTTGGCAGTTTAGTCACAGCAATATGTATATATTAATTATTTAAGCAGTCATCTCTAAGCAGAATGATTTCTTACTAATGCAAGTTCCTCTAATATCTACTGTACAGCATAGACATGGTCTTAATAGACTTTTACCACTTTACATATATTTGCTTGGAGTACCTATTGCTTGAACTACAAGCATTGCATGTTATGAGAAGAATTCATCTATTATAAATCCGCATAGGCCAACTGATTCCATGGGGGAGAGATCCGTTTAGCATCTAGAAATAGCTTTCTTTTTCTCTTTCTTCATTCAAAATGTCTATAGAAAGAAAAAAAGTATGTTTCTTATAGTTCAAGCAACACATGATGAGGTAAATGATAGCTAAACTAAATAGTAATTCTGTAATTCCATTTGTAACTAAATAAATAGATAAATACAAGCCTATCTGTCCATGTATGATTAATCTAGTAAAAGAGCAGGAAAAACTTTGTATACATAAATTCCTAGGTATTGCTGTGATCTGTTTCTTCCAGTATTGTTAATAGTGTGAAGCTGTATTGCTTTTCTTCCATTTTATATTCTGCAAGTTCAGTTAATGAAGTCTGAAAAAACTCAATTAGAAAGCCTTTAAATTAATTACATAGCTACAGCATATAGATTTGTTATAATTACTTTGAAAGTCTTGGCTTTGCTTATAGAAGGAAGGGAAAAGAAATGGTTTCATTGCCATCTCTGCTAGGAGTTCAGGTGGCACAGTGTTGTTGAAAATGCTTGCCAATAAAGGGGAGGTGCCACATCTGGTACTAAAATATGTAGCTTACTGGAGTTCAGCTAACCACAGCACATCAGTTACTAGTTTCAGTATGGAGGAAATTGAAAGATCTGAGTGATATTCTTGACAAAATGTCCACTGAAGCCCTTTGTGAAAGGTGTGCTGTCCTGAGGGTCTCTCTTTTGCAATCTCAGAGGCAACCTCTCTATGGCAGGGAAAGTTCTTTGCTGTGGACTTGTATAGTCACTCTTGCAGCTTAGAGGTCGTCCACTCAAATGGGCTTTGTAGATGCCAATATAGTAACAGTTAAATCAAGTGGCATGAATAGCAAAAATAGGAGGACTCATTAACTTTTGATCTCTCGTGAACCTCTTGTGATTGGGCTTTCTGGTATCTGTTAGGGGACAAGCTCTGTTAGGGTTTTTCTTGATCTTGAGACACTTGTGACACCTCTCTCCCTGGCATTTCAGAAGGATTCACTGCAGCTTATCCTTCGGAGTTAGATCTATTAGTGGTTTTCCTGGCTGGTTTTGTCAAACATCATGGCTTTGAGAACTGTTTTCTGATACATGTGATGACTGAGATTTGCTAGCAGGTTCAAAAGTAGTAACAGGGTCAGAGACACATACACATGTGCATAGGGAGTAAGAGATATCAGGGTCTCCAAAGCTTTTTTTAGGCAACCAGGCGTAGGAATAAAGAAAGAAAGACTGTTGTGTCCTTTGTCCCTGACACAGGATGCAATTTCAAGTTTGTTGCATCTTGGAGACACTGATTTTGCATCCATCAGGACTCTTGTAAGGAGCTGCCAGGGAGTTTCTAGGTACACTATCTTTAACTTGGTATTACTCTGTTTAATGATTTCTGTAAACTGAACCTATGTGAACTGCTATAATTTCTGCAAAGAGTTTTGTTTTACTGTTTTTATTAGAAACTCTGCAGTTATTTCAAATTCTAGAACATCAACCCAGTTGTTGCTTATTTTCGAGAGAAACTGTCACTTTGAAGTATTATGACTTTTCCACAGTAAAAAGACTTCATAGCAAATTTAGATTAATTCATGATTTCTAGGTTATAGCCCTTGTTAGATTTGAAAGCCAACCACAGGCTTCACTAGCAGACCATTTTAACTTTGCTTCATAGGGCATGTATGAAACTGCTGTTCATCTGACTTGTTTATCAAACGCAAAGTAGCAATTCTTACTAACAAAAACAGTGAAGGAGAGATGGAAAACAAGAAGTAGAAAAGCAACACACTCCCTGCTGTCTGCCCTCTGGTTTTTCTTACCCTGAAGATGAGGCAGAACAAAGATTTTGAAGATAAATATTCTAAATGCGCTGACAATCCACTTATTTGCCATGTGACATTTAGCTAAAAGAATGAATTTTAAAATTTGTGAGTTTTGGGGGGAGGGGATGTTGTCTCAAGAGCATTGTTTTGGAAGAAGGCAGACGGGGAAAAGGACTGGACAAGGCAGCTAGGAGGTGCCACTCAAATTTTTTTGAAAAGATGCCATACCATCAGCATGACCTTGTTCTGATCCAGATCTCCTGTGTGTATTTTTGCTGCTCTCAGTGGCTCTAGATAAAATTTTTAAAAATTATGTCATATTCTTGTTTCCCCATTTCAAAGTTCAAACTGACTGAAAATAATGAAGCATTAAAAAAAAAAATCATGTGTGATGTGCTCAGAAGAATCTTGGTTTCTTCCACAGATGACATGAGAAGTGCACAGATAAATATGTCATTGCTTTATTGAATTACAGTATGTTCAACAGTACACTGGACATTCTGCTGAAATTGGAAAGGTACCCTCTTTCCTTTTAACTGTAAACAGCTCCTGTTCACACGTGCGTTCATTTACAAAGGAGGGGATGGACAGATGTGGGAATGGAAAGACAGAAAAAAGCAAACTGTCCATTCATATTTTACCCTAAATGTAATCCTCCACATATAGTACTTTTTTTTATTTTATGAAGGTCTCTTATACAGTCATTCAATGACTCAGGAAAACTTGCATATATAATTTTAGTGAAACGGATTGCTTTAGCTTTCCTATATGTTATTTTTTCTACTTCATCTTGCAAATAAAGACAAGAAGGGGAAATGACTAATCTGCTGTTTGGTTAAAAAAAAAAAAAAAAAAAAAAAAGAACCAACAAAAACAAACAACCCAAAAACACTTCCATGCCTGAGATTTCAGGCCAGATTAGAAAAACAACACAGGAAGCAGTCTGCATCAGGGATGACACATCAGGTTTGCAAGACTCTCTTGAGAGTTCACCTGTTAGTTAAAGTGTAGGTTTAAAATAGGAAAAATTTACATAAGATTGAAGGCGGAATATGATAATACAATACACTTCATTGGTTTTGCTGAAAGTTAAAGCATTGAACTACAGATCAGCAGAAGTGTTTTGTATGATCCAAAGATGTGCTTTGCATTTCTTTTGTATTTTTAAGAGGAAATGCCTGTAAATTTTGTCTTAAAACTTTTTGAAAAAATTAGTTGCGTTCATTTTAAGTTGTAATAAAGCATTCAGATATTTAAAAAATGTGCAAAGGTGGATGGGTGGGAGGGAGGATGTCAGAAATACTCACTGCATTTGGTCCAGGTTGTTTTGTGTCAAACCATATCTTTTGATGCAAAAATGCTTTTGTTAGGAAAATTTTCTACTGTGTCTATTAAGTATTATTGCAATCATTTATTTGCTTAAAATCATGTTAAAATGGAGGAATCGAAGGCACACACAAACACAAGGAGGTCCTTTAGGAGTATAGAGAAAAATCCGAGTTGCACTGTAATAGGGTAGACTTAGTGTAGACTTAGGCCAGCAAACATGGATGGGACAAACTGCTGCCACTGCCCTATATTTCAAAGGGAGGATTTTGAGGCAGTGTTGAGGAGGATCAGAAATGCTATGTCTAGATGTCCTGGTAAAAACTAAGCCTTGGAGGTATCAGAATACTAATTAGGAAATACCAGAGACTTAAAAATCTGGAGGGCCCTTTAAGTATTGAAATAGAAGTGCTTGGGACAAGCTCTGTGCCTGAACAAACTCAGTGAAGCACAGCTCACCAGGTACCCTGCTTTACATTGGTCTCACTCCAGTTTTGTGGGCTCGCATGATGTCAGCTTCTGACTTGTCTTGGCAAATGTCTGAATGAAGGAGAAGTGGCCAGTATGATGGATTCGCTAAAGGATGACAAGAGAAGATAATACAGTGAACACCACAGCATTTGACTCTTTTTTACAGCAAATCCTTCTTCCATGTTAAAGGTAATAACAGGCAGCACAGATGTTTGCTATAGTTGTTAGTGGGATCAGGGTTGCAGGTAAACTGAGACTATGCAGAATTTGGAAGAAATTATGGGTGTTATGTATCAAGAATTAAGTTTGAAAAAAAAGGCCTAAACTGTCACGTGCTGGCAGTACTTCCTACAGTCAGATTATTTGTCTGAGTAAATGAAAGAGCTATACTCTAACTCCACTTGTCATGCTAGCCTGCCTGCATGCTGGCACTGAAAGCACAGAGACTCAACTCCCCTCCCCTCCCCTCCCCCCTCCCCTCCCCTCCCCTCCCCCCTCCCCTCCCCTCCCCTCCCCCCTCCCCTCCCCTCCCCTCCCCCCTCCCCTCCCCTCCCTTCTCCCCTCCCCTCCCCTCCCCTCCCTTCTCCCCTCCCCTCCCCTCCCCTCCCTTCTCCCCTCCCCTCCCCTCCCTTCTCCCCTCCCCTCCTTTCTCCCCTCCCCTCCCCTCCCCTCCCCTCCCCTCTCCTCTCCCCTCCCCTCCGCTCCCCTCCCCTCCCCTCCCCTCTCCTCTCCCCTCCCCTCTCCCCTCCCCTCCCCTCTCCTCTCCTCTCCCCTCGTTCTCAAAAGTGTTTGTTTATTGAAACAAAGTCTTAGCTGGAAGCCCTTCAAGCAGCACTCCGTTGTGTCACCTATATTTTGACCAAATAAAGATCTTGTTGCTTAATTTAGGACTCTTTTACATTTTAAAAAGGTAATTTGCTGTTATAGTGCACCGCAGACCTGTTTAGTTTATTCTCTGCTTTTGATCCTGGATCTCCTTCATTAGATAATCTCGACACAGATCAGGGTAATGTAGAGCTGAAGCCCTTCAGGATTTAGCATAGGATAAAACATGAGCCTGTAAATGGTTTCTGCTGCTGTTATGAAATTGGAGAGTGCTTTTTAAAGATCTGTTATTCTTTGGGTTGTCAGTTTTGCTGCATTCCTTCAGTTTTTTGTGATGCAGGCAATTAATCTTGTCAGTTCAGCAGTGTTAGGAAAAAATAATGAATGCTTTGGAAACTGTGATTTGACCTCAAGCTGCAATTTGCAATTGGGATTTATTTTATTCTTTTTTTTTTTCAAAGTGTAGTCACTAAGCTTGGCTGCACTGTTTTTTCTTTCTTTTTTTTTTTACATGCATTTTATTTCAATTGAAGAATAAATAACCAGCATATGTCACAAGATTTAATCAATACATAGCATGACTGAAGCTTTGCAAAGCAATTTCTTTATATTTCAGATTTCTGCTCTGAAATCTCTTGCAATATATTTAATACTGATATTTAGGGTTGGACCCTAGGGTCTTAGCTTTTGTATTCCTTTAACATTAGAAGCAGAAAAATGACTTTATTTTTGAAGGCCAGGCAGTTTTCAAGTAGCATTTATGTAGCTTTGCGTCAGGATACGTAGCAGATAGTGTAGAAGAGTGTGTGTTATAGTATATAGTGTGATATATCTAACTACTGCACTTGCATATGAACAGATTTTTTTTTTCCTTATGTAATTAGCTGTGACCACCTATCCTGTCTTTATAAGCACTTTTTGGCTTTTGCTATGTAGTTGATGAGATTAACCTTAATCAAGAGGTTCAGAACACTTTCAGTGGTGAATGTAGGTAGCCTTTTTTGTCTGAACTGCACTAAAGTGCCTAGGAGTATTCATGCAGCGAGATGTTGCATCACAGTTGGGTGGTGGTAATTAACTATCAAGATAAGAGAGCTGCAGTCAGCCATAACTGACCTGTGAACCCAATCTACTTTCCGGCAGCTAACAAAACCAATATATTCTTCTTTGGTGCACAAATTATTTATCTTATACTAATAAATACCCCTGGGTTCTTTTTTTGTTGTTGCTGTTTGGCATGCAATACATGTGATTAAAAATGATCAAAGGAAAATGTCAAAACTCATTAGAAATTACTTGCAGTTCACTATTTCATCAACCCACGGACTAAAGTACCTATGTTTGAGGTAGACCCCATGGCAATTTGCACTGCTGTCATGCTTTTCATTTTAAATATTTTCGTGAAGCAGAAACCATATTCTGATTTTTTTCCCTCGATTCACATGAGTTAAAGTTCTGTGTAACAAGAATGCAAAAACTTGTCAGAAGATGACTCTCAGACAAGTGGTATAATATATATAATATTCCAATTCATAGTGCATATTAGAGTGATTAGGAAAAGGGAGGGAGGGACAGAATAACCTTGTGGGGATGATTATGGGGTAAGATTTCTGTAGTAATGTGATCTTCTAATGCTTATTCAAAGTAGAGAAGATCCTGGGTTTTAAATTTTTATCTGTTCAACATGGTGTCATTTGACTGACATCATGATTAGTTTTACTCCTGTGCCAAGTCTGAACTTTCACCTGTCTGAAAAAAAATAAAAAATAGCTAAGTTGGTTTTGGAAGATGATAGCTTGGGAAGAAATCCCTCAAACCTTGTAGCAACAGCATGACATTACATTAGTCAAAGGAAATTGTACTAGCAGATTTTCCTGTATTGCTAAATTATTAGTTTTAAACTTGTTATCTTTCCCTTTTTTTTCTTAGCACACAGAAAGAATTTGGAGCTGGGAGATGGTAAGTTAACAATAGGCTAAATTAAGAGAGGGAAAATATAATATTTGCTTATGTGCTGATAACTGATAGGATTAATAAGTGATCATACCCATGAAAATTACTGTGAAAGAGAATTTCTTTCATCTTCACCTCAGTTAATGGGACTTAGACTTGGATGTTCTATGCCATGAGAGAGGTGATTTTGCTGAGTGAGGTAAATTTGGGATGAAAGGCTAAAGATTTACTGGAAGTTATACTTTGGTTTGCAAGCGACTGTCGACTGCTCTGTGCTTCCGTACAGTCACTGAGCAATAGAGGAAAATCTCTCCTATATTGTGGAGTTGTCAGTGCTGGAAACAACTGCTAACCCTGCTAAATGTCAGGCTGTTACTGCAATGTAGAAAAACAGTAATTTCAAATAATTGATTCTTTTTGTAAGGTAGATTGAATTTCTACTACTCTTCTCGTTGCTTACCTACTTTAGGCGCAAGACTTAATTTTTTTATCAAGAAGCTTTATACTCCCCATCTCAAACTCTCAGACACACACACACACACACACTTCAACAAGATTTGAAAATTACTAGTTCCTCATATCAAGCCAAAGAAGCTGCAGCACTTTAATTTGGAACTTGCTGTTCTTTTCATAATAGAGACAGCATTTCAGGTAAAAGAGCTATGCATTGATTCTCCTTTTTTGACTTGCTACTAAGATAAACTGTGAGTCTCTAGGATAGGTACCCTATTTGCAGGACTGTTTTGGGAAGTACACAGCACTGCACCAAAACTCAGTACACAGTATGATAGTCCTCCGCTCAGAAAGGGTGAAATCTCCTCTAATACAGGGGGCTTAACATCTGACCTGAAAAAGTCTAGATAAAGTTGTGCTTGGTATTCAGGAAGTCCTTTATGTAATCTCCCCTTCAAAAATAATAATAAAGTGGAAACAAGAAAGCTAACTCTATTCCTCCTCATGTCCCTGCCACCGCCCTCCACCCCACAAAAAAAAAAAAAATAAAAAAAGAAGACCGAGAAACACAAGCCTTAGAAGATTGTATTTGGGTAGTGCATACAAATAAAACAAGTTCCTTGATTTATATTTTTAAACAAAATTCAACTTTTCTATAGTTTTGGATTTGCTAACCTTAGAATATAAGCAAGTCTAGAAAGGTTTAGATATATTGCAAAGCAAAGCAAAGCAAAACAAACAAGCAAACAAACCCTTGAATCCTAACTATGCATGACACAGTGTTTGAACTGGGAAAAAGTAGTTTTCTAACAAAAACTTCTGTGGTTGGGTCTGTCTTTCTTAGAGAAAGTGGTCCTCATTCTGTAGTGTGAAAGATTGGAGTTACTGCAGATTTATGACTCTGTAACTAAAATCTAAACTTAACTGTTACAGAAATGGAACATAATAAAACTATGCAAACCAAAGGAAATGTTGGCAAAATGAAACCAGTCTGTTCTGTGTAGTTCTAATCCAGTTCAGGATTGTTAGAATTACACTGTTAGAGCAGAAACATACTGGTAGCCCTTTTTTTTCCCCTCCACTCTCTTCTTTACAGTGGCAATTTTTAAAACCAATCCTCAGATCATGGATCATTTAAAAATAAATATTTCTGTTTTATGCCTTCTCAAAAACTGTAGTTTTTCTCTGATTAACAGTGTGTACAGCAGTAAAAAATGTTTGAATTATAAATAATGCTTTTTTCCTCTCAAAGAATGCTTAAAAAATGCTGAAGCTTCTTGCACGAATAATCCATATTCTAGTAACTCACAACGGATTCAAAGGTGAATGTAATACATAAATATAAATTTATATCTATAATGAAACACTTTCTAAGTAAGCCCAGGCATTATGCTTGTTTCAGCAGTTTTGTCTTGGAAAACTTACAGCTTTTAAAGAAACTTTTGTAATTTCAACCCTTTAATCTAGTTACAAACTAGTAACTCCTTGTGTCCCCACTGAGATAGTACAAGGGATCTCCGCCTCTTTCCTTCTGGGCCCCTGAATACTGTTGACAATTATTTATGGCATTAGGGAAGTTAAAAGGATTGAGTAGAACAGAGATTTAGCACCATAATGTCTTTTACAGAACTGTAACCATTGCAACTCTTGCTGAAGACTGCAAATTGCCATTATTGCAACTTAGAAGTCTGTGATTTGGCCTGTTTAGTCTGGAGAAGAGAAGACTGATCAATATGTATAAGTACCTGAGGGGTGAATGTAGGGAGGAGGGGGCCAGCTCTTCTCGGTAGTGGCCAGTGATAGGAAAAGGGGTAAGGGATACAAGTTGAAACACAGGAAATTTCATCTCCATGTGAGGAAGAATTTCTTTACTGTGAGGGTGCCAGAGCACTGGAACAGGCTGCCCAGAGAGGTTGTGGAGTCTCCTTCTCTGGAGATCTTCGAAACCCGCCCTGTGCTCCCCCCCGCTAACTACAGGCCTCCAACCAGATTCTGCGCCACTGATCACCAGCCTCTGGGCTCTGCCATCCAGCCAGTTGTTAATCCATCTCACCGTCCGCTCATCTAACCTGCACTTCCTGAGCTTGCCTAGGAAAATGCTGTGAGGGACGGTGTCAAAAGCCTTGCTGAAATCCAGATAGATGACATCCACCGCTCTGCCCTCATCTACCCAGCTGGTCATTCCATCATAGAAGGCTATCAGCTTAGTCAAGCATGATTTCCCCTTGATGAATCCATGTTCACTACTCCTGAACACCTTCTTATGCTCCACATGTTTGGAGAAAACAGCCAGGATGAGCTGCTGCATGACTTTTCCAGGGATGGAGGTGAGGCTGACTGGCCTGTAGTTGCCTGGGTACTCCTTCTTGCCATTTTTGAAGACCTGTATGACATTGACTTTCTTCTAGCATTCCGGCACCTCCCCCATTCTCCAGGACTTTTCGAAGATGATGGAGAGTCGCCTAGCAATAACATCTGCCAGCTCCCACAGCTCTCTCAGGTGCATCCCATTAGAGTCCATGGATTTGTGGATGTCAAGTTTCCCTAAGTGCTCTCTGACCCAATCTTCCTCTACCCAGAGTAAGTCTTCCTCTCTCTAGGCACCTTCTCTGGTTTCTACAGTCTGAGATTCCAGAGGGCTGCCCTTGGTAAGCACTGAAGCAAAGAAGGCATTCAGTAGCTCTGCTTTTTCTGTGTCTTTTGTAACCAGAGCACCCACCCCATTCACCAGTGGGCCCATGTTTTGTCTAATCTTCCTTTTACCATTGATATATTTGAAGAAGCTCTTCTCGTTATTTTTAACATCCCTTGCCAGTTTTAATTCCAATTGTGCCTTAGCTTTCCTTGTCACATCCCTGCATTCCCTGACAACATTCCTGTATTCCTCCCAAGGAGCCTGTCCTTTTTCTTCTACTTTCTGTATAATGCCTTTTTCTGTTTGAATTTTGCCAGCAGCTTCTTACTTATCCATGCAGGCCTTCTGCCCCCCCACCTGACTTCTTACTCAAAGGGATGCACTGCTTCTGAGCGTGCAGGAAGTGCTGCTTGAATACTGACCAGCTCTCTTGGGCCCTCTTTCCTTCTAGGGCCGTAGCCCATGGGATTCTTGCGAGGAGGTCTCTGAAGAGGCCAAAGTTGGCCCTCCTGAAGTCCATGGTTGCAAGGCTTCTTACAGCCCTACTTCCTCCTCGTTGGATCCTAAACTCAACCAGCTCATGGTCACTGCAGCCGAGGCTACCCTTCACCTTCACATCTCCTACAAGTCCCTCTCTGTTTGTCAGTACGAGGTCCAGCAGCCCACCTCTTCTTGTTGGCTCCTCCACAGTCTGTGTTAAAAAGTGATCATCAATGCTCTGCAGAAACCTACAGGACTCTTTGTGCCTGGCTGTGTTGTCTTTACAGTTGATGTCAGTGTGGTTGAAGTCCCCCATGAGAACCAGGGCCTGGGAGCGTGAGGCAACATCCAGCTGACTATAGAAGGCCTCATCCACTTCCTCCTCCTGATCAGGTGGCCTGTAGCAAATGCCTGCCACAGTGTCTCCCACATTAGCCTGGCCCTCTAATCCTTACCCACAAACTCTCAACTTGCTCTTCAGCCACCCCCAGGTTGAGCTCCATGCATTCCAGTTGCTCTCTCACATAAAGAGCAGCTCCACCACCTCGCCTTCCCAGCCTGACCTTCCTAAAGAGCACATCGCCTTCCATGACAGCACTCCAGTCATGTGAGCTGTCCCACCATATTTCTGTAATTCCAGTGAGATCATGATGCTGGGACCGCACACAGATCTCCAGTTCCTCCTGTTTATTCCCCATGCTGCATGCATTGGTGTACAGGCATTTAAGGAAAGTAACTGAGCCTGCAGGTTTCCTGGGAGGGGTGAAAGAGGACCCTCTATAATGATCTCTTATACTCCCTTCCCCACTACCATATTCCTCCTGCTGGATGGCTTCTGGCTTTGGCTGCGTGCCACTGCTTGCCCTGTCCGTGTAACATTCCCAGTCCCCCTTCATGCTTAGTTTAAAGCCCTCTTAACTAGGCTGGCCAACCTTTTGGCAGACATGTGTGCCCCTCTTGCTGAGGTGTTTCTCATCGTTCCTCACTAGCTGGTGATCCTCAAACAGAGTCCCATGGTCATAGAAACCAAAACCCTGTTGCCAAGACCAGTGGCACAGCCAGGTGTTAACCTGTAATATCCACCCTTTCCTCCTCATATCCATTCTCCTCATTGGCAGGATAGAGGAGACCACAACTCGGGCACCCAGACCTTTGAATGCCATCCCTAGTGCTCTGAAATCTTGTTTGATAGTACTCAGTTTTCCCATGGCATCGTTAGTGCCCACATGAAACAGTGACAGTGGATAATAGTCAGACACTTGGACAAGCCTTGGCAGTCTCTCCATGACATCCCTTATTTGAGCCCCTGGCAAGCAACAGACTTCTCTGGACAAGGGGTCAGGTCTACAGATTGGTGCCTTTGTGCCCTGCAACAGGGAGTCACGCATTACAATCACACGCTGCTTCTTCCAGGTCCTCTTTTTTCTCCTTAGTGGGGGCAGTCTTAGGGTGCAGACTTGACTGCCTCACCCTAGACAACTCCCTAGATGGGCTTTGGTCCTTGACCTCATCCGTCTGGTCCACAAGTTCCACGGCCTCATACCTGTTGGACGCTGTCACTTGTGGGGCGAGGTGGGCCAGGAAAGAGTTCTCCTGCCACCTCAAACAGGGATATGTACCCATTCTTGTTCATGACTTGATATTGTTAATTCTGCCCCCTCCGCTCTATGGCAAGGGGGTAGTGGATTATCAGACTGAACCGGGGGGTTCTCTGGATGCACTACCTGGGACAACTGCAGAGTGTGGCTCCACCAGTCTGTTTCTTTCTCACACTCTCTAATGCTCCTCAACCTTTCCACCCCCTCCTTCAGCTCCAGCAGCAGGCTAAGCAGGTTGTCCACCTGCTCACACCTAAGGCAGGTGTTATATTTGTTACTCCCCAGTAACATGGAGAGGCTCAGACACTCCCCACATCCAGAGACCTGGACTGCTGCATGTTTCTGTGGTGGGTCAGTCTGTATTGCCTCAGTCTTTCTGTCTCAGCTCTCTGCCGAGTACAGACCATGGCTACTACCCCCGAATTACCACTGACAGAAGAGTTCGTGGGGAGAGCTCTCTTCCTGAGCCGGGAGGAGACTCCTTGCACTCTGCCCACACCAACTACCACAACACACTCCTCCTCACTCACGCTCCCTGGGGGCGGCTTTTAAGTTGCCGCGTTCTCTGCCGGCTCCGCCCCCGCTGAGTCAGAGCAGCCTCTGGTTCGGAACTCGGCGCTGCCTGGTCGGGGGTTGCTGCTAGAGCCGTCTCTCGTTCCCTGTGCTTTCTTGCTCGGCGGCTTTTGCTGCGGTTGTGCTCCTCTAGGCAAGGTCCTCCGGTGCGAGCGTCTGCTCTGGAGCAGTACAGTAAGAACTATCTCAGAGACAAGGAAATTCAAACGTTTGGTTTTAATAGTGTTTGATTAGCAGATAGAATAGATGGCTACTGCAGACTAGTGTGTGTTAGTGGAGAGGGAGAGGCTGAGCAATCACAAACTTGCCAGGAGATGCATCTGCAAAC
This sequence comes from Tinamus guttatus, assembly GCF_059628265.1. Lineage (NCBI taxonomy): Eukaryota > Metazoa > Chordata > Aves > Tinamiformes > Tinamidae > Tinamus > Tinamus guttatus. The sequence goes on along the minus strand of NW_028288758.1, from coordinate 1,427,067 downwards.
TTCATAGGGCACGTTGAGGGACTTAGCAAAAGTCGAGGCATAAAAACTTAGGGGTGGTAATGGCATTTGTTGAAGATGAGTTTTGCAAGACGCAAAGTGGAAATGGCTGGAGGAAACCTGAAGTGTTGGGAAAATAGTATGAAACGGCTGTAGGAGGTGCCAGAAGAACATTTGTATCTGGACAAATATATGCTGTTGTTAGGAGGATACAGACAGTTTGCTGTGCAGAGAAATCTGGACAGATACTAATTGCTTCTCAATTTATGTCCCAGATACCTACATGTACACACACTTTTCCTAGCTTCTTTTTGCTTGTCAAAAGCAAAAGGGAAGCAGTAGTACTGGAGTATTTTGGCATTTTTGGAAAGCTAGCAATGAAACTGTAGGCCAGTAAGATGCATGTTACTTCAAACTAGATGTCATAAAGGTATAAAAGAATATCAGCTTACCTGTGGAAGTAAACTGTGATGTATCCACAACCTGGAAAGTTAACCTTTGTTTTCTTGTTTTATAAATGGGTTTGTAACTCTTATGCTATCAGTCTGAAGTAGTCTAGAAAACATCGCTATTGTGATAATGAGAGGAAAAATAGCATTTATTCATCTTTTGTTTCCACCTGTTAGATGCACAAAACAGGAAATGCCTTAATTTCAGACGCGTTAGAACTTGTGTGTATGTGCATGCAAGAAAATGTTGGGAGATCTCGTATTTCACAGCAGCTTTAACATTTCCAAAACAAAAAAGATCTCTTTGGAATAGCAGACAAGTACCACCATTATGAAACTGAACAAACTACATTAGCAAACAGTGTTTGTGGTAGTTTATAAACAAAGTAAAAAAAAATGATAAATTGTTAATATAGAGAAATCCCTGGAAGGCGTCCCACCCCTCAGTCCATCCAAAGAACAAAATGTTAGTGTTTTATAATGAGCTGTACCTGTATATATGAGCAGTGCCTGTCTGCAAAGAGAGTCCATAGATACTCATCTACAGATCAAATGCTGATACTATATATTTTCTTTAGGAGTGAGAACATATATTATGCTCAGGCTGGCCCAAGTCACTAGGGCCACCTACTACTAGCAAGTCATGACCTTGCACTAAAAAGTTCTTTTCCCAGCTCTCACAAATTGGTGATTTGTCACACCTTAGCTTAATGGTATGATTCAGATAATTCATATCCTTGGAAAAAGACATTATATAAAGCTGTTAAATATTCATTGGCAAAGACTTGGCATGTTTTTTCAGGCAAATTAACCTTATGTGCATAGTTGTCAGAATTCTGTTTCGGTTCAGCCTTGCTTGCCTTCACTGTTGTGCAAATTATTAACTAGTAATTTATCAGGATATAGCCCTGAAGTTGATATAAGGCAACAAGTTGACAAATCTTGGTATATTGTTATATGAGAACAGAAAAGCAGTATTTTTATGACATTAAGGATATGTCAGTAGAAATCTCTATTTCTGCTCTGAACCATAACCTACCAGATTTTTCCAGAGGTGTAAATCAGTGCAACTTTAAACAGAATTTTTTAATCTACCAGTAAGCACTAGCAGAAAATCTGCCCCGCTGTACAAATTATATGTAAATTTCTAAGTAGAGAAAAATAGATTATATATGGTGGAAGGAACACCAGCTATATGCCTTACTACCTTTTTAAGAAATGTTGGACAAAGAAACAACAAAATATAGCTTCTCGATGATCCAGATCACAGGATGGTTAAGGTTGGAAGGGACCTCTAGAGATCATCTAGTCCAACTAACAAGGTGTCAAGGCTTTATTTGCACTCTGCAAGTGTACCAGTCCTCTCAAGCAAAGATACCAAGATCATTCTCCTGGGGCAGGATAGTTTCCATTTTTGTTATATTAGACTGAATTTTTCAGCAAATACCTAATAATATTGTTAACCTAAAACTAGTTTGTGTTGATAACTTAGCCTTTTTATTCTTCTTACTTTTTGTGTCTAAACTAGATGTCCATACTTGTTTGTATATCTTCTGCTTCTCTTTATCTTTCATTTATCTCAACAAAACACCATCAAGAAAAAATGAACATTGTGTCATGGTAGAATCATTGGTAGAATGCTGAATAATTTTGTATAAATTAGTTATCTGTAAAACTGAGAAAAGACTGAATCTCTCATTTTTTAAAAATTTTGAGTCTATACTGAAATCTTTAGCATCATTGCTCATTTTTAGCATAAAACTGGTAGAATTATTGATCACTGGATTGAAAAAATAATGTAGATTACCCGCCCACTACCAAAATGTAAGCATACTAATTTTCAAGATTGCATGTTTTGAAGCAATCTTGGACTAATTTATTATAGCTGAGGTGATTCATAAACATGTATCACTTAAGAAAAGCCACAGCTTTTCTAACTTTACTGAGACTCCAGTAACTAAATGTGACTGTCTATAAGGAAATTATTCACTCTGAACTCCTCCTGTTTCACCAGATTCCCACTCATGATTTTCTTTCTCTTAAAGTGGTCATTTCAAGTGGACTAGATGAACCATTCCTTAAACAGGCCTGTTTCTCCCTTTGCTTTTTAAGGGAAGCTGCGCATAATTAGTTCAGCTGTAGACATTTACCTCAAGTGTTTAAACAATCCTAGTTGTGTGGGCTCTATGTCAGTTGGTTAAGATGTAAAAAATTCTTATGTGCATTTATGTCTGTCCTTTCTAAACAGAGGGACTTTTGATCACTAGTTTTGTGAATGAGGCTGGACACTGAAATCCTGGATGAGTGAAGTTAGATAGAAGTCATCTTCGATTCACCTAGGAGGAAAGATTTGGTGCATGCCACGATTAACTTTATGCTGCTGCCACAGACTCTTTTTTTTTCCCTTTTACTCTTTTTTGAGTTAACAAAGTACAACTGTAGGCTTTGTGTACGATAATTCCATGAAAAGATATTTTTAGATCTCCCTTATTTTTGCCTTCATTTCACATTATACCATTATTTTTGTGGGGGAGGGGAGAGGAAGGGGGATTGAATTGAAGCATGTAGGAAAGTTCCCATCAAGTTTGACGTTTGGATCAGGTAGCTTTTAAGTAAATATTAATGCAGATTTCCAGATGCTGTTTCCATGTAACAGCAGTTACAGGTTAGGTTTAACTATATGTTAACCTATAGTTAGGTTTACCTAGAGCAGGAGTTCCAGATCCATTTACCTCTGATAAATAGGTATCATCAAAAATACAATTTAGTTTTTGTTGGTGGTTCCAGAAGGGTTTTTGGCTGCACATTACTGGTCCTTTGCAAGTCAAGAAATTTCAGTGGTTCATCTGAAATGGTGTAGTCTTCTGTAGAGCTATTACATGTCAAGTGACTGTGTTACAAGGCTGTAATACTATGTTTAAGAATACAAACTCAGAAATACTTTGGCATATGTTTAGGTTGTGACTTACTGGTAATTGTGGTAAAATTTGAATAACAATATTGGTAAAAATAGAGATTTTTGTTAGTGTAAGTGGAATCTAGGCCGCAGCAAACACTACATGAGTGAATGCATACTGAAACTATTCCAGCTTACTGTGTGGATGCTGTTTGTCGGGCTTAGTTTAAATGTTGGTTGGCAAGTCTGTCAGCTTCTGAAGCTGTAAGATTGTTTTTTTCTGACCAGTTAACTATGAGTTAAACACTGGTTTAATTCACTGAGAAAGACAATTTCTGAATGTGACCCAAGAAATATATAGGCCAGTAGAGGGAGTGAATCAAGAGCCACACTGCTGAACAACACTCAGGTAGTCTTTCTGGTTGCACTGTGAGTAGTATTCTGAGCTGATGAAAGGTTTCTTTTCTTTTTTTTTTTTTTTTTTTTTCCTCTCGTATCTCTGGTAAAAACAAGTCAGGAAAACAAAAAGCTCACTTTTTTGAGCTTTTTAGGTGCCTAAGGAAAAGGTTCTTTTTGCCTAGTGACTTAGAATTTCAGGCAGAAGGTAGCTGCTTTTGAGGGATTCTCTAACTCCTATCTGCCTTATTTGATCAATTTTTTTTATTGTTACCCACAATTCTGAGTGGAACAAATTGCTTACAGTAGAGAAAGAATGTGTTTAACGATTTTGTTGTTGGTGTGGTGTGTGGGGGGGAGGGTTGTTTGTTTGTTTTTTTGAGATCCACCAAAAGCATCTTTTTGTTCATTTTTTTAATGAAATGAACTGAACTCCTGAGCCTACTCAGCTTTGTTTCTTTTCTACTCCTCCCCAAAGCTTCCTTTATCAGCCATGGCTCGGGGTAGCCCTCACAGGCTTCTTGCTTATGTTTACAGCTTTTTCATCTGTTCCAGTTTTTTTTTGCAAGCATACCTCCACCCAGCAGCAATATTAGGACTCCACATTCAAACTGATGGACAATTTCTACCACTGCCACCTTAACTCATTCTTGACTGATGTTGCATATGCCTTGTATTTTTTTTTATGATGCCTGTTTTTATCTGTATATAATGTCTCTCCCTACATGAAAAAAAATACTTATAGTTATAAGATAGACTTATCTCAATTTGCATACCATTCAGAATTTTGAAAGTTTGGATTTGACTTAAGTTTTCCTTTCATTTATTATTTTTTCAGCTAAGTATCATTTTTTCATCATTAAAAAAAAAACATGGTGCAAGAGGGATGTCAAATTTTGTCATTTTATAATTTTTCTTTTTTCCCCTTGTCTCTTTTTGAATGAATGCATTCAGATAATTTTATTCCTATACACTGTCCCTTCAGTGACAGTTACTGACTAATAAACTAAACTGGTGTAGTAATATGTAATAAAGGACAGTTGGAAGAGATTAGCTTCAGCGTACCACTAAATATAAAGGCATCCAATGTGATTGTTTTTATTGAGACACATTTTCTTATAGTTTGCAACTTTATCTTATGTGCTGTATTTCATATTTTTTATAAAGTGAGCTAAATATAATGTATTATAGTGACTGAAGAAGATGTTTTTTTCCCTTCATGTTTCATACATTTCAATGGCATCTGCTTTCAGATTGCTCAAAAACCTATCCTAAAGAGTAGCTCTGACAAAAAGAAAATGTGGTCTGTGAACACTTAGAGATGATGGCTGTATTAGCCATGTGCCCCATCTGGTGCCCACCTTCAGCTCAGTGGGACTCCGAATAAGTAAGCAGGAGTTAGTCCAATCTGTGATATTTATCTTTAAAAAATGTCTGCATTCAAAACATATACTGAACGCACATGTTTACTTGAATTAATCTTTTAACTATGTCAATCCCCAGAAATGTTTTTCTGTCAAGTTTAAATGTAATGTTTTCTTTTCTCCTTACCTGCACTGCTTAAAAACAACAACACTCAGCACTTAAAAACTGAAATGAATTCCAAAATGTAAATCTGATTTACATTTCATTATTCAGAGAAACATAGTATCAGAACTTCTGCACTGGGTCTGACTGAAGATATGTTTAGTCTGAAGTGCTGAATAACTGAATGCAGCAGTGTTAACTGGCAGAGGTATGTGAATCCCTGATACGTGTGCATCCCATGGGATGCTTTGCAAGGTTCTGGCAAATGGTTATTTGAATTGCAGGTTTCCTATGCTTTGATACTTAATACTTGCAGGGGATCTATCTTTCTGTGTTTGACTGTTACCCTTTATTTATAGAGTTGGTCCTCACTATCTCCTGCAACAACTGGTTAAAAAGGTGTTGTGTGATGCACCAGCTTCTTAAGGATTTATACAAAGTCATACAGATGTTTCTGTTTGTTTGCAAACCCTCTATTCAGTAGTGTCTGACTTCTGTAAAGTCAGCAATGCAAAATGGCACTATTAAACTGATATTTCAGGGAATTTGTCACAGTGACCCCGTGATCTTCTTTCTGAGTGGCAGAACTGTGCATATATGATTAGTGCTGTTTACCCTCATGTTTTTGAATATATAATAAACTGAATTTCTTTTATCATTTTATTGTCCAGTCCAGTTTTCTTGCAAAACTTCAGAGTGAAATCTGCTTTTGTATGCTTGGAAGTATTCTGTGTCAACAGCAAGTTTGGTCACCTTTTCCTAAAATTTTATGAATATTTTGAACAGCATGAATATTTTTGGACCCTCCTGATAATGACCATCCATTGCAGATGCTGATTGTTTGTTACTTTTTTTCTATCTTTTGACCAGTAACCATTTTTTTTTAAGGTTTAAAGCATATCTTTTTATTCCATTCTTTATTCCCCAATATTTCTGTGGCATAGAGGTCAGACTTAACGGATTTCAGATTCCCACAGAGTCCAAAACCTCCTTTTCAGATAGGGTTATCTTCACTGTCACCTCTTGTTCATCTAACGTTAAGTCCAAACCACTTTTGAGCTCTGTACTCCAATTAGTGGATCAGAGGTTTTATTTTGGCATTCCAGGAGGATCCAGGAAGCTGCAAACCTGTCAGCCTCATCTCAGCTCCATGAAAGATTACAAGTTAATTCCTCCTAGATTCTAAGTACGTGAAAGACAAAAGGTGACTGGGAACATCCAGAACAGATTTGCCAAGGGCCAAGCTGTGCTTAGTCAGGAAGATAACCTTGTTGATATAATTGGCCCTGAGAATGAGGGGGAAACAGTGCATTTTGTTTACTTTGACTTCATCAAGACATTTGACATGGAAAGGCTCCCTTAATACCCTCATTGTAAACTGGTGAGAATGGACTGGAAAGGCAGACTATAAGTTGTATGGAAAAACTGGGCTAGTAACCCAGGGCTCACAGAGGCATGAAATCCAGATGGTGGCTGGTCTATGTGGGGGCAGTACTGTTTAATTTGTGTATTAACAGCTTAAGTGAGGGATGTGGCGCACTGTCAGCAGACTAGCAGATGGTGGGAGCAGTGGTTGATGCACTGCAAGATAGGGCTGCTCTTCAGAGGTAAATTGATAGGCAGAAGAAAAGGTGAATGAAGCTCTGTGACTAGAACAAGCCTATGCAACAAGAAAGAATGGGAACACATTGGCCAGAAAACAGCTTTGGAGAAAAAGTCTGGGAGTCCAGGTGGTCAAATTGAATAAGAATCAGCAGTTTACCCATATGGTGAAGGCCAATGCCATCCTGAGCCATGTTAGCAACAAAACAGCCAACAGACTGAGTATTTGTGGGACGGTACCTGGAGGACTGTATCTAGCTGTCTATAGCTTGTTAGCTTCCATCAATTAAAAGTGTCTAAGCATAGGAGACCCAAAAAGAACAGTCGAGCACTAGTTTTCTGACACTTCTTCTTATGTTTAGACCATCATTTTTTTTTAACTTATTCTTAAATGCCAAACTATTAGATCCCCCCCCCCCCCTTTTTTTTAGCATAAGCCTAGAAATCACAAAATGAGAAGGAAATTATACCATCATCAATCTGGAATTTGAGTTTCTCCTGTACTTTCAGGATGCTGCATTTTTAGGCCTAACAGAATATATCATAAATATGTACAAGTATGCTCTCTGTAAATTATTCTAAGCACTTAAAATTCTGTAGTGCTAAAGTGGATACAGGGGAAAAGTCCCAAAGGATCACAGATTCATTGGCAGTGAAAAATGTAAGAGTTTTAAAAAATGTACATGTGCTTTTGTTAACTAAGTGTCAAACTCAAAGATAAGCTCTAATGTATTTTATTGAATCTGTGTTTAATTCAGTGTGTTTGGAAATCCCTTAATTTCCAGAGATATATTCTTTATAAGTCTGGAATATGTGATCTGCGAAGAAGGGAAAGCTGCAGAGGAAAAGATGACCTGACCTGCTCTTGGATTTAGCAGTTGATTCTTTGCATGATTAAACATTTGGGGGTGCCTCAGCAGTTGTATAAGGATTGTTGCACAGTATTGGAAAAAAAAAAAAAGTGCAGGCTCTCTCATATTCATGAAAAAACTCACTAGCCACTTTAGGATATGCTTTACTTAAGTATTTCCTATAGGCTATATATAGACTAGGCTAGAGACATAGGAAAAAAATTCACTGTATACAAAATCAGTTTGAAGCTTATCCATGTTGTCTATCCTGTGATAGTGCTGCAAGTCTGTGGGCTCCTGGGGAGCCTATGGAGCCCATCCAAATAGTTTCAGACAGAGTAAGAGAGTGGGAGTACATTACATGCAGCACTCACCTGTTGATGAGGGATCCTCTCTCTTCCGACATAGACTAGGACCTCGCCAGAGGAACAGTCTGTTCTGCGGCAGCAGTTGAGACAGCATAGGGATAAAGAATGTCTTGCCTTCAGAAGATTTGTGCTACTTGAACAGGTACTTGACCGAAAATATTGTAAGAATGAACACATAACCTTCAAAGAAGTTGTAGTCATCTCCCAGCTTACTAACAAGGTAAATAAGATGCCGTCAGGTGTGGCATGTACTTCGCACTCATGCAAAGCTGTAGTGCCTACAATATCCTCCCTGTTAAAGCTATGACAATATTTGACCCCGCTCACCATGACCAGCCCAGTTTCCACAGAGATGGCTGAAAATTAAGAAAATGTCCTTTTAGAAACACTAACTAGTTTCTGTAATAAGACAGAATTTTAAATTGGAGAGTCTGATTTTTCGCCTCATTACTCCAGTCCCATTCTGGGTTAGATTTTTTTTGAGTTCTGAAGACCTATTTCTGATTCACATACCACATATGTCTGAGGAAAAGCTAGGCCCAGAGATTGTCCTTTTTCAATGTCAGATAACATTTGAGCACTGCCACCAGCTAATAATATGCCCTCACAAAAAGGCCCAGGCTTTTGGAATAATAGATAATTATAGCCACAATTGTTCAAGTAGCAAAATACTTAAGTCTCCTGTAGGAAGCTGTGAATACCTTGGGACCTATAAGTACAGAGTTAACTGCCTGGATTCAATAAATATGGAAAGAAAACTTATTAAAAGTTTTTAGTATGCCATTAGTGTAGGATCTATTGAAGCATTTTCACTTCTGCTTTCTCCAAAGCATACCTATTGAAGGCCAGAATAATCTAGAGGTCTGCTGCCCCAGTGTGTAGGTAGAGTTCGGAATGCAAAAGCTCTCTTAATTTCACAATGGAAATGGAAAATAGAATTTCTGATGGTTTTTCAACCATGACACTTTCTTTAGGACAATGTATAAAGGTGAAAATATTATTTCAGCAGCTTTTCTCTTTTTTCCTACTTTTTAAATAGAAATGAAAAGGAATACCGACAGCTTCTACTTTCAAGGTGAATTGTATATAATCTTTTTGTTTTCTATTTTAGCTGAGGTAGATCTCTTCATTTTAGTTTTCCTCAGGGTTCCTGAATTGAAGTTTATCATCATCAAAAGAACAGCAAAAAGAGGGAAAAATGGAAAAAGGGGATAGCTTGGTTTCAATTAGTCTAAGCAGTCAAAAGGTAATTCTGGTAGCAAGAAAAAATGGGATATCAAAATATACCCATAAATCTTCAAAACCAGGCTCTTCTGTTAAATGTTCTGCTTTTCTGTGTTCAGTATAGATTGGAGAGGGAAAACTAGTTCAAAACCAATTGCTTGGTTCAAACATTTCTTTTTCACTGGAAGTAGTTGCCTTGCTGCTGTATTATTGCTGTGTACTATTTAGAATACAAAGGAAAGATATGGGGATTAAATCCAAATGTTTTAGAGATTTCCATGCTGCAAAAGGTAATAAAGAAAGGGTCAAAGGCAGAAGGCATTTCAAAACTTTCAGGGAAAGAATAAGGCTTTCAGTGTTGTTCGTTTGAAAGGAAAAAGGATCTTAAAAGGGTCAAATCATCTTTCTTTTTTAATACTTGTCTCATGAAAATGATGATTAAAAACTCATCTGAGCTCATTTCAAAGTAACTTTTCAACATTTTAGAGTAACTTTAAAGGAAGACAAATTTGTAATAGAAAAAAAAATCTTTTCTTTCAAATTAATCTTGTTCCAAGTTACTTTACTATAGTTACTGATCATAGTTATTAAAGATACAAGCAAACTTTTGACAGAGTAACATATCTTCTACAGGAAGCAGCAAGCAAAAGGCTACTGATACAACATAACTGAGCTGGAGACAGATCTGAAGATGTATTTTCTGCAGAAATATATTTCCCAATAAGCCTCATCTCTTCTCCCTCAAAAATATACTGCAGAATGATATACCAAAAAGATATTCGACTTAAAGTTAATTTCAAGAGTATGGTGTTTGTATTTTTTTTTTTGTTTCATTATTATTTTTTATTTTCATGTAGCTCTAGCAACAGCAGATTATATTATGATAGCAATAGGCCTTCTGCAATGATTGCCTGAGTTAGATTTGGTGGCATCATACTGATGTCTCTAAAACAGATGTGTCTGAGTGTACGGTAGTGAGGAGGCGGTCTGCATCTCTGAGTGGGTGTGTGGGGACTGTCAAGATTTTTTTTTTTCAGATTGAAACTGTTAACAGCTGTTGAAGCTGCATGAGCAGCTGCAAATTCTATTCTCTCTGTGACTTTCTATAACTAGTTTAGGTAAAGAAACTGCTTTTTGCTTTATCTTAGAAGAGTTATTTTGGAGATTTGTGATAAATACTAGCCCAGATTGAGTTTAAATTACCTTTCAGGTTTTTAACAGGAAATAGTTGAGAAAACAACTGAAAAATCTGTACTTTTGGAGGTGATAGGTATTTATTTAGTGATATTTATTTTCTTTCCTTGTATGAAATAAAGAAATGTAGACTTCTGCACTAGCTGAGAATGATTTTTCTTCCTCTCCACATCTTGAGTTTCCCACATTTTCAGGAAAAGAAGTGTGCAGGAAACTTGAACTGAAATTTTCATATAGCAGTGTATGGTACTATTAGGACCAGAAAAATGGATTATGGTGTTTTTGAGGTCACCTTTTATTAATTTTTAGGTATCTTTCTCTGCTTAGAGATTCTGCTGCTTAATATTGCTAAGTATAGTGGATAGAGAGATGAAGAGACAGGCTTATGCTCCTACTTCTAGGTTATATGGGTCTATCTTTAGATATCAGTTTGTGTAGTTGCATCACCCATATAGAGAACAGACATTAAATCTTTTATTTCCCCTCCTCTCCTCCTGTCTCCTTATACAGCTGCCCATTAATCAAGAAGCAGTTCATGTAGCTCTGTTTCACTAAATGACGTTTTTCCATAATTTGACCTATTGTTAGACTGCCAATTTTCTAGTTATCTTTGGTTGTTTGAAGAGAATCTAGTAAAACAGAGGTGGAGGAGTTGATTTTGGCATGCGATGTAAAGATCATTACTCTTCATACAGTCCCTTGTCAGACTTTGTTCTGAAATTAAAAAAAAATATTTTCTTGAGCACATTCTTTCAGACCCTTCTTTCATAAAATAGCAAGCACCATTAGGACAGATTATTCAGATTTCAGACATTGCTCCTCTAGTGTCCACATCAATGAGGGTGCACAGGCTGCTCAAGAGACAGTGGTATGCCCGTGATATGCCGTATGCAAGAAATGGTGCCGGTTTTGCTGACTTTCCTGCTCCTCCAACCAGGTTTTACTCTAGAGAGAGGGCCCTCAAGACCTCCTGGTAAGGTTGCGTTCCCAGATGAGAGACACAATCTGATCTCTGAGAGACTGAGAGATTTTTGAGTCTGCCATGTGCTCTAGATGTCCCTGCTTGAGCAGGGGGGTTGGACTAGATGATTTCTAGAGGTCCCTTCCAACCTCAACCATTCTGTCATTCTGTGTGATTCTGTGATTACTCACATCTCTGCAAATAACATGTTGCTGTTGTCATTTTGTAGCAGTTCTTTTGCTAAATACGCAGTACTGAACAAATAGCAAACTTTCTCTTTTTTTCTTCCTTAAGTAATTAATTTTTGCTTAAGGTGGTGGTGAAGACTGTTACATGAACATTCTACCTTAAGTTGTTTTTGAGAAATAAGAATTCAGTGAGGTCCTGTTGGAGGGGGAAAAAACAGTCCTTTTCTCATGCCTGACACCATGCATGTGGAAAATGGTAAGACATATAAATGGGGTTTTAAGTAATCTAAGTGTAGAAATGATCTTTACCCACAAGTGTACATGTGACTGTCACTCCTACTTTTTGGGCTCCTCTCTTCTGAAAAATGCAAAAGGAAGAAAGAGGAGAGCTATTGACTCCACTGAAAATGCGTTTCTTATTCTGCTGTGATTCTGCTGTAAAGAAAATCTAGGAGAGGTATTCTTTAACTTTTTTTTTATTATTATTATTTTAAATCTTTTTCCTCTACAAAAACAAAACAAAACCGTTCCCCTGGAGTGTGCCACATTGGGAAGGTCCAGAGAGAGCAAGAAGATATGAACGGAGAAAGACCCCTCCATTGCTCTCAATATGGGAGAGAAAGGGCAGTAAAAGGTTTGTCTTATTTTCTCCTGTCCCACTACCTATGGAATAAGTTGACCTGTCACAACATTGACAGGACTGAAGAAAGAAGAGGTCTTCTCTGACACATACCAAAAAGGCATCCTATAAAGGGCAACAAAGAGGACTACATCAGATGCTGTTTTCAAGCAACTTGTGCAAGTGCTGACATGAAGGAATTCATAATTTTGGGTGGAAGAACAGAGATTCAGCTAAGACTAGGCAGTTAAATTCAGATAGCTTCCCTTGGATGGGGTATGCTCAAGTTCAAATTCTTGCTCTGCCTTTCTTTTCCCCTCATTCTTTCAAGAGTTATTGAGAGACTTGAACCTCAGTCCTTCACATCAGGCTACCATCTCTCTCTGAAAAAGAAAAAAAAAAAAAAGCTTTGAAAGAAAAGGCTTATCCTAACATGAAGTGGAGAGAGGGAGGAAGAAGACAGCTACCTCCTCTCCTTTCAAACCATGAAATCTCGGATCAGATAATGGCATCTGCAAGAATGTCAAGCACAAAGAGGATGTTCTCTCCACGCTGAGTGAAAAGGGAGATCGAAATGAAGACATTTCTTGCCATGAGCTGCAATGACTGTAATGTTCTTGAAGTTATTCTGTGAAACACTGGCATTGCTTCAGTGTGAGACACGCATGAGTTAAGGAACTGCAAATGGATGTTGTAAGAATGGCTGGCTTAGTTGGACCAAAACCTTCCACAATATCTATAACACTGGTCAAAAATGGATGCTTAATATAAGAATAGGGCAAGTAGACAGTAATATGCCCCTGGAATCTTCTCCCAAGCGTTCCCCCTCAGGGCATCAATAAGGGTCAATCACAGGTTCAGGGGTTTTATAAGACAGATTGTTTCTGAATTTTATATCCTTCAAAACTGTCTCTGTGTGCATCTGTGTTTTTGCCATTTTTTTTTCCCTTTTTAAACTGAATAATGTCTGATACCAAATTTGTGATAAGTATTTTTAATATGAGAAAACATAGATCTTGTGTGTGTGCTTTATTTATTATTTCTTTTTTTTTTCTTTTTTTTAATTGAAGCTCCTTTGTGGTTGAGAGGCAGGAGGAAATGAATTTTTGCAATTGAAAATGCAATCTGACTTTTGCTTTGCGTTGATCTAAGGGAGATCCTGTGAGCTGCAATTTGACTCTGTTACTACTACCTAAATATGCTAGTAGTGGACTCAGTTTGCCAGTGTCATGCTCTGAAAGGATCAACTTAAAAGGTGTGGCCTGTTTTTTGTTAGAGAAGAGTATCATAATATTTGAGGATATTCATATTGAGAACTGAATAATAGAAGATTCATTTCAGGAAATAAATCCACAGTTAGTATATATATATTTTTTGTATTAGGATCATTTGGGTTCAAAATATCTAGAGATCTTGCACTTCGGAAGTTCTCTAATCTTTCACTTAGTGTTCTCTTGAATTTGTACCAATGAGATTGAAAGTGCGGTACCATGAACTATGGTGTTTTGTTTTGTTTTTTCATACATGGTGTTGTTTTGTTTTATCATGAGTCCAATAGGGACAGAGAAAATATTATTTCATTATAATTACTCATTTTTAGGCATCATTTTGTAATGCCTAAATAAATCCTTTCCTCTAATTTCCAATCATTTTCCCACCCGAAAATCTGAGCTGTAATTTCATTTGTGAATTCAGTGGATTCTGTGGACTCATTTTATGAAAAATTTATTTTCTCTCCCTTGAAAAAGCTCTGATCTAAATTTGATGCATGTGTTACATTTGGTAGATTGGACTGTTCCTTGTATTTTCAGATGCTGTTTCTTAAAAGAACTCAGTTTTACAGGTTTGCAAGGTTTGCAATTTGCATTATTATACGTTAATCCAGGACTTGGATGAATTTAGTGTGACATTTCGATAGTAGGTATAGTTAGATAAGTGTAGTAGCTGTACTTGCAATATGTGATTGTGCAAGTATGACTGATGTGTTGAAAACGCTCATTTTCATCTTGGGCATCCGAAGCATCTGAAGTCTTGGGCATAAGACTTGGCATATGTGGTATACATGTGGAGACAGAGATCTGAGGCTTTCTTTTTATTATTTTCCCAGTATTCCCAACTGCTGTTGCTGGCTGACAAGCAATACAGTTATATAAGTATATAGGGCATGAATTTGGGTCATTACACCTACTCCTTGTTATAAATCCCAAATAGTTCATTAATAAGGGTTAAATAAATGGCTTCTTAGCATCAGATGAGTTGATAGTGGGTAAAAAATCACTGCAACTGCTGATACATAATAGGTTTAAAAAAATGTAAATAAGAATGATATTCCAGCATCGACTGGTGATTTGAAACTGAGACATAACAAGCAAACAGGATATTCAAGTCTTGTTGCCGTTCGCTGTCTCCGGCTGTGCAGTCTCAAGTCTCAGCTCTCGGCAACGTAACGTGCTCATCCGGAGGTCGGGCTCTCCAGGGCCATCCTACCCCGCTAGGGGACAAACCACGTAACACCAATATGGTTGGAGTGCCGTTTATTGTTTACTGCCACTACATTTATACTCCTTGTGAATGCGGAAGCTTACTCTGCCACCAGTTAGCAACAATGTTACCTTATATGGCTATGTACTGATTCTTCAAAGTAAGACAACTGACTCTCCTTAATCTCTGCTGACCCTTTGCTTTCCGTAACATTGCGAGATCTTCCGAGCACCAGGCCCTAAGCCTAAGTCAGGCCAAGTCAGCTTATGTCAAGCATGAAGCCATATTGCTATATCTACAAAGTCTCATAATGTGTGTCTTTAAAAAAAAGAAAAAAAAAGAGTCAGTCCAGGAAAAAAATATATATAAAAAAAATACTCTAAGCTTCTTTCAAAAATGATTCATCTTTCATATGCTGGGCTATATACTAAATCATAATGTCACCCATTCCACATAGCTATTATATCGAATATGACAGAGTTCATGATCTTTATGTATAGTCTTTTCCAATTAAGTGTTCATAAAAGAAACAAAACATGACTGAAAGGTATTTTGTCACTCCCCTTGGAAAAAGTCAGATTATAATATCTAGAAATTAAAGGGAGTGTGTTGCAAGGCCCCCATTAAAAGGAAAACCTCTAGGTGCAAAGGGACTAATGTGATGCATTTACCAGCCAGTTAAAATTAAGATATGCAATTAGGAATGAAAGCAGTCCTATTCTATCCTTGCCATCAGCAGAACTTTCTATTCCAGCTTTTCAAAAATATTTACCATGCATGAGATTGTGGAAGAATTGTTTGTGGAAGAATTGTTTGAAAGCAGGAACTGAGAGGAAAACTAGGGCCCAACTGAAGTTTTGGCATTACAAAAGCTTGCACAGTTGCCACTTCCAGGATGGTTGGTACGCAGGGAGTCTGCTCCTCCACAGTTCCCTAGGCAACACAATCTGCCCTCCTCGCAGCTGCAAAGGGGAGTAACGGAGGATGGAGCGGGGTGAAGACACCGCGGCCAAACTCTGTTGCGCTCCCTGTGCTGGGCTGCTGCTAAGCCTCACAGTGACTGTCTAATGGAGATATTTGATAACGTCCGGTGCTGAGCCAGCAAAGGTGGCAAATCACTCCTTTCAGATGAACTTTGCTTGAACTTCGCTCATTATAATGTGAAAACCAGACCTCCATCCCAAAAGTTACCTGCCTCCGAGGGACGACCACCCCTCACTGAGCATGCGCTCTAGATTTTCGGTTGACTGTACCTTTAAATGAAAGCGAGAAACTTTTTCACCAATCAATAACAATATTAAGTATGACTCTAGTCACTCAAGCTCCACCTGAATGTAAAGAAAAGTATAAAAGGTGAACTAAGGATGAAAAAGAAGTGTGGGGGGGGGGGGCACGGGAAAAAAACCACCATAACTCCTGGGTCAGTCGATGGGCTGAGCCCCCTTCCCTCCCCTCACGTCAGGACACTGCCTGAGGAGACTAAGGAGTGAGGAGGGAAGAATCCATCGTAACTCCTGGGTCAGTTGACAGGCTGATCTCCCTTTCCTCCCCTCAGACTGGCACGCCACCTGAGGAGACTCGAGACTGAGAGCCCTCTCCCATCTTGTGGGGTGAGTGATGATTGCACATTTGTACATCAGAGCTAGCTAAAAACTCCACACTCTAGTAGATAATTTCCTGTACTGACATCCAAAACCTGCTTTGTAAATGTTGCATTTGAATAAATCATACTGTTTGTGAACTTGGCTACTTGTTTGGGGGGAGGCGATCGGACCTACAGTTGACAGGCTGTTCGTGAATCTGATACTGCCAGAGTCGAGCTTATAGGTGATTACACTATTTGGGAACTCGATTCGCTCCTAGGAAGTCGACTGGACCTACAGTCCACGGACTGTTCGTGAATCCAGTACTGCCAGGGTTGAGCTTATAGTTGATCACACTATTTGGGAACTCGATTCGCTCCTAGGGAGGCGATCGGACCTACGGTCCACGGACTGTTTGTGAATCTGATATTGATTTGATATCATCTTCCCTCCCCACCACCACTACCACCACGGCTTTCAAACTGCAACATTTCACAGAGAGGAAATGAGAAAGAGCAGAAACATGTCTGGACCATGTCTATAATTGCTTAAACATTTAAGAGGGAGTGAAAACAAAGACAGAATTAGTGAAATTTTAAGAAGAAGCACTAGGCCTTTTTGAAAAAAGACTTAAGGACATATCACGGAAGAGGTAAGGATTTGGGATATCTACATCATTAAGAAATCAGCTAATGGCTAGAGATGCAATAATGAATAGAGTGGGCTGGATGTGTCTGACCCTTGAGGGGTCTAGGAGCAGGGCCGCCTGCTTTCTTATCTTTCCCTTTCTCTTTCTCCTCTACAGTGATTCTAAGAATTTTAATTAGTGGTGCAACGCACTTCACTCCTATGAAAGAAACAGTAATATGTTTTCCTGATACGATATTGATATTTTAGTGAGATTCTATGGCAAGGTCACTGTTTTTTACTGCATAGAGACCAAGTTTCTACGAAATTACAAGAAAGGCCCTCCTGTTCAGTCACGGGATTCAAACTGGACCCACTTGCTTTCCAAACTTCTTCTCAGAGAAGTCTGAGTGTGACTACCTCTAATCTTACTCCCAGATTTGGTCAGTGGTTTATGTCTAAGGGATTATGTGCACAATCCATCCTGGATGCAATTTAGTAAAACTTAATGTTAGAAAGTTAAGCATGCTGTGTTCACTACGCATGGAACTTTCTCTGGTAAGGGATCTTTCTACCTAAAGGAGTAACTCTGAGAGATGTTCCTACTAAGGGGAGATCCTGGTGTGCAGTTCACTGCCTTGCAAGCAGAGCTCACCAGATTCTGGGGCTGTCCCCCTACTTCTGGAATTGATTTATAGTCATTTTTGCAGATGAGCTAAATTTTTGCTGATGCCAGTTTAGTCCTTGGCTATTGTGTTGTCATTATCTCTCTTCCATCGGAACATTCCCCAGCAGAATGCAGCCATAAGGTTAATATTCAGTGGGTAGGGGATAGAGATTCAAGCTGGCAGGCACCACAACCTGAACCAGGGCTCTATGTGAGCCAGTCAGACTGGGGAAGGAGCACATGCATCAGAACTTGGCCAAGCTGATAAGAGTCCCCACTTAGGTTTCAGCACTGCTGTCCTGCTTCATGAAATTTTCACAAGATTAGGTACAGGGGACAAATGTACAGCATTGTATAAGCATGAAAGTGGATGAATATGGTACAGAGATTTCAGAAATCAGAAATTTGAACTACATGAAAACAGACTAGTGATGAGAGAAAATTCACAGGCTTACACAACCACTTAGAATCACTTTTCTCAGACACACTTATGTGATTAGTGATAAAAGTAGGCCAGAGTGTTCTTAGAAAATCAGAAAGAGGATGTACAGCAGCTAGGTTCCCATCAGTGCCCATGAGTGTCAACACAGCTATGAAAGCACCTTCCCACTGACTGCATGCACCATAGCAGCATTATAGTCTTTGCCAGTGAAATGCTTCATGGCAAAGTATTACCGTTCATAAAAATATATTGACTTCATTACTTCACCTAGTTCTTTGCTTCTGTGAAGAAAGTATGGCTAGTGTTTCTACTAGTACACTCACTTTTATCTACACCAACATGGTGGTAGTGCAAAAAAAGAGCAAGTATACTCCAAAAACAAAACTATCAAATAAAGAATACATTTAAGAGGAAAAAAAATGACAGCAAAGGCCCCGAACCCTCCACAGCAACACCACTGCCACTCAGAAAACTATTGGCTCCACCTGTTTAGGTACTGTATTGCCAAGGACAAGAAGCAGAGTGAGAATTGCAGATGCTTCCCCATATGCTCCCAGGGCATGCCTTATGGATGGCTGTCAGGCAAGAGAGGAAACCACTTGCATGTCTCTCTCTCATTCCTACTAGGAACAGATCAGCATGCTCATGTATCGGTTCGGGTATGGAGTGAGAGAACAGAACAAGACCTCGTGTATATTTAGTCTCCCTGTTGTCAATGGGATGTACTCCTCTATTACAGAAATAGCTTTGGTTTATCCATATAAATAAAATAATTCCTCCTAGTCTGAGAGGATAAAATTCTGTCCCCTCTGGGAAGTACACCTCTTTTTTTTTTTTCTTACTCTCCAGTCTAAGCATTTTTGTTTTCTGCCTTTAGTAAAGGCTAAGATCTATGGATCTTAATAGAAAAAAAAACTACTGGTTGCTTTTTTTTTTTTTTTCTTTTTTTTTTTTTTGTGAAGTGCTGTCATGAGTAGTGACTTTGTATGGTCACATCTCTTTGTCCATGCAGAAAAAATGTATTTTAGAGATAATTATTATATATGAAACAATAACTCCTTTATCTTATCTTCTCTTGTCTTAAGAGGAATTTAAATGGGAATTTCCTTCAATGTTATCTTAAAAATGTTGCCAACGAGTGTGCAGGTGCTTTTGATTTCAAATCAATACAAGGCATAACATAATTAAGAATACCTGCCTGTTTCTTTAGCCAATAAAGAAATGTTATTTCTTGCTTCTTACCTTTAGGGTGCAAATTGAGTGCCATCTCTGGGACTGCACTTTTGCAGCCCAAAAGATTTACCTTAAAATACTGATGTTTTAAGAGTGTGTTTATCTGAGGACCTGCATGTAGTACTTTTAGGTCTAATGAACCTGTATTAATGCATTTTTCTACAAAATGTAAAACAAAAATCACTGAACATCAAGCTGATATAACAGATACTAGGAACTCAAATATATTTTAGTGATTTCTGAATTTTTTTGAGCCCTGGAGTATTTTGTTATCAGGCATATGTAGAGTTCATAAAGGAAAAATACTCCTTTTTTCTTTGTAGATTAACTAATTGTAGATTAAATAATTTATTTTCATCCTGGATTCTTAGCAGTCTTTACAAATGCTAAACAGCCCAGGTACGTAATTGCGAATTCTCTCTCCAAATCCTAGTCTTGGCAAGTTGTGTGGCAAGAGACATTGCATGACTGTAATAAAGGAGCAAATGATCACTTTTTTATATTTATTGTAGTTTTTAAACAACTGAAGTGTTTACAAAGATAAAGCTCCAAAGCCATCTAATTTATAGAGTTCTGACTTATAAGTTTTGACTTATAAAAAGGGAATATTCACACAAACTGAAACTCTTTTAAATTCAGGCTTCTTTTTAACCTTATGTTGTTGTCCATTTCTTGTAGGGAGCTAATAAAAGGCTGCATTTATGCTATTTTTTTTTCATGACATAAGTTCCCAAGCTGTAACAGAGAGCATTTGTGCTTGAAAGATGGTCTGTCATTTCTTTTTTCAGCTGTTGGAAAAATATTATTGTTCCCTGGAAATTTTGCTTTACTGGCCTTCTCAGATGAGCATCGCTGCAATAATGTTATGGAAAGAAAATAAAAACAGTTAACCTTTTTGGGGGGTTGGCCATATTTGATAGCTTAGCTGTCTATTTCAAAGTACTTTAAAGGCTTCTTAAATCATAGTCTGTGGGATGAACTAGACCTTATCCTGTAATTTGATCAGCCATAAGGAGGAGATAGCTTTGGCAGCAAAACAGACCTACAACTCCTTAAAAATATTTTTACAAGTCACTTAAAAAAAAATAAAAGAAGTAAAAAAAGTGTGTGTGGGGGAAGACCTGGTGTAAGAAAAATTAGCTTTAGCTATATAAAGAATGATGAAGAGAGCCAGAACATATCTTATAGCACCGTATCTCTATTGCTTTTGCCAGTATATTTAGTTTGCCAGCACAGACTATACAAGCAGCAAGTACCCAGCTAAGAAATATTCAAAAATAGAAATATCATTGAACTATGTGTGAGATTATATAATGCAATTGTCTTGACCCTTCTCTTATGTTATTCCTATGTTACATTGGTTTCAGGTGTGAACTAGTGCAGGTTTCTGATTCTTAGTGCCTGTGATGTAAAGATGGCTTGTTTAAATTCCTGTGTGCAGAACCCCAGACCTTGGTGCTCATCTTTTGCTCTAAGAGCGTAATAGTCCAATGCTGTGTGGTGAGCTGAGCGGTGGAGGTACATTGTTTCCTTGGTCTCTATTTAAAGAACTGTAATTTACTGGAAAATATACTCCTAAATATTACTGTAATAACCCTCTCGAGTATTGTATATCACTGGCCACAACTGAAATGGCAGATCCTCAGCTACTGTGAATCACTGTTGCACCACTGATTTCTGTAGAGGTATATTGATTTACTGCTGCAGAGGATCTTGTCTGAAATATTTCTGTGGTATTGTGTGCATTTCCAAAGGAGTTAGTTAGAAGATTTACAGGTTATAAAATAAAGCCAAGGAACCTCAACATAACCATTCTCAATGGCCAATGTATTTCTTGGTCTTAAAGAATATATAAACAATTAATGTCGCCAGACCCAAGCAGTGTAAAGTCAGAGCATAAACATCTCAGTGCTTTGGAGACTGGTGATTTTTCTCAGGGAATCCACCTCTGTTTGCAATCCAAAAATTGCTTCTGCTGTTCTGTTAGCGACGATTTCCATTTCACCTGAAATATTTAGAATCGCCCTAACTGAACAATACAAGGGGTTGGCAAAAGTGCCCTAACAAAGCTATGGAATCTGATATTGTATCTTATTAGAGGATTATTAATCTCTCATTTGGTTCTAGTCTTTCCCCAAAGGCCTCGTCCATTTTCCTATGTTCCAGTCTCTCAGCATCACCTTACACGGACCCGACTTTACTTCTGTCAGGGCTCCCTTTAACCCAACCCGTGTTTGACCATCAGAGGGACTAGGCTGTCCTGGGGTAATCTCAAAAAATTTAAAACATATACTGCTTTTGCCAATCTCTCTGCAGGTATAATTCCCAATTCTCCCCCTTTTTGTTTTTTTGTAGCTGGCGTTTCAGCATTTGGTTTGTACATTCCACTATGTCATGGTCCTCAGGATGCAATGGTATGGTGAAAAAACAATCTTTTAAATAGATTATTAAGATTTGGAAGGTTCTCTATTTCCACTTCTATTTATGTTTGCATAGCTTCAATTTGGTTTCCTCCCCAGAAATTGCTTGGGATTTCCATATATTAAGGAGGCCTCCGCTCCAGTAGCAATTGAGGCTTTTACAATTTGTAAGGACTGTTGCAGGTCCTTCCGTGCCAGTCGCACTGGAGCTTCGCTGTTGCTTCATTCTTGTTTCCCATGCTGAAGTATTTCCCTAGTTTGTTTCTAAGGATAGAAGTCAGAGTACAGCTCCCAGTCCTCCACTGGTGGTTGGGGGGAACGCCGTAGTCTGAGTTACTCCTGGCTTTCCTGCTTTCAAGTTCTGCACTTTCTTGTTGTGCTTATTCAGCCCTCTCTGCTGATATATATTACACAATAAAGATCTAAAGACCACACACACAAACAGCACAAACACAGTTTCTATCCAGTGGCACAACCTCACGTAGCTGTGCACTCCACCAGTGAGTTCCACTGTTTCCATTGCCAAATCCCATCCTCGTCACCAATTAGGTTGCGAATGGGCTTGGGATTTGTCAATAATCGCACAAAACAAGGTGGCTACGGTGAGCCTCTATTCAGGTGGAAGCACATTAAAGAAGCAAAGTATGAATAATTACTCTCGAGGTAATACTTGTCAGCAGGATACTGAGGCTTAACATCTTCTCGAGTTGGCAGATTAGAGGGTTGCTGACAGGCTCCTAGCTCGGCAGGTGTCCCCGCGGAGACAACATAGGCCTCAGTGTTAGGAGTCTCGCCCCGCCTCTCTCCGCACTGTCTGCTTAAGCCCGGTGCATCCTGCCACGCAGGGCCAGTACGTGCCAGCAGGCAGACCCGCGGGGGGCGGACAAACTCCACCTTCAGTCACATAACCTTCCCTCCTGGTTGCGCAAGTGTGCATACCAGTAAGTGGTCCCAGCCGTCAGTCTGAGGGTCCTGCCTTTCTCATCTTCCTCCTTCTCCAGTGTTTGACCTTCAAACTAGTTCAGAGGATGTTTGCAGTTAAGTTGGCTACAAGCCTGGTTGAGCGGCTGCCTTCAACTGCTTTTGGAGGAGGTCAGCTGTGAACCTGGCTGAGCAGCCGCCTCCGTGCTTCTTATCGCTCAGCCCAGGCAGGCAAACATCTTGTTTCTCAAGATCTGGTTATGACTCTACAGATCATACAAATTTCCAGCTTTCAACCATACCTCATGTGAGCATCATTATACAAAGAATACAACACATAATACAGACGAATATAGCAAATAGAAATAATAGTCCTAATAATGGTTTCTGTCCTCACTTAAAGCATTACAGTTCTCCAACCCCCACTTTAAAAGACGGATCAAATCCTCCTGCACCTCCCCCCCGGCTGTTGTCAAGCCCTCAGCAACATCAGTCTCCTTGATCTCATTTGCCTTTTCTTCCCTGGCCCCCTTCTCTAATTTTTCAAGGTGATCCAGCAAGTCCTGGACCCAGCTGGGCCGTTCCTCAGGCTCGCTGGGGGGCCAGAAGCAGGGGCACAGATGGTGCAGGCACCGCAGGCGCAGGCAGGGACGCGGGCCGGTGGGGGTTGGCGATGGATCTCCAAACACCAACGGTTTTCGGTGGTGTGGCGGTCCCGGTCCTGAAGTGCTCGCAAAGGCTGCCATGGCTCATTTTCACTCTCTGCACGGGGGCGTTGGAGACGCTGGAGAAGAGGGCGAGAAAAAGGGAGTAGGCGACTCCAGGAGAGGACAGTACGATGCAGTCAACTTCTCCTCCTCCCCAACTGGATCCAGCGCAGGGGCCACAGGACCTGTGGGTCCTACAGGTACACTGCTCGCAGGTTCAGGAGACTCACGATCTGACGGCGGCCCTGTGGTGTCCTTTGGGCAACGGGGAGGCTTGGAACCCCCCCACTTCCGTGGCTTGTCAGATGGTAACACTAGGCCCATGAACACCTCCTGAGAGGAGGTAGCCGCTTTTGTTGGCCCACTCTCTGAACTCGGTGACGTGGTAGCCACAAGCACCGCCATTGCAGCAGCGCGTTCAGCCTTCATTTCCTTTAATAACTGTCGCACCAACCGCCACCCAGTGGCTAATTTGACAGCGTCCTTTGGTCCCTTACTCACTTCTTCCCAGAAGTCTGACCCAATCCGGTACTATGTGGACATCTCGAAAGCCACATTTACCAAAAGGATCAAATCCCACTCACGGGCCCATAGCAACAGTTTCTCGAGTATGGCCTTATCATATTTTAGTCCTCTTGTAGAAACGATATGTTGGAGGAGCTTAACCACTGCTTCTTCCTCAGAGCTTAGCGTGGACCCCATCTCCTCCCCAGCCGCTCACCTGTCCTGGGTGAGATTCCAAAGTCGTCTTTATGCCGGCGATTTTCCAGGCGTCGGGGCAGCGCCTCTTCTTCGGCTGGTTCCTCCTGCACCCTCGATACTGCCACTGTTAAGCGCTCCTGGAAGCCTTCGGCACGAGGGTCCCTGTTCGGGCGCCACTTGACGTGGGGGTCTCAGACACCACGGACATGATTAATGTGATCAAGCAGTGCCAGTTTATTCAGGGTTCCAAGCGCGCTTATATGCAGTGCTTCCCCAAACACGCGAGCGCTTCTTTACAATGATTGGTTAAGACCCCGCGTCCACGTGTCTGACTATGCAGTTTGATAGGCTAACTAGCAGTGTCCACATGCCCTTACGTTTAACAGCTGTCCCCCTCTACTTGTTTGTCTCAACTCTTTCTCTCCTTATCTGACTCTTGGCCAAATTCCTTATCCCTTAGTCAGTGGTCCTTCTGCCCTTTCACCTAGATCTGGCACCCTTATGCCCTTTCACCTAGATCTGGTTTGCTCACAACATGGCCGCTGGCCTTCAGAAATCCCGCAGGGTAATCTTGTCCATTCTAAAAACTTCATTTTCACTATTTTTCTTTTCCAGAAATACCATGGTCTTTTGTGGCAGTGAGGCAATTCGTTATTTTTCTTAAGTAGTAGATTGTCTGGGAAATTTCTTGGACTGTGTTAGGAATTGCACGGAGTGGAAGCACATGCCAGAAGGCAGGAGTCTGTGATGATGCAGGGTTAAACATGCTCTCTAGCAATGTAGTGGCACTTGTCCACATGGACAGAAGGACTCTTCATTACTTTAAAACACCTCATGCAGATCTGTAGAACTGGTACTTTACAATGAGGTCTGTTTGAAAATCGTATGCGTGCGCATACACTTTTTATATTGATGCCACTGAAAGATGTGTTTACATGATTTTGAAGAACATCTGAGATTCTGAAAATTATATTTGGGAAAAGACTTTCTACACAAATATGAAGACCCCTTTGCTATTGTATTATCTCTTCATGTAGGATTTGTCGGAGATTTCTGGAAGGAGTAATCAATTAAATCAGTTTTCAAAAAAAAAAAAAGAGTACACCCATAGGTTATTCAATTTTATTCATTATTTGCTTGGCACATCACATCCATATGCAGAGGTGAAGAATATGGACCGTGATTATTTTAAATGATTTTTTGATATCTTACTTCAAAGAAGAGCTTAATGAACTTATTATGGGCCAGAATGTTACTGAAAATGAACAAAGTTTATCTGTGCCACTTTATCTTTGGTAAGAGCTGATGGCAGGCATAGAATTTCTGTTTTATTGGTGATTCCGAGTTGCCAATGTTTGGCCTTTTGCTGTGTTTGAACTAGAGGTCAGGAGTCTGGAATCTGGCAGAGGGGAACAGTGGGCCTTGCCCATCTGTCTCCTGAAGATCCTGAATACCAGATGGGTGCCTGGGTATCCAAGGAGCTGGATAGTCTGCTCAAGCCGATCTACCAGCAAGATGGGCAACAAAAGAACAGACCTAAGCAGCTAGCCAGCAAAATGATAAGTCATCTGGCCGGTGAGGAAATCATGATGCCTGGCAGGAAGCTGGAGTTGGGCAGCAAGCAAGTTGGGCAGAGAGCCAGCTACACTGTAAGCCAGTTGGCCCACATCCCTGCATATCTGCTTAACATCTTGCCAAGTGATCACTTGTCATCCTGCCAAAAGTCATGAGGTGGTCTTTGCAGTTCATGAAAATTGGAGGGAGGAGGGAAAGATTGTCTTTCGGATTATTTATTTTATTTTTCTTGAAAGGCTAAGCAGTGTATTTTCCAGCCTTCCTTCATCACCACAAAATTTAAAGACTTGCAAACTTTTTAAGAATGAAAATTAAGACTGTACTATAAATGCACATCTAGGACTTTGAGGAATCTAATGTGTTACAAGTCTTGCACATCTGGGCAACTGTGTAAAACATTTCAGACAAGGGAGTTTATTTTACAGATCCAATTGCAAAATACAACCACAGATAATGGCTTAAAATATCATGAGATGGTCTTTTTTTTCCCCTGTATTTTCTGCATGTAAACTCTGAATGGGCTGAATATAAAATTCAAAACTGAAAATTCAACATGAAAACAGAGGCTAGAAGTTTGATGTAATATTTTGGTATTTTTTTCTTTGAACAATTCAGATTTTTTGGAAATAATTATGTAAAATCACTGGTTGGACATCTTTTGTAAGTAGTAAAATCTTTTAGTAGGGTAATTGTTAGAGTTAGAATAAGACATATAACCCCTTCCTGAGTTGTAAAATAGAAGCAGCAACCTTCACATATAAATACAACTTTAAATTCACTATGCAGTGTGTTTCAGGATAAGCATTAATTTGTTAGCAGTCCTTATTCAGCTTCTTGAATATTTTGTGGAGAGCAAACTTAAAGCTGCAAACTCAGCTGAAAGGAAATCACATACACTTTATGTCTGCAAAATGGTTTTGGGTGTACTTGACAAATTGCATTTAAGAGCTCACTTAGAACATTAAATTTAAACTCAACCTCCTGCTTGCAAGCTACAGTCATAGCTCTACCTAGATCACTCTGTATGCATGGGAAAGACTTGAGTGAAGCAGATGGTGATTTCTTTAGAGCATACAACCCAAATCTTAGAGATCTGTGGCAAGTTTGATTAATTGTTCTGCATCCTACTCCATAACTAACACTTATGGTTTTAGAATAACTATTTCCCTTTGTTCTTGCTGCAGACTGGAATATAAAGATATTTTGCATTGCTGGGTGTATGAACAAGTACAGGTGCCAATTCAGCTGTCTGCATGCATCTCTTTAGCACAGGACAACCTGAAGGACAAGGAGGTGCCAGGCAATGAAGACTGTAGGTTTGCTGCAGTGATAGGAAAAAGCAAAGGATTGATGTTGCAGTGGTGTTATGTGTAAATTTAAAAACATATGGTTTATTTGCAGCCTATTTGTGCTAGTTTTGTAGTTCCATCTCAGAAAAGAAGAAAAAAAAGAAAAAAGAAAAAAAACTCACACTGTAAAAATGTGGAGCTCAGCCTAATCAGTCAGTCATTTTCAGCTAATGATGGTCTGCTGCTCCAGCACAGCTGGTCATAATCTGTGTCTCAGGTTTGGTAGAGTTTATTCTCTAACCAGGACCATCTATCAGTATGATTGACCTGAGCAGTTTCTCAGGGCAGCAAAACAGCCCCATGGCTTCATCTCTGCTGGAGCCTTGGAAAGCTAGTTTTCTTGTGGCCTAGAGAGGCAGAAAGCCATAGGAGTAGTAGATACTACTTAACCAAGGATTGGAAGCATGTCCCAGAAACAGTTCATATGCTTGCAGCAAGTTGCAACAGGCTTTTCAAGTATTTGACTGTGTCTCAGAAACAGCATCTTCCACCTTCCATCTCTTCGCACTGACCCCAGCTGCCTTTAGGATGGCTATGCCTTGTTCTGTCTCCAGTCCTGAGAGGTCTTGATATGTCTCTGAATTTGGTTGTGATGAAAACAGCTGATTGAGCTATGAGTAACTTATATATACTATGCTCTACAGTTATACGCTGTATGGCTGAGTATCTGGTTAAGCTTTGTCCATATCACTGTATTAAGCCATAAATGACTCTGTTTGGGAGCTTCTAGTTTGCTAATGGTGCTACTGTAATAGCTGAGAAATTGAAAAATATGATTTCTTCATCATACATATATTTTAGACTAACGTATTAAGAAATAGCTTGCACTATTGCAGTTAAAGGGGTAGCCTGGATAGATGCTCCCTCAAGTGGTAGCTGGCAGCTCATGGCTTAGGCAGGTGTACTCTTTGCTGGGTGAAAAACTGTCTGGATGGCCAGGCCCAGAGAGTGGCAGTGAATGGAGTTAAGTCCAGCTGCCAACTCCTCAAGAATTGTGTTCCCCAGGGGTCAGTGTTTGGGCTGGTCCTCTTTAATATCTTTATCAGTGATCTGGATGAGGGCATTGAGGGCACTGCAAGCAAATTTGCAGATGACACCAACCTGGGAAGAAAGTTGACCTGGTTGAGGGTAGGAAAGATCAACAGAGGAATCTGGACAGGCTGGATCAATGGGTGGAGATGAACTGTATGAGGTTCAAGAAGGCCAAGTGCTAGGCCCCGCACTTCACTCACAACAACTTCATGCAGTGCTAGAGGCGTGGGGCAGAGTGGCTGGAGAGCTGTGTCGCAGAAAAGGATCTGGGGGTGCTGGTCAACAGCCAGCTGGTCATGAGCCAGCAGTGTGCCCAGATGGCCAAGAAGGCCAATGGCCTCCTGGCTTGTATCAGGAATAGTGTAGCCAGCCAGGACCAGGGAAGTGATCGTCCCCCTGTACTTGAACTGGGGGAGGCCGCATCTTGAATACTGTGTTCAGTTTTGGGCTCCTCACTATAAGAAAGACATTTTAAGTGCTGGAGTGTGTCCAAAGAAGGGCAACATAGCTGGTGAAGGGGCTGGAGCACAGACCTTATGAGGAGCAGCTAAGGGAGCTGGAGTTATTTAGTGTGGACAAGAGGAGGCTCAGGGGAGACCTTATTGCCCCCTATATCTACCTGAAAGGAGGTTGTAGTGAGATGGGGGTTGATCTCCAGAATAAGTATAGATAGAACAAGAGGAAATGGCCTCAAGTTGCATCACGGGAAGGTTCAGGTTAGACATTAGGAAGAGTTTCTACACGGAAAGAGTAGTCAAGCATTGGAAAAGGCTGTCCAGGGCAATGGTGGAGTCACCGTCCCTGGCAATATTCAAGAAACATGTAGATGAGGTGCTTAGGGACATGATTTAGCAGGTATGATGTTGAAGGGTTTACAATTGGATTCGATGATCTTGAAGGTCTTTTCTAACCACAATGATTCTATGATTCTAAGCCTTTGAAAACATTTGACACATCTCTAATCAAGAGAAGAATATGTTAACTGAACAGGAAGCAACTTACAGCTTATTTGACTAAAGAATGCAGTCTAATGAGACTGCATGTGAATGAGTTATATATTAGGCTTCCTTTTGCTATTAGCAAAAAATATATACTGGCTTTGGTTACAAGCAAGTGGCACACAGTGCTGACAAATTTGTAGGGTATTTTAAATTGGCAGTTTAATAGAGCAGAATGCAGTGCAGAAAAATATGAGTAAGGATTTAAAGGGGGTGAAGTGAGACAAACCTGTGACTAGCTAAATGCTTTTGGCAAGTTCGGGTGACAAGAAGGTATTTAAAAGATCCCAAGGCAGAAGTTTATATTTTGACTCTTTGTTTTGGACTAATCTGTGGCTGTGAAATCCTACTTGTTACTGTACTCTGAGGCCTGAAAAAAACACAATATATGGTAATTTAATTCAGTACTTCATGCAAGTTCTTCCCAACACTGTTCTATTCCATTGTTTTATGTTGCTTTTAAAGGATGTGCTGATTAAATAGGACCAATGAAAAATGAGGCAATCTCAGAGAGTAAAAGTGAAAGTCAGAATTATGTTTTTCAAAGCTGGCTATAAATCCTAGCTAAGATTAATTCAGTCAGTGTAGAAACTTCTGCCTGGGGTCTCCTACCAGTTTGGTATCAGCTATATTATACACCAGGAGTCAATATTTGATATTTATCTGAAGTTCTACAGTTTAAAAAAAAAACAGAATAAGACACTATTCTAGAGTAGCACCCCTAAAACTATTCAATTGTTCATTCAGAAAATGAATTATAAAAGACAGATGTGCTTAACTCTGACTGCGAACATTCAGTCCTGGTATCTGTTTTCTCTCATCATCAAACATCTTTTCAAAACCTATTTCTGATACATCAGGAAATAGAAGTCATCTGGGATTGCATAAAGAAAGGAAATGCAAGATTAAAAGACTCCCAGGGAAAGCAGTTTGTCTGAAGGGCCCTTTCCGGTGCGACATAGTTCATTTTAGGATGTCTTTTTTTCCCGAAAAAAGAAAGATAGTAATTGCAGTCGATCTAAAATCCTTTAAGACTTAGAAATTCAGTGTCTTAAATTCACACTGTTTAAGCAAATGACTTATAGACTTTGCATCACTGATAGTGATAATGGAACACAAAAATAATTGATTTTAAAACCAGCAGGAGAAACTTTTTTTTTTCTTTTTAAGAATACAATGATATTTAACATACATTAGATATTAGGTATGTTGTGGCTTTTTCTGGAATCAAAGCATTTTAATACTGCCAGAAGTGTTTACTGTAGTTTACTCAAAGTGATATCTTTTCCTTTATTTCCTGCTACAGTTCGTTAAAATTTGGGGAAGAAAGAACTCTCAATTCAAAAAAAAAAATTAAAGTGAAGAAAAAAGCACAGCCAACCTGAAAAGCTGAAATTGCCATAACTTGGCAACATCTATGATCTGTATAACATTGTCTGTGGAAAGGATAGTATTGTTGACTGTGTGATTATTTATGGAATGATTCTTGTTTTGGTGCTGGAGGTAATTTCCACATGATTAGTTTCTAGTGCGTGTTTTCAAGCAAAGTCCTTCATCATGATTGTGGGGTCAGGTTACTTGTAGCTGATTGGGATAACACACAAGGAGTAGTTTGACTAAAACATTGACTTCAATCTCTTCATTTACAAATTCATTGCAGTAGTGTCAATGCATTATTTGATAATCAGGGAGCACTAGAGTAGTTTTACAGAGCTCTAATTAATTCATCAGGGAGGGTCCATCAGGGAGGGCTAATGGAGCATTTCAAACCCAGCATACCAGCAACTTTTCATTGACTCGCATGAAAATTATGCCCCTTCCTCACTTCTCCGTCTGGTCATTAGGGGACATCTCATTATTTCAAAGACCTTGCCTGTTATCCTCCTCCTCATTTTTTGATATTACTTAATTTAAACCATAATATATCATATGGATGTTACAGAATTTATTATATGGCTGTGTAAAACTCAACTCTCTGCTTTCCCTGCTATAGGTGTTGTAATGGGAATATGACTGAAGGGTAGGGCACATGATGGGGCACTCTCCACAGCCCAGAGCTTCCTTAAGAGCCTCCCATGCTGTGGCATGGTGCAGTAATCTGTCGTGGGTTTCCTGAACCTGCAAAGTGAAACTAGTAATCCAGAACACACCAAAAAAATGTGCTGTGCTGATGGTACAAAGGGTACCATGCTATAGGAATGGGAGACCCTGCTTGAGCGGAGGGGTTGAACTAAATGATCTCTAGAGGCCCATTCCAACCTTACCCATTCTGTGATTGTGTGAGATGGGGAAGGCATGGAGTAAAGAGGAGAAACCACTTAGCCCTTCCTCTTGGTGAGGATATAACAGTATAAGTGTCTTGTATGAAGTCAAGTATTGCATATGCATGTGGGATTTGTACTGTATATAGTATTGTAATTTATGAAATATTTCTCTTAAGAAAAAAGAAAACCCTTGCAGCTGCAATTTACACCTGTGCACAGAGACAGTACAAGCTATATATGTCACATATAAATCTGAGTGTTTCATTCGCCCTTAAGGTTTTTTGTGTATATAGAAACACATATAAAAAAGAACAGACTCACAACTGGCATTTGGCAAGGAACAGAAACCAGCGATACTGCTGAGACAGACATTTTTGCTCTCATTTGGTTTTAATGCAGTCATACTATTATCTGCAGGATTTCTAAACTTTAGACTAAGCCCTTTTTTCAGGTGAAATACAGTATTTCTAAAAGCAGCTACTAGATTTAATTATATTCATTAAAGATTCTGAGTTGTAATTCCAATAGTTTTTTATTATGAAAATTCCTCAACTTTTTAACGTGTTTGGTTTTATGATGCCGTTAAACATTGGCTGTGAATTTTATTGGCATCCCATGTAATGTTTCTGTCATTTTAAGACAAGCTTGTAATTAATGTTGGAAGTAAAGTAAAGTA
The DNA here is from genome assembly GCF_059628265.1 of Tinamus guttatus. Lineage (NCBI taxonomy): Eukaryota > Metazoa > Chordata > Aves > Tinamiformes > Tinamidae > Tinamus > Tinamus guttatus. Next base: position 1,395,118 of record NW_028288758.1, on the reverse strand, counting down.
AAGTAGATGAGAAAAAATGTGGCATTGTACCTATAAATCTGAAGATGTTTACCATCTGCAAGTCATATCTGAACTAGCTTTCTGGTTAGATTTATATGACAAGCACTGTTCTTAGAATACATTGAACCCTGCTACTCATTAATGTAATGCACAAGATAGTACAATGTCTGGAGTTGTGAAAAACAGATTTCCAAAGAAGGGTTTATAATTATTGATTTATTTTAAGAGTTGGTGGAGTGAATGTCAGCATAATTTTACATATTAAATGAAAACCATATATTTTTCATATTAACTTAGTGTGTAAATACTTTATGACTGGAAAAATTTACAAAGACAGGTTTAGTGTTTCTGACTTGAGTGAAGATTCTCTCATGTCAGGTACCATTGTTGGGCTCAGGCTGCAAACTGTTCTTTCGCTGGAGACATTTACTTGACTTTTTTTTTTTTTCCCTTCTTGAAACTAGAAAGGACTTTGTCTTTAAAGGATTTAGGATATTAAATTCATCCTAAAATTGGCCAAAACAATCAAAAGGTAAGAGAAGATGGTCTGTCAGATCCACGGGCAGTGTGACTATATAACCTTTTATTGTTTATCTCATTGTATAGCAGAGACATTAAGGATAGTTTTTACTTTTTTGAGATACCTCATCCAATCCTCCTTTACGCCTGCAAGTCTGTATTTTCTCAAAACAGTGATTAACATAAATGAAAAAGGGAACCTTTTTACTAGCTCTGGTGAAGCTTATATAGCCTTGTGCAAGGGCCTGTATATATAAATCTTGTTCCAGGATAGTCTTTCCATTCCTCCAAGCACCCAAGGACTTTTTGTTTCAAACTTTTTTTTTTTTTCCCCCTCTTCTGTTGCATTCATAGATTGCCACTGCACTCAGTTATTGATTTCTCTTACGCTGTGATTTCAGTCAACTCTGCCATTCCTGCCTTAAATTATTGCCGTGGGGGAATCTTGAATCTATTGCTTTGAACTTAATCGACTTTTAAATTGATGTGAGAAAAAGAATAAAGTTTCATTTGTATTCTAGCTGTTTGGGCCCCTCGGAGCTCAAAGTTGAAAAACAACTTCTGTCATCAAAACAGGCAGGCATGATGCTGAATGCACATGGATTATATTGTCAAATGCAGAAGTTGTATTTTATCATTTCTTAATCCTTCATGTTGCTCTGCCTCTATCCATTCACAGGTACAAGTTGTTTAGGAAATTTGGTATTTTCTTTGTTAAAACCTCAGCTGTTGCTTCGGAGTTCCTCTCAAAAGTGTCTTCTGTGTGTCAGAAGTCCTCCAGCAAGTGGCATGACTAATTTCCCTCTTGGACACAGTAGGATTTCTATGTCTACCTTCTTCTGGGCTTTGCTAAGGGTAAGGGTTGAGACTATTGGAAAGGTTAAGTGAGCTAGCCTTTGGGGCACAACAGGAAGACTTCCAGTTTATATGTATGTCTGTTAACTTCTGTCTAAAACAGTTCTGCTCATTATTCTTCGCTTCTCATAGCCCAAAGTTCAAAAGAACTGTGTGTACTTCAGGGACAGGTGCCAAACACATTAACTTGATAGCGAAGCATTTAAAGTGGCTGATAGGCTGAGATGGTTCTTGACTATATAACTGGTCAGATCAGACCAAGTGAGTTTAATATCCTTACTCTGCCTTCCTAGTTGTGTTGGCTTTTAGCCATATCCAGTCTGGTTCTACCAAACACCATCTGGTGATCACTTCAGCAGTCTGTCAAGCTGAGACATTTGCTCTTCAAAAAAGAACTCTAAACCTCTAGCTGTTTCACAAATTACCCGTAAGTAAGATAACACAATTCAGTTACGGCAAGTAATTATTGTAGCAAAATTACACTATGTGTATACAGTGGATGCTGTATTGAGATGCTAAAACTCTTCCTTTGTTTTTACATTTTTTTTTATTGTCTTTAGCATTTCTGTGCAAAGGATGTTTGAAAGAGCAGGTGCTGGACAAGGGAAGTTGCAGTAGCTTCCCCAGCAGTGCAGCTCTTGCACCGAACTTAACCTGAACACTCTCCTGTATAGGCATTTGCGTTTCTCTAAAGGTTATGTCTGAGGTTTTCAGTCTTTTATCAGTGGTATCTTAAGCCAGGGTCAAAGCTTTTAGTTATGTTGAATTCCCAAAGCTAGATTCCACAATTGTCTTGGAAAATATACTGGAAGAGATTAAAAATTCATTGACAAATGATCCATGTTATGAAGACTTCTTATTTGAGTGCAAAACACATTGACTCCTTTTCTACTGACAAAATGAACATGGATTGCCTTATTCTGAAGCTGCAGCAAATCCCCAACATAGTTCATATATCCTAGGTGGTACCTTTAAACATAAATATAATCAATATATTAATTCTAGAATTACGATAATTGTAGTGGATGCTGAAGAGATGCAATAAAGTGCTATATTCTTTTCATCTTGACCTTTTCTGAATCCATTTATTGACTTCTGTAAATGCAGACAGAAAACAGAAAAATGGAGGTTGAGATTGGTCCATTAGTACAAGTAGCATGGTATTAGCTGCAAGTTACATTATCAGAAACCACTAATCCTTAAGAGACCTTTGCTAAACTGTAATCAAGAGTGACATCTGTAAAGCTTATGTGGTAGCGAAAGTTACCAGGGTACTATTTTATTCATTGTTTATCATTGAAAGTTATTCTCTGTAATGTCTAATCAAGTAATGAGATAGTTCATAGACCCATGAAATCTCAATTTAAGCAGATGACTGTAAAACCCACAGAAATGAAAGATAATCCACAGCTGAGTCTTCAGAACTATTTTCATGATATTGTAGTTATAAAAAACTTGATGATATTATCGATATAATGTAGTAAAGTCATGAAAATATCTTCTTTTAAACAGACAGAAAAATGAGGGTGAAAACAGAATTGATAGATATCCCAGGAGTTGTCAGACTACTTTTACCGAAGTCCAACTTTGGGTCCAGGACTGTGTGTGGTGCTGCTGCTATTTGCTATGGATATACACCGCTAGGAGAACGAAGATCTGGAGGACCCTTTGTTCCCTCTATAATCTACACTCCTTATTTTCTGTCCTTATTATCTTGAGACACTCTCAGTATCTCCCTCATCTGTTTCTGTTCCTTTTTTCCAAGATCCTTTCTTAACTACAGAAAATACGAAATAGGTTTTGTAGACTTCAGTACACCAATTGCCTGCAGCCCCAGTGAGTGTTTTTGAAGCCAAAATACAATTGAAAGGAACAGAAAAGATGCACAGGATTTAGAGTTCAACATAAGGTCAACATAAGTAAGACCTCTGGTAAGCCTCCAGTTGTTCATGCTCCAGTGACTTCTTTAGTCTCAAAACTGTCTTTGTGTCATCTAAAATTCTATGGATACTAATATGGTAGACTTCACGAATCTGCTTAACTTTTCTTTCCTCTCAAAGTCCTTTCTTGCCCCTCTCTGGGCTCTTCTTCTCACCCTACAAACCCATCTGAAGATACAGGGAGAAAGCCATGTGCATGTCTCAAGAAATGCAGAGTCATTGGGAGGTAGCTACTGTGGGGCTTAAAAGCACAGAGTGGGGAAAAAAAAAAAAGAGAGCAAGGAGAATTTTTTCCCTTCCTTGTCCTTTTTCTCAAACTCCTGTTGAAGGATGATTTCTTTATCTGCAATTACTGCTTCTTTTTTGTTGTTGTGTTTTTTGCTTTCTTCTCCCAGTTTAGGAACTGCTGATGAGCCAAAATTTTAGCTCCCCAACAATCTGTTGTTTATATTTAAAATGATTTTAATTGTCTAATTAGCATCTAATCACCTTAACTTTGGTCTTGTGTTCTGGATTTTGGTGAGTCAAGTAAATTCAGTTTTTGCTTTCAGTTTCCTTATGGGCTTTTTTCTTTTTCCTCCTTACATGTAGGGCAAGAAAAAGCCCTTCCAATTCATTCACTGACATCTTCTATTTCCTCTTATTCTAATTATAACATTTAAATATCTTCAGCTATTTAGTGAATTTATAATTTTAGGAGTAATAGTCTTTACTTTTTGAATACAGCCAAATTATATCTGAATTGGAGAAAGTTGCCTTATTAATGTAATTAATAGCATAATATTAGTAGTTTAGTGATGGTTCAGTAATTAGTAGTTTGGTGGTAGTCTAAAAAGAAGGCAAAAGCTAGTAAATATCTTTTCCAGGCCACCTCTCAAGAACTAACAAGGTTTGACCGTAGGACATTGCCTGAAGAAGGGTTGTTTGTCGTAGAGCATGTCTGTCCCAGTTACATCATTTGGACTAACAATTATTACAGAATACTGTGTGCATATCCCTTTAGGATAAAAATAATTCACATGCTGTTGCTTTTTTATGTACAAATAAATATCAGAGTTAAAGACATCATAAGGCCAAGCAAATGTTATTTATTGAAATAATATTTATTTATTTATTTGTGTGCATGTGTGTATGTTTTACTTTTAACTGCTCTTCTTCCAGATTTTGGATCAAAGCGATCATTAACTCTGGTAGAACAAAATTGTTTCAACATTTTCTCACCAATAAATTGTGCAGAGAAGACTTCAATAGGAGGTGAACCTGTGTGGTAGGAGTTCTTGTTAGTGGCAGGCCTCACTATCTGTTCACATATTTAAGGTGTTCAGAGGCCCTGCTCACCCTGATGAGTGTGGAAAATCCTGAAATCTTGCAGAGCTTTTAGCAACACAGAATTCACGCAGAATTCAACGCAGAAATCATCTGTGGTCTCAGCTGAGGGGTAGCGCTGTTTAGTCATGTACCAGCTAACATTAAAACTGCCTACAGATGGGTGCTACTCCTCCGATATTCCAAAAAAAAAAGCTAGGTAGACTAAGCAGTCCTGATTTGAAGTGATTTACTTGGTTTTGGACCAAAAGAGAATAGAGGAAGTAACTGACCCAGCTCAGGTTACTCTTGGCAATGTCAAGAGTGCCTCCCTCCTGTTGTGAGTGTGCTTCTGCCTGCTTTGGGCAGCAGAAGGGGAGAGATTTATCATCCTAGCGATCAATCAGGGAGTCACATATGTAATGTAGATATTATACATATATCAGCATAGCCTTTTTTTGAAAGGAGGGGACCTTGCTGTTTTGAGACAGACATAAGAGTGTGGGTGTTTAGTTGAGTGAATTGGTGAGGAGTACCGAAGAACCATAGCTTATCTAGTGAGTTTTACTGAAAAGTGTCCTGTAAGGGTTAAGGCTAGTGTAATTTCAGTACCTGTAATGGCAATTGCAGTCTCCAGTCATTAACTTGCTTGTTACATAGTGTAATTGGTTCTTGGTCATAAACTTTACCATAAATTAGCATTCTAAAACCATCTGGGAGAAAGCCAGTTGACGGTGGGCAACTTACTGGTAAATTCAAGTAACCAATGAAAGCAAGAAAGGAATGATAAAGTATGTTTGCTAAATGAGAATAAGAGGATGCTGATTAAAGGTTATGATTATAAAACCTGATAAATGTTTCTTAGAGAGAAGCTCTCAGTCATACTAACATGAATTAGTTTAAGAAACAAGATTAATTTTGAAGTCAAATCAATGCAAGGATGTAGTTCCTTGATGTTTAACTGTTAATGCTATTCCCACTGAGTCTGTTTGCATATTGTCCATAATTCCTTTTTGCCTTTTTGTAAAATGTAATTTTGAAAGGCTTAGAAAATAGAAAATTGAAATTTGTTTCCTAATCCGAAAAAAGTTTCCTAGATTCTTCTGCTTTTGAAATGATTTTAAAGAGGTGAGATATCAACATATGCTAATCCTAGTTTTGAAGGATGAAGATGAAAACAAGGAGAGCAGAATGTTCTGCTGAGTCCATCATGGGTATCTGAATGCACAGAATATTGCTGTCATAGTGGAAGTTGGAAAATGTTATGGGTCAGTTCCAGTTATAGAGCTGACTGGAGACTGAGAAGGTTCCTTTAATATAGTATTAAAATGAATTCTTAAAATGAATCAATGGATTTAATCTTAACACAGAAGCTTGGTTTTAACAGTTGGAACTTAAACATCTCTCTTAGTAAATCAGAGCTCAATAGTAAGATGCATTTTGTACAAATTTGACATTTATTTGTACATTATCAGAGATAACTAGATTTTTATTCAGTGCTGACAAAGCTGTTCCCTGCAGGACCCTTTACAAGTTTGTGGGAATGTTTTGGCTTTAAAGTGCTGTGTGAACTCCAAAGTTACCACTATCTGAGCAAAACTCAAGTGCTTCCTATAGCTTTGTATCTGTAGGCATACTCTTAAACTGTAGATTCCCTTTGTTTTACGCCTTCTCACTACTAGAAATATTGTAAGCACTTAGATCCTATGATTAGTGTTAGCTCCAAAGCTTTCGGTATCTGATCCATGGTTTAAATTTTGGATTATGCCTCAAATATGAGCTCAGATGTGTATGCTGTAGGCTTTACAAAGGTTTCAAAATCACTATTTAGTAGGGGAAACCACCAGAAGTATACAAACGCAACACTTACATATACATATGTGTGTGTATATATATACGTATTCCTGCTGAAAAAACCTATTATAATTGTCCAGTCTTCAGGTCAGAGAATCTCCTAAAGCTCTTGCAGTTCCATTTCCTGCATATTTTTTCCTCAGCTTCTTTTAATCTCTTCTGGAACCACCTTCTTACTACCTACAACTAGTTCAACAGTTAAAGGAAGGATTGTCAACCACAAATATTAGCCAACAGGATCCTCCTCACTCTGGAGACCATGTAAACTTTGATCCCCCTCAAGAATCTACATCTGGCACTAACATTTGATGTCTTTGTGCCATTTTTGAGTAAAGTCCATTTCTTTAAATCCTTATGAAAATTCATTTTGCATTTTATGTCCCCTTTTTGCCTCTCCTCCTGCACACACTAGTCAGGTATGTTCAAATACTGGTAGATTGTAGCTTACATCCTGATACTAGTGCTTTATACACATGCCTGTAAGTGTGCATGTGTAGATGTGCATGTACACATGCCTTCTTAGTAAGAGGATGTTTGCAGAGAGGTAGTAGAAAACCATCCTGATGAAATAAGTCAAGATGTTCAAAGAACAGATTATCTAGACTGTACATAAATGTATTCCCCTCATTGTCTTAGCTACTATGAAGCTGATGCTTCTGCATCTTTGAATACATCATTTAGCATGTAATGAAGATAGAAATGTCATATATTATAAAACAGTGGGACAAAATTTTCTTTCCTCTTTTCCCTTCCTCCATCAACTTCAGCAACAGCATAATAGAAATGAAGCATCATATGTAGAACTCAGTAATACAGTCAAATGTATGTATCCAGCATGAGCTGGATAAAGAGAAGATGCCTGTGAGTATATTAGAAGCAGCTTAAAATAAGGACATTGTGCAATTTTGACCAAAATGGTTATATTAGAAGTCTGAGATCTGTGGAAATTGTGATGGGAAGTTATACGTTCTAAATAATGTAATTCTTCATTCAGAAAGCATTGTTAATTATAGCAGCAGCTGCTAGGCTGCACTTAGTGTTATGTCAACTTTTCAAATGAGCATGCTTTATTTAAATCAGCTGTTCCATGGAACAGTTCCATGAAAACAACAGCCTGGCTGTTTCACTCTTCCTCTCTCTTCCTCTCTCTTCCTCTCTCTTCCTCTCTCTTCCTCTCTTTCTTGTTTTTCATACAAATTCTTGGCTGTTACTGAGAATTTGATTAAATAAAAATCAAATAAAATAAATTTTGAAATAAAATTTCGAACTCATTACATTCATAGGTTAGAAAGGCCTTTGGATCATGCTGTCTGTCTTTATAGGCCTTAGACTCACCCAAATATTTCTACATCCAAACTGCAACTTCTGGTTATATTTACTAAGATAATCTAAGAGATTAGGAAAGTTTTCCCAAAACTTAATTATTTTCTTTCAAATATTAGCCTCGTTTCTAGTCTGAATGTATCTGTGTGTAGCCATTGGGTCTTACAGTGTATTTATTTACCTGCCTATAGGATCTTTAATTATTTTATTTATTATTTATTTAACATTTTCCCGTCGTTTGCAAATCTAGGTTTTGATCAAGTCAACTTCTAACCTTCTTTTGCATAAAGTAGAGAAAGCAAGTACTTTATTTTCCACAAGTGTCTCACTCTGTCAGTACCCAATGTCCCCTTTTAAGTTTGCTCCTGTTGCTCTTACAAGGTGTATGTCAGAGCTTGAGACAGGGGCATGGTTATGGTCTGACTCAAGTGTTGCTGTGGAAGCCTTCTGTGGGTAATAGCCATGAGGAAGCCGGTTCCCAGGTACGTGTGCTGTGGTTGCATTAGTACTGGCATGTTATCCACTGCAGCAACTCCATGAAGAATCCCCTATGTTGAAGTGAAGCATAAAACACTTCTGCTTCTAGTCTGCATTCCCTCTGCATATATCTCAGCCTTTCATTTTGAAAATGACAAGCAGATTTTAGTAGCCATTTATCCCTTAATGATTGGAAGAGAAAGCATTTCATTGCTGCTTTTAAGTTGTGAACGCATCATCTGACCTCTTCCAAAGCACATAACAGAACTTTTATTGAACATTAATTACAATCAACAGCAATTTCATATTCTCGAGCCAGTTTTGAATCTACAGCATTACTGAGTAGAAGATGATATAATTTAAGAATGTGTTTTCAGAATTTCTTTTTAAAAAGCCATTCTCTTTTTCCACAGAATTGGTAAATGTTGCAAAGCAAGACAGGAGATGTTGGAGGTAATTAACCTCCAGGTTTTCCTGGTGTTATCCAGGTGTTACCCTGAAGTATCTTTAAATAGAATAAAGTGTCATAATGAAAAGTAATACTCAAATTTTACTACATTTCTATGAAGTAAAATTTGTCTTGAGATTTTATGTTAATTCTTGTGATTTCACAGAAAGAGATGAAGGTCTTCTTACGAAGCGGAAGATTTTGAGGCCTCCTGGAATAAGGCCGGAGTACAGTTCCCATTTTGAAATTTGGAAGTTTTTTTTTGAGTGCACCAGACAATTGCCAAGTAACACTTTATTTGCTTGGCATCATTATTAAAAATTATATCCCAATTCTGTTTTGCTGGTGGAAAAATCACTGATCCCAAAATAAAGAAGTCAGTTATGTTTTTTTTTTCCTTGATTAATTCTATTTATGCATGGATTTTCATGGTTCTGTGTTATTTCACATTTTTAAATATTTTTGGGGGGAGACAGATTAATTTGTGCATCTGTGCAAAAAAAGAAGAAACTTAAAGGATCAGAGTAGCATTTTATTTTATTACCTTTTTAGGATTGTTTTGTCAGCCCTGAGGAACTTCAGGCATCACTTTGAATGAGTCCAGGCTCTGACTGTACTGCACAGACTCTGGTCTTTTGTTCAGCACTTACCAAGGATGATGCAAATGATTTTGTCTATCATGGCTCTTGCCTGATTTCTGTAATATCATTGAGGTAATAATGCCTTACCTAAATATTGTTCCTGAGAAAGCTTGTCTGTCTCATTATGGAATCTGTCGACTAGATTTATCAGCCATTACACTGCCCTATGGCCAACTCTGGGACTCCATCTGAGATCTACTTAGCTCTCAAAAGGCCAGCAAATTTTGTATTGTCTAGCATGCTAATTAGGCACACATGAGGCCAGAAATTCTTAATTCACCAGCAGTTAATTTAAACAGGAGTATATTTGAAGATAAAATGCTGTCCAGACATGACTGTTTACACAAAATTTGAGACAACGTGAGGCCATTTAGATATGTAGTTCAGGGATTTAGGAATATGACCCTGTCACCAAGCAATGCAGTTCATGTGTTATTCTAGGGCACCTTCCTCTTAAGGAGTTGTGAGGATTTCTTTGCTAATAATATGCTGCTTATTTCCATCTGATCTGCTGAGATTACTAATAATCTGAATGTATTAGTTTTCTGCAAACAGAAGCACTAATTTAAACACTTAATAACAAAGAACCTGTTTCTGTATTGTAAGAGACTGATTAAAATACTGAATTATGTTATGCAGTGATGGGATGAAGCATTGAATTTTGTATTGGTTCTATGAAACACCACAGTATTTTTTTTCACAAGCCAGATGGCACATCTTATTAACATGTGCTTAGATGGAAAATCATCACTACTGAACAATGGATATTACTCGTTCTTTTGAGTCTGACTTGAATGAATGCCTCATTATGGGAGACAGTATAGCTCGAGACAGAACAGCGCTCTCCCATGACCTTGCAGGACCACTGCACACTGGTCCTCCCTTTGCTGTTCTCATGCGAAAGTTACTTTAGAGATGAGTTGGGTACCACACAGGGCCAACTAATTACTGGCATCTGCAAGTCCACAAATCCAAAGCTGATGATTTGTTCTAGTACACATTGTGTTAATATATAAGGTGTTCACTCGAGCAATAAAGGGATTCCAGTTCTGGATTCTGATTCTGATTAAACACAGATTGGGGTCTGTGTAATCATTCCACAACCACACCCCATTATGATATAGGGAATTGAGTTATGGGACTGTGATATGGAACACTCACTTAGAATATCCACGCTTTAAGTGAGATGCTCTGTCTTGCCTGTATTTCTTAAAATATGCTGAGACGTAAGGTAGCGTTCACTGTGTCTGAATTGAATTAGAATGTGCATGTCAAGAAGGTAACTTTCTCAGCCTGTGGAGCTGTTGTAGTCTGGACACTGTCAGAGGTAGTTTGTGAAATTACCTCCAAAGCACTTCATGAAATATACATAGGCAAGGAGTAAAACCGAAAGAGGAAGGAATAAAATCAAGATTGTCAAGAAATCTTAGAAGATCTTTCAAGGATTGGCTCCATTTTCTTTTAGTAGCTATGTTGTACAAGATTGTCATAGGTTTAAATGTGTTTTCCACGCGGTGAAAATTGTCTCTCAATTTAAAAAATTAATAATTCAGAGTACCAAAGTTGAACTCAGGCTCTTAACTGTTCTTTAGAGGAGTTCAATGCCCTCAAATGATTAAGGAGTAATTTAAGGTGATTAATCAGTTTATACTGAAATACATGTCTTCTCTTTTTTTTCAAATTATATTCACAGCATTTCTAGTGAATTTAGTATCAGAATCAGCATTGCTACTATTTATTATTCCTCTGAGATTCACCTCTCCATTTGCTAAAGTCAAATGGAATTGAGATCCCCTAGAACTTCTCATGTTATCACTGTTCATGATTAGACCCAAATTATGAAATAAATATTACATACATACCAGCTACGTCCCTTCTTACTCTTTGCACCTTCTTTGTCTGACAACATGTGTAGTTGAGAGTGAGTTCCAGGAATGCCTGGGGAAGCCTTCTGATAAGGATTAGGCAAGCTCTTAGGAAAAGCAAATACAAATCTTAATACTACATTAGTCTAAAAAGTTCAGAAGTGCTAGAGGTATAAGGTCGAATTTAACTCATATCTTTCTGAGATACAGAGCTATGTACATAAATATGAAGTGTGCCTGTATGTGGAAAACATTTGCTGCTGATTTATTTGGTAGATACTGATAGTCCTAGTTACAGAAATACAAATCTTAAGCATAAACAAAGAATCAAATTTATCTAATAAAATGGCAACAAACCATTTAATCTTTAGCTTGAATAAAATGCCCTAATCACAGATTTCTTGACCTGGAAGATTTATATTACCTGTCTCCTGTGATTCTTTTAAAATAAGAAGGTGTTGCATTGGTAATTGTAAATCACAGCAAATACGTGCTGATAAATTTTATTAGTTTAATTTCTCTTAATTATTTTTCTGAGAAATTTAAAATGGTAAGCGTATAACACTGAGGCAAGGGGATGTAAAACTGTTTCTCATATTGAATACAATAATGGCTATGTGTTTGGTGGTAAAGAGGCGGGCTATGTATATTCATATAAAAAGGTGGCAATAACCTAATACATTACTCAAGTGTGTCCAAGTGATGAGAGAGTGTTCCAGGTTGAGTGAGACATAACTTAAAGTCTTCAAAGGGTTGACAAGTTTCTAAGCATAATCATAGAAGTTTAGTTCTGGGAAGGACCCCAGTGGGTCATGTAGTTTAAGAAAAAGCTACCTGCTTGGAAACTCTCTGCAGATATGCCAAACTTATCCGTTCTTAGAATAGGTATAATGGAGAGCATAATAATAATCTTATTATTACTAGATACTGTGTATAGAGATCAGTAATTGGAATATGCTGTTGTTGTCTAAACTGCTACTTCTCTCTGTATGTCACAGGACAAAGGCACCAGATATCTAAAAGTGCAATACATTACAGACAGTAATAACCTTCAAAGGAAAGTAAGGTAAGAACTAAATAAGTCTGTCCTAATCCACCCAAGTTCTACTTCTGTGACTGAAAATAAACTGGGGAGTAAGACCAGGGATTCTTTGCTGAATTATTATTATATTATATTCTGAGGTTTGATTATTTCTCTAATCCTTTGCTCTATTTCTTAGAGAACGACTAATTTCCTATCCTAGTTATATTTTCTGCCATAGTTGTATCCAACCAATTCCAAGATTACTTCTGAAATTATCATAGCTAAAGATTTCTGGGCAATTTCCACGTTATAAAGACAATGAAATATGAACAAATTTATGGGGATAATTTTCTTCATAAATCATAATTTGGACTATGTGTGAATTGTAATGAAAATTGTTATTCAAATGGTTATTTTAAGAATTAGTCTCAAAAATATGTCTTACTCTTTCAAACTCACTAAAGTTGAGCGCCAGGAAATGGACCAAATCCCAGATTACCTAATCTGTATATTGCATCTTTAAGTTGTGTCATGATGTAGTACCAAAGGCAGCCCTCTGGAATCCTAGATGCTAGAAACCAGAGAAGGTGCATGGAGAGAGGAAGACTTGCCCTGGGTAGAGGAAGATTGGGTCAGAGAGCACCTAAGGAAACTCAGTAGCCACAAATCCATGGGCCCTGATGGGATACACCCCAGAGTTCTGCGGGAACTGGCGGATGTTTTAACTAAGCCACTCTCCATCATCCTTGAAAGACCCTGGAGAATGGGGGAGGTGCTGGAGGACTGGAAGAAAGCCAATGTCACGCCAGTCTTCAAAAAAGGCAAGAAGGAGGACCCAGGCAACTACAGGCCAGTCAGCCTCACCTCCATCCCTGGAGCATCCCCTCCATGCAGGAGCTCATCCTGGCTGTTTTCTCCAAACATGTGGAGCATAAGAAGGTGTTCAGGAGTAGTGAACATGGATTCATCAAGGGGAAATCATGCTTGACTAAGCTGATAGCCTTCTATGATGGAATGACCAGCTGGATAGATGAGGGGAGAGCGGTGGATGTCATCTATCTCGACTTCACCAAGGCTTTTGACACCGTCCCTCACAGCATTCTCCTAGGCAAGCTCAGGAAGTGCGGGTTAGATGAGCGGACGGTGAGGTGGATTAACAACTGGCTGGATGGCAGAGCCCAGAGGCTGGTGATCAGCGGTGCAGAGCCTAGTTGGAGGCCTGTCGCTATCGGTGTCCTCCAGGGGTCTGTCCTCGGTCCAGTCCTGTTCAATTTATTCATCAATGACCTGGATGAAGGCACAGAGTGCTCCCTCAGCAAGTCTGCTGATGATACGAAACTGGGAGGAGTAGCTGATACCCCAGCGGGCTGCGCTGCCATCCAGAGGGACCTGAACAGACTGGACAACATTCCTCTCCTGCACCTGGAGAGAAATAAGCACAGACAGTAGTCCAGGCTGGGGACTGACCTTCTGGAGAGAAGCGTTGCAGAGCACTGCATCATGGTGGACGACATGTTGACCATGAGGCAGCAGTGTGCCCTTGTGGCCAAGAAGGCCAATGGCATCCTGTGGTGCATTAAGAGAGTCTCCAGCAGGCTGAGGAAGGTGATCCTGCCCCTCTACTCAGTCCTGATGAGGCCACATCTGGAAATGCACACAATACCCTAGGTGCAGCCTGACCAGAGCTGAGTAGAGGGGCAGGATCACCTCCCTTGACCTGCTGGCAACACTCCTCCTGATGCAGGCCAGGATTCCATTGGCCTTTTAGGCCACGAGGGCACATTGCTGACTCGTGATCAACTTTTTGTCAACCAGGATTCCCAAATCCCTCTCTGCAGAGCTCTTTCCAGCAGGTCAACCCCCAATCTGGACTGGTGTTTGATGTTATTCCTCCCTAGATGCAGGACCCTTCACTTGTCGTTGTTGAACCTCATGAGGTTCCTCTCTGCCCAACTCTCCATCCTGTCTAGGTCTCTCTGAAGAGAGTTGGCCACTCCTCCCAGTTTGGTACCATCTGCAAACTTGCTGAGAGTGCACTCTGTGCCTTCATCCAAGTCATTGATGAACGAGTTGAAGTGGACTGGGCCCAGTACTGATCCTTGTGGGACACCACTGGCCACAGGCCCCCAGCCAGACTTGGCGCCATTTATCACCACCCTCTGGGCTGTGCCATTCAGCCAGTCATCAATCCACTTCACTGTCCACTCATCCAGTCCACACGTTGGGGAGCACCCTGCCTGCACTGCCTGCCCGGCCTGCCTGCACTCTCTGCCCCAACTAACTGCCGTGCTGTGGTCCTAATTGCTTCTCTGGAATTTCTGCTACATTTCTTTTTAAATCTAAAGTTAGAATTCCAATTGTGAAAATTCCCACAAGGATAAAGCATTTTTACTTTCTCACTGAACTTCTAGGCCGTGAAATTTAAAAAAAAAAATGAAATAAATTGCAAGTTTTCTCCAATAGGAACATATCTTTTTTTCTTTCTTTTTTTCTCCCTCTTCCTTTCCCAACCTCTAGAGGCTCATTTAAAAATGTCTTTTTCCATTGGTTACCCAGCAATAATTTATATATTGTAGTGTCATTGTTTAGATCAATTGCTATTAAAAAAATAATAATAGAACACAGGAGCTTCCTTTCTAAACAGCTTCTACTTTATGGCTCTCCCTTTTATTTAAAGCCACACAGCAAAGTTTTAACTATTATATTAGTAAAGATACATTCAATAAACTATGTCTACTAGCACTTACGGCCATTTGTACTAGAGTGAGGAGTTTATGCTTGTATTGATTTCCCAGATAAGTGAAACTCCTCCCTCTTCAACTTTACCATGCCTTTCTTAATATACATCATCCATAGACAGGTAACACTAGTTTTATCAAATTTGGGGGTTTATTTTAAGCCACAGACCTTTATTGCACCGATTACAAGAGTTCCTTTTGAATTCTAGCAGTATGAATGTGTTGATAGGATAGGATAGGGTAGGGTAGGGTAGGATAGGATAGGATAGGATAGGATAGGATAGGATAGGATAGGATAGGATAGGATAGGATAGGATAGGATAGGATAGGATAGAATGAGGCCCTTTCCCTCACCCCATGACCAACCTCAGGCTGTTAGGGCACTCATGTCACTTCCTCTTCAGGATGAACAGATGGCCTCAGAAACTCTCCTAGACTGGAATCAACAAATCCTCTCATGAGTAACACCATAATCTTACTAACTCATGTGCTTAAAGGCATTGAGCTCCATGTGGCAACTGATATGTTAGAAATTAAAAATATGAACAAGTCTTTGGAAGACTGAAATACTAAGCCATGACAGAATGCTGAAACCAAATGAGAATGGAAAATGAGGTTTGTATTCTCATTTTATTTCAAGTAAGAGAAAAACTATCTTTTCTTCTCCAGATTAATAGCTGTACAATGAGTATTTCCACTGTTTGTCTCCCTGTGTTTCTTTGAGCTGGGCACTTTCATCATTGCCACATTATGTACTAATAAATCATAGAAATTGCTCATTTTGGTAATAAATGCAGCTTTGCAGACTCATTTTGGAATAAGTGTTTACCGAAAAAAAAAAAACAAAAAGGTAAGAAAAAAAATAATTCCAAATATTCTGTGTTTGGAGTTGCTTGTTGAATGCTTGGGAGCTTTTTGTAACCATAAAAATTACAATAACACTCACAAGGGAGGGTTTATGAAACGTGATCACGTAAGATAATTTTTACATAGGGAAATACTGCAAGAAGTTTATAAAAAAGAGCAACAGAGCGCAATATGTAATTCTCTTAAGCAATAATAAATTGCTCATATAGAATTAATGATCTCCAGACATTTCTTTTAAAAGACTTGAAAAGAACTAATTAATGGAGCACATTTGAAGCTAAGCAAATTGCAATGATAAATGGGATTACTGGAAGCTATAAATGCCATTCATAACTGAAGGAAAAGAGCAAAACCACTCAGAACATTAGGGAATGCAATTAAGCAAATCATTTGGAAGTACTTAATTACATCTGCAGAGGATAGTTAAGTGAGATCTGGTTTCTTGCGCTAGTAGCAATATCAAACCTTCAGATAAGTGCTTAATCATAAAGTACGTAGACCATTCACTGTCAAGATAACATCTGATTTGACATGTAAGCAAAATATTCCTTTATTGATAAATTGTGCAAATGTCTAAAAAATAAACATGCTCATACTAATAACACAATTTGAATTACAAGAAATACACTTTAAAAAAAGTGTGTAACAAATGTGTGTCAAAAAAAAACCAGCAAATAAAAATACACAAGAAAAGTGGATTGGGACTTGTAAATCAATTGGGGCTTGATTCCACAAATTGCAAAGTCCTATGGTCCTAGTTAAATGAAACTCTTATGAACTTGTATGTTTGCATTGATTTTGCTTCACTCAGTGTAATGTTCTTGGTTGGAGTTTGAACCTAGGATGCTCTAATAGATACAACAACTACAGACAGGTATTAAAGCATGCGCTTTCCTTTTCATATTCAAATATAAGCTATCTTTATAATAAACCCAAGGGAGCATACAAGCCTCAAGGCTGGTTGGTGTGGACTGGCCCTTGTTCATTCTGTGTGGATGAACCATCCTTTTCAGTAGAAAAGCCCTATTGAGTCACAGGAGACTGGTCAATTAGGGAGAGCAAAAGTGTTATTTGTGTGTCTGCTGCCTGTGAAGAGTGGGCCTAGGGGAGATCTGTCAGTTCAACCATCTCTAAATCTCCTCCTTCGGGGAGATATTTTGATTCTCCACATAGGAGCTCCGGAGTGAAGTAGCATGTATCTGAAGGACAAAGCAAGCTCACAGCGTAAGTATGTTTTCTTGGCTTCACTGAGTTTCTAACTAATAGGCTGTAGGGACTTGCTGCCTGCTTCATTTTCCATCTTCTTCTAGAATTGTTTTCTGCTGTATGTTAGATTCCGTCAATGAGATCCCTCTAGGTGAGTGCTGCAAAATGGGGATTTTGTGGCTGACTTCTTATTTACAGGCATGTTTAGAAATTGAAGTTTAACTTCCCTGAAAACTTTTAGATTAAAAAACTAAGCAGGTTATGGGATTTAAATAAGATAAAAGTGAACTGTGCTTTTTTGTGTGTGGAATAGCATAATATAAGTCCTTTTGTATCTAGCTCCTGCTGAGCCCATTACATATATCCCTAGTGAACAGTGTAAACAGTCAAGCAATGAGAGGGAGGAAAAAGAGCTTCAGTATGTTATCATAGAATCATAGAATGTTTAAGGTTGGAAGGGACCTCTAGAGGTCATCTAGTCCAACCCCCCTGCACACACAGGGTCACCTAGAGCACGTGGCACAGGATTGCATCCAGGCGGGTTTTGAAGATCTCCAGAGAGGGAGACTCCACAACCTCTCTGGGCAGCCTGTTCCAGTGCTCTGTCACCCTCAGTGTTAAGAAAATTTTCCTTAAGTTCCTGTGGAACTTTTAGTGTTTCAGTTTCTGGCCATTATCTCTAGTTCTGTCAGTGGCCACCACTGAAAAGAGGCCAGCACCATCCTCCTCACTGCCTCCCTTGAGGTGCTATAGACACTGATTAGATCCCCTCTCAGCCTTCTCTTCTTCAGGCTGAACAGGCCCAGCTCCCTTAGCCTCTCCTCATAGGGCAGATATTCCAGGCCCCTGATCATCCTTGTAGCCCTGCGCTGGACTCTCCCAGCAGCCCCACATCCCTCTTGTACTGTGGGGCCCAGAACTGGACACAGTACTCCAGATGTGGCCTCACCAGGGCTGAGTAGAGGGGCAGGATCACCTCCCTCGACCTGCTGGAGACACTCTTCTTAATGCAGCCCAGGATGCCATTGGCCTTCTTGGCCACAAGGGCACACTGCTGCCTCATGGTCAACTTGTCGTCCACCATGACACCCAGGTCTTTCTCTGCAGAGCTGCTCTCCAGAAGGTCGGTCCCCAGCCTGTACTGGTGTCTGGGATTATTCCTGCCCAGGTGCAGAACCTTGCACTTGGCCTTGTTTTTCACCGCCCAGTTGTCCAGTCTGTTCAGGTCTCTCTGGATGGCAGCACAGCCCTCTGGGGTATCAGCTACTCCTCCCAGTTTCGTATCATCAGCAGACTTGCTGAGGGAGCACTCTGTGCCTTTATCCAGGTCATTGATGAATAAACTGAACAGGACTGGACCAAGGACTGACCCCTGGAGGACACCGATAGTTACAGGCCTCCAGCTAGAGTCTGCACCACTGATCACCACTCTCTGAGCTCTGCCATCCAGCCAGTTGTTAATCCACCTCACTGTCCACTCATCTGTCCCACACTTGCGGAGCTTGTCCAGGAGGATGTTGTGAGGGACTGTGTCAAAAGCCTTGGTGAAGTCAAGATAGACGACATCCACCGCTCTCCCCTCATCTATCTAGCTGGTCATTCCATCATAGAAGGCTATCAGCTTAGTCAAGCATGGTTTCCCCCTTGATGAATCCATGTTGACTACTCTTGAGCACCTTCTTGTCCTCCATGTGCCTGGAGACAACAGCCAGTATGAGCTGTTCCATCCTGTCCTTTTACTTCACATTCTATATACTGCCGCCTTCTGCTTGAGCATTGCCACAAGCTCCTTGCTCATCCACGCAGGTCTCCTGCCCCCCCTGCCTGACTTCTTAGACACAGGGATGCACTGTTGCTGGACGTGGAGGAAGTGCCGCTTGAAAACTAACCAGCTCTCTTGGCCCTCCGTTCCTTCTAGAGCTCTAGCAGAAGTTACACTTAGATTACATCCTGCTATCCTTATAAAAAAAATAAAAAGCACAGGGGAGGAGAGGAGAAGGTGAATTAAGGAGGTGGCCAGGAACAGCTAATGTCAGTGTGTTAATTTCTACTGAAAAGGTGTTTTTTCAGATTTGCCTCTCAGATAGATTAGGAAATTGACTAAGGGAATAGAAAAAAAAGTTTGAAAGCCAGACCATAGCAGGAGGTAGGTATTTTTAAAACACTTGTTGATGGCAAAATAACATTTTTTTTTTTATTTCATCGTAAGATTTTCTCAGTGTTAGGAGCAATCTTAGAGTGTCTAAAAAGACATAGCTACCTAAACTATTGGAACATGGAAATTGGCACAGTTCTGTTATTACAGATCTTCAAAATACAGTTCAGGGAGTTTATAAATCTGCCAAGCTATAAGGACAAAGTAGCACAAAATACTGCTCTCAAGAGATGTCTCGAAACAAAAGAGATTACCAGAATGTCTCTGATGTGCTATGAAGAGAATACACCTGCCTGGATTTTTTTTCAAAATTGTTAGTGCCCAATTAGATTGCAAATTTATCTTTTACAATATTCTGATGGATATAGGCCGACTCTAGAGCACAAAAAGTGTGGAAATGGATCATCATGGAAGAACCTGTATCCAGGGAAAATACTCTCCTGGCCTCTAGTGCTTTGCACATACCTTGAACCAGCCAAGAGTTTGGTTTAGACAAAAAAAACTTCACCTTAGGTGAGTTTAATTCATTTCTTACATGCAACACCACTGCTTATACAAGTTCGTTCTTCTTTGTAAACACTTGGTTCGTATATTGAAATTTATAAAAATAAGGTTCTTGATGTCTGTGATGTTATATTACAGTGAGTCTTTCAAATTAATTATATATTGTCTGAGAAAAATATTTTGTGTTACTGGATATGCTAAGATTGCATACACTTTCCTTGACTGTTCCTTTGTTTGCTTTATGAAAAAAAAGAGGGATGTGCTCAAGTCTAATCAGCATGTGAATCCCTTTGCCATGTTTCATCTAATTTAGGTTATAAAGGACCAATGGGTAGAGTGGTACCAAAACCAGGCTCTGGAAAACCAGGATGTACTTTGATAGATAGACTCAGAACCTCGTTTTACTCTTTACATTAGTGATTATATGAAAAAATGATTGTATAGCACTGAAATTGCCATAACCATTTCAGCTTTCATTTTGTGAAACTCATCACATTCCATTTTTTCTCATACCTGAGGTCTAAATCCTAGGTTATGTTTGAGACACAGTGAACAAAACTGAATAGAGTATTATAGGAACATTTTAGAGTGTGAAGGGTGTTAATCTTTAGTGCTACATCCATTTCGTAATTAAAGCATAAAATCTTTATATTTAAAATTTAGCAGATGCTAACAGTTCCAGTGAAAATACATATATAAGTATAGTTGCTTGGTACTGTTAATTTAGAATTTACTACACAAAAAGGAAAGCTTATTCTCTGGTGAAAAACTAATAATATTGGATGCCTATGCACCCTTTTTACTGTTGTTATTCAACTTCCAGCTTCTCTGGTTATATATATTCTCTGGCTTTTTTTTTTTCCTCTGTTTTTATCTTTTTTCCTTCTTTTTCTTTGTTTTCCCACTTTACTGAGCTATGGCAATTGAGCCTCCTGTGAGGAATGAAGACAAGCAACTTTGCAGTGTGAATGTCATTCTAAGAGTAAGTCATGAAGGAAATGCTGTCATTCAGGGATTCATTGATAATACTTTTTTATAGAGACTATTCTGTGACATAATCATCAAAATCAAAATTATGATCTTAATTATATTTCTCATTCTGAATATTCTCAACTGGCAGTATCATTAAAACAGAATATCTTTTCCTGAGCTCCCGCAAAAATTGTAATTATCATGAAAAGTGCTGATTTGATCCACTGGAGATGAAAAGCCTTTGAATATCTAAGCATATAGGAGCCACAGAAGTTCCTTTATAGCAGCCTGACATTATGACTTGATCTTTTTTTCTGAAGAAATAAACTGATTTGTCAAACGCAATGATCAAAAATGTTATGATTTTTGTCCCCACAAAAACACTTTCTTTAAAATGATGCCTATTCAAATACTTGATAAACATGGTTTGAATCAAATATTTATGTATGTGTTTTTTATGTCTGTCTTCTGTTTTCCAGTGATATAGATGTAATACTACAGAATAATGATCAAATTCACAAATCAGGATATGTTCTTGCATTACCAAATTGATCTGTAATTGTTTTTAGTGCCCTATGAAAAGGTTAATATGCAGGCAGTTACCATGGAGTTTTTAAAATATTTGCTATTTAGATCTTCATAGCTTTCTCTGCATGATTATTTTGTTGTCTGTTGGTGAACATCTAGCATAACTCCTTTATGGGACTAGTCTGTTGCATTGAATCATGTGAGTTACCATTTTTAGTGTTGGTGTTCAGAGAAAGTACTAGTAAGTAAGTGATAAAGTCTTTATTTAATATATAAATGTGTTTCTATTCAATTTTTGTTGTTCTTTATTGAAGTTGTTGTGACCTGTGCTCATATTGCATTTTATACTCTGCTGCAATTGCTAAAATTAACACAGTAAAGTAAAAGAAAAACTAATTGAAAAATACTGATATCTTAAAAATGCAGCTCGTGAAATAACACTATAAAACTAAAGACAAACTCACTCTAGTTTGTAGCATGACACTATAGTTTGAAGTATGTAGGGAAGGGAGAGAAACAGCAGTCCATTCAGCCTCTCCTTCCCTCCAGGCTAATATTGTCAGAAACCATAGCCCTGTATGATTTATGGGTCTGGCTACACTGGGGCACCTCTCTCCACTGGTCTTGGCTTTCAGGAGCTCTGCATCTCTGCCACTTTATGAGAACCAAAGATCTACCTTGCAGTAAAACTTGAAAAGGTCCCAGCATCAATATAGTAGGAAATGGGACTACGTGTACAGAATTTGCAGCTACATTTTCTAGAAAGAAAAGCGGGAAAAAAGTAGTAAATGAATCTCTGCTGTTTGCTAACACATACAGCTTCACGTATGACTGGAAGTTTAGGGAAAAAAAAAGAAAAAAGTTCTTTCAAATATTCAGCAACTTTCACTAGGAGCAGTTAGCTGAAGAAAAGGAGATGAAATCTCAGAAATACAATGTTGGCAGTGGCAAGCTGCTTTGGCTATATCCAGATAACCAAAGGAAGGCTATAAGGTGGCTGCACTGTTAGATGTTCAGGGTATATTTGTGAGCATTGCTAGTCCTCAGAGGTGTTCAGGCATTAACAACTATGTATCCTATTTTCCAGGAGAATTCCAAGTCTAGTGTGTGGGATCAAACTGGAATAGGGTGAGTAGGTGCAAGGTAGCAGCGCTTAGGTATCACTGAGTCAACTGTGAGCAAGTGGTGCCTTTGTTAGACTTAGAGGTCTAACTCTGGTTCTGAGAGTGGCAAAACCTAGCTACCAATGAGTCATGCTTCCAAATAATGCTTCAATATTTATCCCATGTCCTTTGTTTTACTGTGATGACTTAGCTTTTCTTTACCCTCCATATACCTTCCCTCCCTTTACCCATATTCTCCTGTGCACTTTTTTTTTAAAAAAAAAAGATTGTCATGGAATGCTATATGCAATTTCAAGTGTTTTTTACATAAGCTGCAAAGCACAGATTATCACGGCTTTCCCTGAGGATGTATCAGTAGGTTTAATACAAAATGCTAGTGTGTAACTGCTGCTATAGCAGATATAATGGTAATTAAAACATTTGAGTGAGTACTGTTGTGAATGCATTTCCTAGGGCCTACTAAATTTTAACTGCCCACAGAAACTGTTTATAATTGTGTATTTGTTTTTGCCTGACTCAGTATAGGGTCTCTCTGGACTTACTTATATGTATAGAAAAATGAATACCAGAGTTGTGCTTTTTATTTCACTCTATGTAATGCAATCAGGTGGGATTCAGGCTGATGATTTGTTTAATGATTTAGTCATTTGCTCTATAATTTGCTCTATATTTGCTCATCTCCTTAACTTGCATTCGTGGTTTGAAGAACTTACTATTCTTTATTCAATGCAGAGTGTAATAAGTGGTGGCTTAGTCAGCTTGGTACTTCTCTGGAATTTTGTCTTTAATACCAGCCATCATGAGCTGAGAATTGATTCTGTCCTGCAGTTGCATTTATACAACTGGAGCTTAGCTCTCTGCTATGTTTAATTGGCATTGTAATTCACAGCCAGTCAGCATGTAAGCATTTCAGTCTCCCATTTCAAATCAAGGCAAAACACACGTAACTATAATGGGTTGAAAGTTTTGTTTCAGCAATTATATTTTGTAATGGCTAACCAACATCTTTCTTTCTATCTTCTCTGAAGCTGCTGCTTCTCAAAAGGTAAGCTGGATTCTTATCTCTCCTTGGATATGTACACTGCATCTTTGTTCTGTATTTTTGTATCTGTATCTGTCCCCACACCTCTTATTTTCTTTCCTTACTCCTTGCACAATCTAGTAACACTGGTAGCATAGAGTGTGCTGGTGTACTTTTCTCCAGCCTAATTTAGAAGGGCATAGTGTAGTCTTCTCTAGTCTTTGAAACATTCCTATACAAAAGCCACTCTATGGTCTGTGTGCAGACCTTTTTTCCTTTGTTTGTTCTGTCTTTATTATAGAAGATTTTAAAGTCCCATGGGAAAGGAACCTCCAACCTCACAAATGTCCGTTTAGTGTTCTGTAAAGAATGTATATAGCTATTTAAGTGAGGCTTGTCTATTCAGGACAGAAAATATGGAGACATATTTTTTTCAAACTGCAATGGGTTTCAGCAGGAAGGAAAAAAACATCCTGAAGAGTTGTTAACCTGTGCATATAACGGACATATAAATCTGACTACTCATTTGCATTTCCATTAAAAACAAAAAGCAGTGTGGCGGATAACATGTCAAGTTGATGCCTGTGACCTGGAAACCACAGAGAAACACTAAAAACTTTTTTTTTCCTCCTTTTTCTTCTTCTGTAAGTATTACTTATTTCAAGTGAAACACAGATTGACAGGCAGAAAGTGAGATTTTCTATCTATCTATCTGATTTCCTATCTGTATTTTGAGTCTAGCACAAGCAGCGATTTAAATGTGCTTTGGCAAGAGAAACTCCTGATGGCTCTTTGGAACCCTGTTCCCTGTGCTAAGAAGACTTAACATATTATTATTGTATGTAAGTCCAGCTGGTAGGAATTTGAGAGCAATCCCATCATTGCCAATCATTAAACCAGTAAGCAGTTTCTGTTTAAAACAGGAAGGTGTGATACATGCTTGAAATAAAACCACTTCCACCTGCTTTACTAACATGACCATGGCAAAGTGGGAATCAATATATGTCTTTTTTAGCTAGAACTTATAACACATTTTCTAGCAATTTATGTCCTTATACCCAGTGACGTATTCAGGTTGTCAATATCACTGTCTGGTACTGTCATGAAGAAAATGAAGATAATATGCACATGTTGAGAGAGTTTTTTTTTAAAGATTTTGAAGGAGTTCAAAGGGTTTCTCTAAGGGTTTAACTGGTTTAACTAACCAAAAATATTTTACAAAGCTGTCATTTAAAAAATGCACTAGAAGGAGATAAAAAACAGTAAAGAGCAAGAGGAAGATTAATTAAATTTTGAGTCACTTCATAAAAATGATTTTCTGTCTCTTGACTGAGGAAGAGGTATTTTGGCATTCACCTCTAGGTTTAGAATTCCCTTGTGGGAACTCTGCTTGAAACAACATTTATTGAAGGTTAAAGCATTTCACAGAGTTGTTATCTGAACATCATAAGCTTTTTTATATAAATGATGTGAGTTAGATTTTTGTCACTGTTATCATGTTTTCCTCCTGGTATGGTGAGTGGAGCTATTCCTTCTCAATCTGTAGTAACTGTGTGTACATACTTTTCACTGGACTATGTTGAAAACCTCAATAACTGCAGGCTCTTTTTTTCCGTGCTTAAGGGCTTCCTTTATACATGCTTCTGTTCCTTTCACCACTTTCTTAAAAAAAAAAATATCATATGTTGAATCACTAGAAAATATTTCTTTTTCTTATGGTCTGTTTCTGCTCTCATTAAAACTCCCTGGGGATACAAGAATTGATTTCTACGTGCAGGATCTGAAATTGATGGTGAGGTTGAGGTGAAGGTTGTAGGGCTCCTTGTCTGCTGCTGTCAGAGCTGAGTCCAAGTAATCACTTAAGCATCTTGTTTTGCTGTTGGTTTTCATGCTGTAATGTAATAAATAGGTTAAAGAACTATAAGGGACTAATCACTGAAGTGTCTTGGTATCTGGTGGAACACAGCACCGTTCTAAACATGACAATATTGAATGGTAAAAAAGAAACCCAAGGAAAAGGCAGCTAACTGAGCAATCCTGAGCTAATGAACAGGAGCTGATGCACCTGTTTCACCTTGTTCAGTGGCTGCTGGAAAGTCTCCTCTGAAATTTTGAGCTTCAGACTTAAAAAAAATGCTTCTATGGTGTGTACAATTACTGGAGTGACTCTGGCAAGCAGCATGTTCAAGGTGTCAGAAAAGGCTGCTTTAACAGCACTGAGAGGTATACCTTTTTTACATACATGCTCTTAAATGACAAAATATGTGGTTATTTTTTATAACTTTTAAAATCCTACTTTATTTTTCTGCTTGGTAAAATACTGCTTTTGCCATGCAGGGCATGCACCCCCCCAATACCTCCATGTTTCCAACAAAGGCACTCTTATTTCTATCGGCATTTTAGACTGAAGTTAATTAACATTTTTATAGGTGCAATAATTAACATTTTATGAGCTGGTTTTCCTCATCTCTTGAACCTACTTTGGCTTCACTTCATACTGGAAAATAGAAGTGGATAAGGTTACAAAATGCTAATGTTCAACTTAGGTTCATGAACTGTTTTGAACTGAAGTATTAGCAACAGAGCTCCATTTAAGGAAAAAGAAGTGGCAGGAAGCCTCAACAGGTAGCCGAAGATGCTAAGCCAACAGTAAATAATAATTGTTCTGTAAAGGTTATTCTGTTTGCTGTTATGATGGCTAATATGGTCTGAGTGATATGACAGTCTATCTGTAGCTAGACATCTATGTGTGTTTTATATTTAAATTGTAAGGAAAGAGGAACTTATTTACACCTATGTTCTGTTGGCAGTCCCAGCCAAATGGGTTGGTCTATTCTTTGCAGAAGTATTTCAATATAGTTCCATTGCTTTCAAAGGAACAATCATTGATATTTCT
Source organism: Tinamus guttatus (assembly GCF_059628265.1). NCBI lineage: Eukaryota > Metazoa > Chordata > Aves > Tinamiformes > Tinamidae > Tinamus > Tinamus guttatus. The sequence continues at coordinate 1,368,856 of NW_028288758.1, read as the reverse complement.
TCTGTTATTTAAGAGTGGAACTGAGGATATAACCAAGATGAAAGATTTGATTTCCTATATCAAAACACAGGAGAAGTGAGATAGAAATGTATGTCAAAGTGCTACAAAGCTGTGTGATAGTCCTGAAGTTATTATGACCTAGATAGATAGGATATTTTTAGGATTTCAGTTCTCAGAGATGTGTTTTCATGTCTATTGTCCTTCAAACCTTTTTCTCTAACAACGTGTTCCAGTGCCAGTACTTTCAGCTTCTCAGATCTTGCTTGGTTTGTGATGAGTCATCTAGACCTGAGGTACATACTGTGTAATACACTTTCCCTTGACAAACTTAACAGGATTTTACCCCAGTGAGGTGCTTTTTTTTCGCTTCTGAAATTTCTGAAGTATTATAGCATTTCAGAGTAAAACAAAATATATCTATCATCAAAGTGGAATTAGTTTAAAACTTCAAGTCTTTCTTTTTAAATTTTGTAGGTAACTTACACAAGTGCTGGAAGTTTACTCCGTTACATTGAGTTTTATAACAGACATGTCTTACAACCTCTTGGTAATGTTTGCAATATCAGGAACCATATATCTGTACAAGATGCACAGTGTGTGGTACAGAAGAAAACAGTGTATTAATACACTGCTGGAGAGATCACAGAGAATGGAGCATTGTGTCATTTAATGTGCAAAGGTTTAAGACACTTCCTTGGCACCATCTGGCTGGACAGAAAGGAAAGTTAAGTGTAATCTATGACCTTGAAAATCATTGATTCACAAGGATTTACCAAAAATTGAAAATTTCAAGAGCCAAGATATTTAATATTTACCTGGGTTGTAATGTCTCTTTAAAATGCACCTTCATGCTACACACTTGGCGTACACTCTAATGTTGGAAGTCAGTAAATACATCAATGCCAATCAGCAGGAACCAGATACATTATAGAAAGAATAATAAACCTTCTGTTGCAGCAAAGAGAAAATAGTTTCAGTTGCAAACATTAAAAAAAAGAAGAAAAAAACACATTTTCCTAGTGGTGTCATGTGATTTAATAAATTTTAATAAATAGCATCTAGACTAGCCATCTGCAGTTTAGAGTGATGATCTCACTGTTTCCTTCAACCTTACTTGCCAGCAAGTAATGAAATAAGTGGAAATCTATGTTTTTCAAGTCTTCTTATGATAGAAGAAAAAAGATGTAAAGATATTTACGTTTATGTTGGTTTAAGTTATCAAACACACCTGCTTCAAGATCTAGAATAGTAAAATCCAGAAGCAATTGAAAAGATGCACAATATCATAGTTTCTTATTCTGATTCAATCTTTTAGCACTGTTGTCATGCCTAGCATTAGATTACCATACAAGTGTAAACAATTTACTCAACATTAACATCTTTACAGACTTCCTCTGGGACAGTAACAATTCTTTCTTAGGACAGTAAATACTAGTACCAGAGATGGCCTAAATGGCACAGGCTGCCAGTTAGAATCTTCCTCTCTCTCTCTCTCTTTTTCTTTTTTTTTTTTTTTTTTTTTTTTTTTTTTTTTTTTTTGCTTTTTATGCAGCTTGCTTGCTAGATTCCATAAAGGATGGGTTTTAAATATTATTCCAGCATTTTGGCTGGGCAAATAATAAATAGCCATTTTAGGTTTTGCTTGTTTCTTTAGCTGAGAAAATATTTTCCTTCTGCAAGCTATGCTGATTTGACAAAATTACAAAGTAAACATTAATAGGAAAACAATGGTCTTTCTTAAGTATTTTTCCATTAAACGAGCTGTTTCTTAGGTTTTGAACTTGGAGAACACCAAAATATAATGCATGTTATTTTTGAATATATTGCATATCTGTAGGGCAGAAAATAAAATTCTACTTTGAACCTTTTGATTAAAAAGAAACAATGAATACTTCCTATTTAGATCTAGTGTCTTCCAGAGTGGCATTGCAGGCATATTGCAAGGACTATCAACATGAATAAAGGATGTTCCCTTAGGTTTCTGAGAATATCCACCAAAGAACTTCATAGCATTTTTCACATAACTGAAGAAAATTAACTCTTAACTTGTTTTTTTAGCAGGCTTAGCAGAAAGATTGGATGGGTTGCGGAAGTTAAAGATTTCTTGAAGACTTGCAAGCATGAGTCACAGGACAGCTTTTCTTTGTGGTGTTACATGTGTTTCACTTTATTTCAGAAGAATCCTAAAACCTGTTGTTCAAGGACAGGAACTGTCCTAAACAGTAAATGAAATGATCACTGAAAGTGAGGGGTTTTGTGTTGATGGTATACTGGAAAACTGAGTTGATAAATGGAACCAATTTGGAGGTGATTCCTTAAAACAGGAGGTTGCTTATTAGGTTTGCCCTGAAAAAAATGACAAGCTCTTATTTGTTTTTATTGAATTGTACATTTAATCAAAATCAACCTCTCTTTAGAAACTATGCTTTTTATTTTTTATGTACAGTCCTTAGTAAGGATGCATTTCTGTAATAGACCACTTAGAATGCTGCTTTACCAGTAGACATCTTACCTTGTCCTTCAATATTATCTGAGTGTTACAGAGAAACCAAGAAAGCCAGTTACTTGTGCAGTGTTTATGGTGTGCTCCTGCAGTTACAGTGCTTTTGTGTGTGTAGACAGAGACGATTGTTTTCATTTGTTTCCAAAAAAATACTATATTAAAGTAAAAATAAATAAATAAATAAAATGGGATAGTCTGTTCCTAAACTCAAGTTGTGCTACAAGAAAATGTTTTATTTGTATGCATTGTGTGGACCATAGTATTTCTGTGCCATATTTATACAGGATATGTGCAACAATGCTGTAAAATATATATTAATAACTATGGTAAGAGCTCCCAAAGATCCTACTACTTGTGTGTGAGAAAATGGAGATTTTACCACTCTCTGTTATGAGGGAAGAATTAGGTCAGTACTTAGAAAACAGTAGAAAACAAGAGGAAATACTATACAAACAAGAAAAAATGTTTTTAAAGCACAAATTTCACTTCAGGTACAGGGTTAATGACAGAAGAAGGCAACTGAAAGTGACATGGTCTCTTCATTAATTTATTTAGTTCTCTTATCATAGAGTTCCTCTCTTGTGCCCAGCCTGGCCTCCAAGTCTGTTTCCGTAGCCCAGGCACCTGAAAACTCAAACCTTTCGGCACAAGGTTATGCACAAGCAGTGACTCTAGTGGTCATGAAGCAATCTCAGGCTCCAGAACCTCCGCCAAAGTGAGGTCAGTGTTTTAGAAGCATATACTTCATTCTGGGCCACCAGTTGCATCACTAAATAGCTAGTGAATACAAAACATGATGGTGGGAAGACACAACATTCACTCTGGGAAAGATCCTGGGTTTCAGAGTTCTCACTCATGTAGAAAATGGATTTATATCAGGGAATAGTATTCTCTGATACTAAATACTGACATGTGGCCAGGGTCTCCCTATAAAACAGTTCCTATAATGATGGATGTTGTTCCAGATCCTTTGATATCCCTCATATAGACTTTAATAATGATACTAGGATATTTCCTCACCGGTGGGCTGTCCTGTACCCTGTGCTGCTCACAGATGGACCGTAAGTGCTGGGGACTGGAGGAGAAAGATGTGCAATGACTACTGCTGAGCAGGGAGAATGCTGTGAGTTACAACTATTGGAGGTATTATAGGCTCAATCTTACAGCTGTTCTGCCTTTCTTTACCTAACTGCCACAAGTGGGAGCACGCCCTGCTCTGGCTCACACTGATCCAGCCCAGAACAAGTGAGTCTGGGCTTAAATCCAGGTCACATAAGTGGTTCCTCTGTTGTCAGCTATCCAAGAACTTCAGCATTTATCCTCCCAGACCTTGAATTGAATCCTCAAGAAACATAGTTTTCAATTCTTGAAAAACATAGTGAAAACGAAGTATTACTGTGTATTACGGATTGTCTGTAAGAAACAACCCAAATCCTCAAAAAATGCTAGTATTTGCTTTTCTTTTTATCCTGATGAAATTTTTGTTTCTTTATTTTCTGAACAGCACATCCTGAATGCTTCTTTACAGTTGTAACAGCGTATAAAAAGCTAACCAAAATTGCAGTCCAATTAACCTACTAAGATAATGACTGCAACTCACAGATATAAATTCCTGGTTTTTGCCTTGAAAATCTCTTGACACTAATTGTTCTACATACTCAATGTTGGAACAAGTTGCTGGATTTTTTTTTGTTGTTTCTTTAATATTTTTAAATTGCTTAATTTTTAAAAAAATTAAATTCTATTTTTTGAAATTTGAAATTCCAAAGATTTAAGAGAAATGAGCCTTCAGTATAGAATTGAAAAAAAAATCTGAAAAAGATACGAATGGATACCAGTGTCCTGCCTTGGTTTTGGTCCCTGAAACCTTCTATATGGTGATGTAGTTAATATGCTGTTATCTACTGTTGTTTGCCAATGCAGTACTCTCTTTAACTGTGTTTCCTGATCTAACTTAATGGCTTTCTTTCACCATTTGCAATTAATGAGCAATTAAAGATGTTGCATGATGTTGGTGCAGCACAGAGTAATTGCTGCTGTGTAACACACGTTTTAGCAGCGTCAATCAAATGAAGCTTTGTGCATTGAAATGTGAGTTCTAGTGGTATCTGTGAGAAGTTGTTTAAATCATTACTCCTGTGAATGCCAAATATCCATATAACTAAGTTACAGTAATTGTAGTGAAAATCAGAACTTTGATTCTCATCAACTGTCAAAAAAAGAGGCTCTGACTGTCTAGGTTATGAAATTGTGATGAAAAAAGGCTTAAACTCTCCTTCTTGACAATTTTAAGAGCTGGGAATTATCAGAGGACTTTCTCATTAATATCAGTTATTGACTCACAAAGACTAGCTCACAAAAATCAGGTCTATTTACTACCAATGAGTCATTTTTAATAGGATGGATCTCAAATCCCCAGTGATGTTTTTAAAGCTGCTGAGGGAAGGTTGAAACAGAGTAGCAATGGCAGTTGTTCACTAACCTACTACATAATATACTACAATATCCTATGTGTGTAGGTAACCCTTTCTATGTCTGTTTTCTGAGTGTTGTCTAAAAGAACCTGGAGCTTGCACCCACCCGGGTGATTCCAGTTATTCATTACTCATGGCTTGGTGTGTTCCCTTTTTCACTAGCTTAGCTGAAAGACCCCATTTTTCCCAGATCACTCTGTATAGAGGCTGTAGCTCAGAATGTAATAGTTAGACTTGATTGGGTTAAATCAGAGATCTCAGGGACTAGTTCCATAGTTGTGTAAGTGTCTCCACCCGTCTTCAGTAGTATTGTCATTCTGAAATGCTTTAAAATTTCTATTTTATTTTTCCATATTCTGATATGTCGTAGGATGCAGGTGTCTATTTTTAACCATCAAGAACTTAATTTGAACACGTTCATAACCAACATGTCAGTTTTTTAAATATAGCCTCGGTGGGAAGGGAAGGCCCATAAGTTTCAATCAAGAAGAAAAACTTTTCACTTTCTTAATGCTTGTATTATGACACACTGTTAAAAATATATGTAAAAAGATTCAGATTAAAACCTGCTTGTGCCCTTCCAGTCCCATTTATGCAAAAATTACTAGCAATAAAAATATTTCTTAAGAGGAAACTCTTAATATTTCTTTTTTATGCTCTCTATAAGTGTAGCTAGTTTCATTGGATAGTCTGAGAATACAATAAATATTCTTAATTTACTCTGTGTGATTCTTTCCTCTTTTTTACATCTTATTTCTTTTAAAAACATATCTCAAGCAATAATAAAAATACAGCAAAAACTAAGCCCCAGACTAAGTTACACATGTTTAGGCCAAAGCCAGTGATTTGGGGACAATTCCATAGTGGTTTTCAAAGGCATGTAAAAGGCTAGGTCACTTGATATGGCTTCATATGGTAATTGAGACCAAGATGCCTTGGAAAGGTGCCTACAGAGGTTCTGAGTAGAGCATGCAAGTCGTGTTCTCTCTCAATCAATCTCCCCTGTCAGCCTGGAGGTAATGGAGACTCCCAGCTGCCTCTCTGTGCCATGCCTGCTCAGAAGCCCAGCTGAGATAGCAGCTGCTTGTACCCCCTCAAGACCCTGGTCCCTGCAGAGGAATACAAAACTCCTAGTAACTGCCATACCAGATTAATGGACTTTGTGCATCCGTGCCATTGCTCTCATTGACTGGCACATCAGTATTAACCATAGAGGAAGGTGTGAAGAGTCTTGAGCAAAAAAACTTGTAACAGCCTGTGCACAAGGAAACTTTGTTTCTTGTCCCTTGGTGTTAAGAGAGTGAAAAGGGGGATTTGGTCCCATAAGCTTTTAGATTTTTATATAAGATTTCTAATGATCTTCCTATGGCGCAATCTTTTTCCCATATGCCTTTTTACTTCTCTTTTGCATTTGGTTCTTTTTCAGTTGCAGAACACTTTCTTTAGAATGTAAATATCTCTCTCAAACTTCAAGTACTTGTGGAGCTACGCATTATCTAGTCCATGAAGTGTGGAGTAATTTTGTGCATGCTGAAGTCATTGGCAGAGTATTAATATATTGCAGTTAAGCAAAAAAGTTGGCCAACTAAATAGACCTTCGGTCTGCATTACTTATTGTGCCTTGAACAAAAAGTGTTCAGTGTAAGTGGCAAAATGTATTTTAGGCATTTTTGTCTAATCTATCTTGTATTCCATGTGAAAGAAATGTGCCTAGCAATTAATTTTGCATAGAATACTGATACATATAAAATACTTACAGTATATTGTAGGTTCCCTGCTGAGACAGACTACATTGGGCTCTTTTATAATTACTGCAGAGGACTCTTTTATAATTGGATTTATTTTCAATAAACTTGATCATTCTACTCATTTTATATTTTGCTGCACCTTAAGTATGCTAATTATCCTTTTTTGCTAATAGGAGTTGTTTTTTCTTGTTTTATGCTGTCTATTTCATTGTACTTCCTTTTTATTACTTTCAAAAAACTATAGCACACAGTTTGCCATCTGTTATGATTTTTTTCTTAGAAAAACATTTTTTTCTTTACAATGTGTTAATTGTTTTTACTTTCTACTAGGAAACTTTCATTATTTTATGCATATGCTTCAAACCTAAGAAAAAGGCTTTGTTCTCCCTTCATGCCTCTCCTCCCCTCTGCCTTCCTCTTTCCCTCATACTGTTCAGTGTATGTGTGTGACAGTGAGATTAAAACTGATCTAGTTTGCTTTGCAACCAGTAAACTGTATTACCACGAGTCACTTAAAATTTAATTTTTATAAACTGCCCTCCTTTCTCAGACACTCAGTTAAAGTATGATGTCTTTGACGTGTTTTTGACATACTGGAATACAGAATAGAAGAAAGTCTTTGGGCTGAAGTTTCACACTCTTAAAGCCTCTCCACTATTTGTCACTGTCTTGAATGGAATTAGAACCTTCAGTGTTTTTTTCTTTAATTTAAAGACAAAATCTGCGATGTAAATAAAGTTGTTATACTTACTGCTGCCATTTTACCAGGGTTTCTACTCACTTTAAGGAAAGCATATAGCAGAGAAACTGCTGGGATTTGGGGGGTTTTGTTTGTTTTTGCTTTTTTGGCATGCATACATACATTCCTCTAATAAAAAGAAACATCATATATTCAAATTTTCTAGGGTAAAAAAAGAAGATAATGTAGCATGCTTACACAACTGATCATGTGTCTGATGATCCCTTAAGCTAAATTCTCATAAAATTATTAATATCATCTCTTAGATATCCAACTTCAACTATCACACCTACCTCCCCCTTTTTTATGATAATTTGAAATATATACACTGTTGTATGTTTTTAGGGTAAATTCTTCCGTCAGAGAATACAGGACTGCACTTCAAGTGGACTTGCCCACTGATGCTGGGCTCAAGTCCACTGACTATGCCTGCCATAGGCTATAGGCTATAACCCCTCTCTTGTTGTAAATTAGTAAGTTAAATATTTTTGAAAATCTGAATTTTAGTGCTTTCTAAAGTGAGAGACAAATGCATTGCTCAGCCTTCATTCAGGGCAGTTCAGCTTGCAAGTGACATAGGAGGTTGTATCCAGCAGACTTCAAGCATTTGAAAACAAAATGCAGCCACTAAAAGCTGCTTGCAGGATGAATTAAATTACTCTCAGCTCACCAGAGGCTTAAAGGTGATAGAAGATGAGAAAATCACTCATTTTGGCTGCTGATAATCTGCCTGTTCCCTGGGGACCAATGCTCATTTTACTGTTTTCTTCAGCATATTCAATAAAAGGATAAAAAGAGTTCATACACTAGTAAACTATGTGTTAACTCCCTTGCTTGTTGTTCAAAGTGTAATTTATTATCTCCATTTTACAGGTGGGAAAACTGAAATGTTGCATGCTGACAACAAATTAATCCCTCAGTGCTATAGCCAAGAAAAGAGCCCAGACCACCTGTGTCACTTCTCGGCTTTCACCTGGACATGCAGTGATGAGTATGTCATGTTTGCGCCACTGATTAAAGTGACAACACGACCATGAGTATCTGGCATGGAGGGAATGAGTGTCTCTGCTCTTACTGCTTAGCTGCTTCTTTGAGGTAATATCCAGAGACATTGGAAGGTGTTCGTAGTTGTTGCCGAGAAATAGAACAAAAGGCGCTGATATTTTAATTCTTGTTGTGAGAACAGTCAGCTGTCAAACCTTTCTGAGCCTTCCTGGGACACAGTTAAATTCGGTTTGCTTCTGAATGCTTGTCATTAAGGCTATCAAACTATAACTAAGGCTATTTGAAGCTAATTGATGAAGCAGTTGCTTCCAGGGTCTGCCACTTCAAACAGGGGCTATAACACTATAACATAGTCCTTTCTTTAGATTCCCCCATTTTCCATGGCAGCAAAGTTCTGGTGAGCAAAATGTCTCCTAGAGAATAAGCACTAAGTGGCACAAGTCATTTTATGGGTACTTCAGTATTCCAGCTAACTCCATCTGTTCAGTGTGCTACTTAGAAATTCAGCCACAAACACAATTTAGAGCCATATCATAAAAAGTTAGCTGGAAGTGATTTGCATCCATGTGTACTGTGTGTTTTTTATTCTGCACACTATGCAGCTTTATGTTTGCTGAATGTTCCAGCTGAAACTGGGGCAAAAAAGTGAATATACTGATGCATTTTTTTTTTTTTTTTGTAAATTTTGCTGTTTTGTGTGGTTATGCCAAGATATGGTGTCTGCACATTTGGGGAACTGTTTGTAGGACAAAAGTGAAGAGAGGAATTGCCTTAATACTGTCTTGAAAGCATCCAAGACGTAGCTAATTCTATATATACATATATTAAAAAGCTTGTAACTGCTAGTACTAATGTTTTCAGTAATCGTCATTAAATATGTAAAATGTGTATATTAAATACGGTACTGATTTTCTGTCATTTTAAGCATTACAGTGCTTGATAAAGACAAGGTTAGTGTATGCAATTTGTAGATTGAAACAAAGGTACACAGGTCCCCATTTTTCTTCTGCTTAACATTGCAGTAGGCATTTGAACCTAACACGTTATCACTTGGTCGAATGTCTTTAATACTAAGTTATAATATATTCTAGATAAAGCATTTTAGATATCTGTTAACTTTCTTAGTTTGAAGATATTCCAGTAAATATTGAAAATTTATACACATGTACTATATTGTAGATATTAACTTCACTATACACTGTTCTAAGATACCAAATAAGTCAATAGTTGGACTTGTGAATTCCCATCCCCTATCATCTCATGTATTCCTTTTAGAAAAAGCTAGGATTTTCTTAAGAGCATTAGACTCCAGCTCATGTTGCGTCCCACCCTTTTTTCCCAACTTTTAACCTGAGAATAAACAAATTATGACATTATTTACTCTGCTGAACCACTATGCTGTCATTATTTTTTTCAGATTATCGCTGCAAAGAATTTCAATTTAAATGTTTGGAGCGTTGTGTACATCTTGACACCAAAACACACATTGACATCAAAATGTGCAATAAACACATGAGAAATTGACTTTTGTCTTTGTGTTTATTTAGCTTGTTGTATTTTGTGCTAAATCACCTAGTAGATGAGCCACAAATGTTAAAACATGTTTTTACATGAAATGTGAGGCTTTCTCTTGGAAACCTTCAACATTTTGTCTTCCACTGAAATCAGTTCTATACCAACTCCTGTCCATTTAAATTTGATCATGTGCACTTATCTGGTGCACTTATCTGGAATTATTCTGTTCTAAAATACAAAACAACAGAAATATGCTTCATGTAGTTACGTGGAAAATGCCTCCCAATGTCAGCGATTAAAAGAAAAAGAAATTACCTGCAAGGAGAGAAATTGAAATAGTGATGGAGAGTGAAAGGTTAGTACATTAGAACAATAAGGCCACTGGTTAAAATGAAACAAGCAAACAAAATGCATAATGACACATTTTTATGCTTTTTCCATTGGTATCTGTATAAAGGATCTGAATTTCCAAAAATCTTGCTGGCCTCCATAGCAGCTATTGAATGTTTACAACTGTTCAATGTCAACCTAATAGGAATACTTCTAAGCATTCCTCCTTACCCCTTTTGTAAATTTTAGCAGTCGATCAGCTGCCTTCACACTTGAGGTCCTTACTTCAGTTCCTCTAGCCTCACACTCTCAAAAACAACAAATGTGCAAGAGCTGAGAAGCGCCAGGAAAGAAGGGAGAAATTTCTGAAAATTTTCAGAGCAAACAAGTTAATTGATTTCTAGTATTCTCAAGTCATTCAGCAAATCAGTTTACTCTGATAGGATAGACCTCACTTTGCTACAGCAATTTTTAAACCTTAGACCTTAAAAGTCAAAAAAGCAAAAAAAGTTCATCCCATCTAAGTCTAGACAGGATGGTCAAAGGAATGAAACTTCTGAATAAGGAACATCATTATTTATTTAGGAATTAGGAGTGAATCTGCTCCCACATCTGGTCATTGTGGAAAAATCAAGGCACACAGAGAAAATAAAAGCTACAGTTGTGGGTAGATGGCTATCTGGACCTTGCCTCCGTTCCTTCCTAAAATACAGGGTCACTAGTTCACTGGGTTATTCAAGTGTTCCCTAACTCCTCTCTGCATAGATAAAAATGATTCAAAATAGTGGACTAACTTGTGAAAAAGTGACTGAATAAACTTCTAGCTGGCTTCATGACAGCACTGTGACTAGTCGTTACAGGAACTCTTCAGGTGGGAATCTCATACTGTCACCTAAATTCCACCAGAGAGCTCCTGCTATATGCATAAGGCAGCTGATAATGTCTATATGCTTAGATGTATTGATTAACATTCTGGGCGGAGAATCTGGCTGTCCCAGACACTTCCTCAAGCAGTTCCTGCTGCAGAGTTGGTTGAAGTGTACCTAGGTTAAATACTTTCAAATAGACAATAGAAACTCTTCCTGCAGATACAGAAAGGGTCATATGGGGCAGCCTTTTGCACAGATTTAAGAAAATCAGATTATGTCTACGTATTCAACAGAAGACTTCCATCAGCATCCAGACAACAACCGACTGTCCTTTTTGAGAGATTTGATTCTCCACTTGGGGAGTGTTACCATACACAACAGATCAGAACAAGATTTTTTTGTTCTTTTTTTTTTAAAAAAAATGTGAATACATTTGAATACATCAATACAAAATGTGAAATGTGTAGGAATACACACCTTGATCTCCTTCCATGTAATAGTGGAACAAAATACAGCCATGTACCTTCTCCTTTGCCGGTGCATTGTTATTTTTTTTTTCTGTAGCAAAAAATCCATGAAGCTAGGATGAAGTCAAGGTGCTCTTCAATGTGTATTTTCATATGCATAAATAAGAAATGGAAAACTAAGGTGTGCTGGAAAGCATAACTGCTGACATTTTATCCCTCTCTAAATGTGTCTCTAATATACATGGGGAGCAAGAGAGACATCTGCATAGGATTCAGATAAATGGATGTACAGTTTGCTCAGCAAGCAAACTTCTCAGAATTGCTCTGATTGCCAAGGGAAGGGTCAGGCTGTTTGCAATGGGAAGGAACTAGTAATTGCTGGCAATGGGTGGGAAAGTCAGAGCAGTATTGCTCCTACTTCTAGAGTCAGCAAAAATCAGTTCTACCTTCCACCAGTGGAGCATGGAGAATAGTCAATAGTCTCCAAACCAAAGTGGCTAAAAATAGGTGAGTTGAATTGAAGCCTTACTGATTTAAATTCTTAAGCTGCCTTGAGACACTGGGCACCATCTTTCTTGCCTTGAAACCCAGCAGGTGGCAGTAGGGGAAAGTGAAGAGCCACTGCTTGATGCTGGGGGAAATGTACAGACCATAGAAGAGAACATTATGTTTCAGTATAGAGATAGCCAAATTAGGAGGATTCCCAAGAAAGAAATGTGGCAAAAACAGTTGCCTAATAAGAAATTAATTTGGGATGTGCCTCCTGCTTTAATTTGCCAGGCCACATCATCCTATTTTAAAAATCTTCAGGCTTTCAAGAAAGGAAAAGAAAATGCAATGTCACAGGACCAAAGACAGTCAATAGTAAACCGTGTAAGTCAAAACTTCATGGACAATCATGAGGTGATATTTATATTAATAAACTACTTGGAAAATATTTACTCATTATACACATAAATATTCATATAAGCATATATGAATATATGAATTGCACTCTAATATGTATATATATTTGCAGAAGTTGTAACTAATTTATTAGCCATATGTAAACAGAAGTAAAGAGATACATTTACATGTAGTATTCAAAGTGAATGGCTTGACTAGTTCCAAAATAAATACTGATTTCTGGGAGGTTTGGAAAGAGATTTGCTATGAAAAAGGAAAAAAACATATCTTAAAACCATTGACTTTTTTTTGTAGACAGAGGAGTATTAGACTTTAAGGTTAAATGCCATACTAATGCTGAGTCTACCCCCAAAACTGTAATTGTAGTAATCACACACTATTTTTTATGCCATTTCTTTTGTGTCATGAACGCTGAATGTTTAGAATTCAATCTTCAGTTTATAGCTTGACATTAGCAACAGCTTTTTAAAAATATTTAATAAACAATTACACTTATCAATTTGTATATCAATTGGGAATAATGCTAGAGAATTGTTGGCGACTCATACCACCCCCTAGGGTGATTCTTCATTCCAGATTAAACCTGGCTGTTGTTATTGTAATTATTTTATAATTTTCTATGACTTTTAAGTTCCCATAGAGCAGTATTCTCTTATTCTCACACATCGCTGTGAATTCTTGGTTTAAGATCTGATACACTTATGTATTATATGGAAGATTAGGCTATTTTGTCTGATTCATGTTTACCATTTTTTTCTTAAGCAAATGTTTTTATTAAGAGAGATAACCCACACTTACAGTTTAGCTGTATCTTTAACATTCCATTATATTCCAGAGTGTAGACTTTCTTAACTATTTAAGATGAACCATAAGATTTGCAAAATTTAGAGGCATTATTAATATTGCAATTGCATTAATAAGTTTTATCAAGAAAGAAGCACTTGCTAACTTTCTGAATCACATTAGATCACTCATCCTTAATTGCTTTGTTTCTAGGACTGCTATGTGGATGTAAAATTGAACAGACCACCAGACGCAGTAATCTGAAAACATGAAGGTGCTTGTCCCTCTTCTTGCAATGGGCAGCAGTTGAGTTATAAGACCACAAAATCATCTAGTTCTCAGTACATCCTAAATGACTGAATGTTTAATCACTGATCCATAGGAAAAGGATAAGAATAATTAAAAAAAATACATGGTTAAGGCATATGCTGATCAGCATTAAATTTACTGAGGTTTGCTGGAAGTAAAAACGATAATGCTTCACATCAGCTCTACAATATCATAACTCTGAGATGTTGCAGCTGTGAGTTGTTTTGCCCTGACAACAAATCAGAATGAACTCTTTTGGTAAAGGCCAATCACTGCAGAAATCCACGATGCTCTGCCTACTTAAAAGGTGAAGTGCTGAGACTGCATATAATTTGTGCTTACCATGCTGATGGGTGGAAGCAGTCTTGAAAAGTAGAAGAACAATAATGAAGAATAGAGTTCTAGCATTTTAGAAAGTAAGCAGTCTTAACATATCATTCTTACACATGTTTTGGGCTATTTTGCAGCAGAAGGATTATTTTGCCACTGGCTCCTTTTAGTGAGGCAGCTTGAATATTTAATGGAGCTTCTTAAAAAAGTCCGTATTAACTAACCATGACCCCTTACCTAGGGCAAGAAAAGAGAACACATATGCTAACAACCCCAATGCCTGGGGAACCCTGTTTTCTTTAAAGTACCAAACAAAGAAGGACATTTATGGTTCTAATGGGAGATAATAAAAATGACCGATTTGCACTGAAAGTCAACAAGAGTCCTCTTTGGATCATTAAAAAGCTCCTATTTGCCAAATAATGGGTGTGTGTGTGAAGTGGTGGCTTATGTCATAAAGTTAAGTGCAGGGATTTGGAAGGAAAATGTATAGTGGAAACTTTGCAGGTAAGTTTTGATTTTTCAATCTTCTTTTGCATCCATAAAATGCCCCATTGCTTGTCAACATTATAATTTAAGATTGTTCCATTGTGTCTTAAAAGGCTGATGGCATGGCTAATTAGCATAGCCTTTATGACGGGTTTAGTTTCTGTGCTTGAACTTTGTGCAAAGCTCAAGCTAGTACTTTTAAGGGACAGCCAGCTCATTGATACCCCCTGTTCATAAGGCACTTCTCTCTCCATATTCCTCCCATTTAGTAATGGGCATTGCATAAAGAGATTAAACGGAGAAGCATAGTTGGGCTAGATATGGCTATCATCTGGAAAAAGAGACAGCAACCTAAAAGGACAATAGGACAGCTAAACCCTCTGAGTTGTATTATCCTGTATGGATACCTGTCTCTCTGCTTTGGTGATAGAGTGGCACTGACCATGAGAGATATTCAGTGGATATGTGGGATGACTTTGGGCTGTGTGTCCTCTGCTGAATGACTAAGGCAAAAGGTCAGAAACAGTGACCGATTCATCTTCCTGCTGAACTTGTGACTTTTATAGTTTTAAAGACATCTTTGCAGGAAAAGGCAAAATCAGAATGGAAATATATTTCGGAGTAATAATGCTGCTACAGTCCAAGAGCTTCCTCTTGATCTTTGATTTTAATTCAGAATCACATATCACCTTACTGGATAGGTAGGCCCTATGGAAAAGCTCTGCTTCTGAAGAGAAAACTTTGAATAAAACTAATGTTATTGCTTAGCAGAAATGGTGTAAAATTTAGCAACATTTTCTGTTTGTATGTTTTTTTCCCTGTCATGAGAAATATAATTCTTTCTCTCTTTACACTTAAGTTTGATTTTTTTAACTCATTTTATTACTAAATTTGAAGTCAATTTTTGCAGGTTCCCTTTCTTTAAAATAGTAACAGTAATAAATTATATTCTTCAATTTTGGTAAGTGAAGACTGAAGCAAATTTATTCAGAAAGATAAGTGTGACTATTTCATTTTTTTAATGCTTGGGAAACATTTGAAAGTCATAAGTGCCCTGTAAAAATACTGCACAGATATAATCAAGAAACATCTGAACTATCTGAAAATAACTTTGTTGGTGAAGGGCAACAAGAAACATGCATAATGCAATTTGGGGATTTCTTTTCATCTTTATGAATCTGGTAAGGTCTATAAATTCATTAATGAACAAGTTCAACAGTCTCTTTTGGTTACAATACATTGAATGGCAATTTAGCAGGACAGAATCTTTTTTTCTTTAAGAGATATATAAAAGGTTTTCATTTTTTTTCCAATCCAAAGAACAGATGTTTTCAGACAAGAAGAGAATGTTGAGTTTCATTAGAGACCCATACAATAACTAAGCAGTTTCAAAGAAGTAATTTTTAAACAAATTGACCATGTGTCTTGTCTTGGCAATGAGACATGTGGGGGTATGCCTTTGAAAGCCTCTTAAAATAAAAACATTAGAAGGGCATGCTTTACACTTTGTCAATTACTGGTTTCTTCTTCCGGCCAAAATGAATTGGTTGAAAACTCTGTGAAAGTAGTCTCCTCTAAATGAGAAGAGAATAAAGCTATGTGAAATTCAGGGAAAAAAAATCAGGGGAAATATTGGTTAATTTTTAGTACACATGAAATTTCAAGGCTAATTCTCAAAAATTTTCTGTCCATATGCAGGTTATTGTCCTGAACTGTTATGCACGTAGACACTCTCCCTCCAAATATAAACACATTGCACATATGGAAAAGTATTAGGAGGAAGGGAAGGAAAGAATGCAGTGAAATTTTTTCTGTATGCTTTCTACATCTGTGTGACTCAAAGTTTACATGTAATCCTCAGGGGATTTCAATTCTCTGAATCTACCTCCCTCCTTGATACCTTTGTAAATTTTTAGTGATTTTCTGTATCTGTGACAAACAGTTCCAGTGATCATCATGTACCCACCTAATTTTATGGTAAGTTCTAAATGTTCTGCAAGCTGGGCTGTGTGCTGAGCCCTTTGCAGTAGGCATTCTCCATTTTTTTTTAAATTTATCTTTTACTCAAGAGCTACCAAACAGCAGACAGAACTTTGGAAAGTGTAATATTAAATAGAAAATCAAAATGTCTTTAAGAAAAGAGATCAAGTTAAATTCAAAGACTATATCAAGGTGATCTGAGATAATCAAGATAAGGGTGAAATTCGATGGCATGTAATAATAGCAGAGGGGCAGGTCAACTGATTCCTTCTCTTTGTAAATTCAGTTACTACCTTTTGCTCAGTTACATGCCTTTAGCATAATTTATCCCATTCATTTTTCATGCTATTTTGAAGACTATATTCTTAAGTTGCCCATACAATAAGGAAGTGCAAATTCAAGTGGACAAAGCATAATGTAATTATGTAATTTGCCTATTCTTCCTTTGTTTCTTTGCCTCTCTTGACCCCCTCTTTTACTTTTCAGCTTAGGAATTAAACACATTTTTATTCCTTTTCCCACTAACACACTGGACCAACTTAAAGAATGGGAACTAATGTATCGATATATTTGTAAAATGGCAGGAAACAAATATAAGATTGCCTGGGGAAATTTACAGAGAGTGTAAAGGGACTTTAGAGTTAGTGTAATATGCTAATAAGTTAAAAGATGCCCATTTATATCATTCTGAAGCCTTTGTTTCATTTCTGAAGTTGGTCCTCCATAAGGAGGCATAATTTAAAAAACAGAAATGCCCTCCAAGTTTCTGAACTCAAGGAGAGCACAATTAGCATTACTTGCCAGTTGAGCCCATTGCTTTTTTTGAGAGTGCTGGCAGATGTGTGAGTGCTAACACAGCATCTGAGTGGTGAGAGCACACAGGGAAGTATCCTGTCAGCCGAGCTGTATCATTCTCATCTATACAAGTTGTAGAGTGGCCCACTGTACTTTGTGCTCAAAATAAAATACAAAAAAGTAGTATTAATGCTGTCATTCAAAGAAGAAAATCCTGCACACCCAAATGTTCGGTGGGCCCCTACTGTCATTCTGATGTAGTGACCTATACTAAAAGCAATATCGTACTTTCTAGGCTGAGAATGGATGAAAATGTTGGTGCCTAAAATTCTGTGTTAAGATAATTGTTGGCAAATATTGACGTAATAATGTTAACGTCTGTCCTCGAAACATCAAAACTTTCCATTTAAAATAAAAATGTACCTCCTTCTCTTCCTTTCCTTGTGTGAAACTAGTCATGGAATAACCTTTTTTATCTTGGTGTTCCTGCTTTCAGCCCAACTCAGAATGTTACTAACTTAAAGTTAGTGTAAGTTCTGATTTGGACATCCTTTGTAGAAAATTTTAACTCATGTAGATCTCAGGAGAATAATTTTAAATGTTTTTCCTACTTTTAATCACTTTTATAGTATGTCTGTTTTTCTAGAATACTGCCGAAAGGTTTCCTTGCATGAAGTGAGAAAGATCGGTTGTTATTCAAAACGTATTTCCACACATGAAAATAAAGCTACTTCCATGTCATGGCATGTATTTATACTGGCTTTTAGTCATCTGATCAAGTAGAAGAAATACAACTCTGATTTAGGCAAGTGGTTGGCAGAGTCTGGCCATTTCAAGTCCACTTAGCCAGCTACCACGTAGTCTTTCCATGGCAGCTATTTCTCCTCATCTGGCTTTCTACTGAGAAAAAGAAATGTCCACTTTGGTGATGAAAGGCACTTGGAGTCAGGATAAGCTGTGCACTAGCCTCCATTTGCTGTTCTGACTACAATCAATGGATACCTGTGTAGAGCTCCATTTAGGCATCCTAGCCCTTCTGCTGCAGGCACTGTCGAAATAGGTGGTTTGCAATGTTTGCACAGTTGAAATTTTATTTGCCTAACATATTTGAAAAAGCTATGCTCAATAATGGCATAAGAGTCAATTTCTGTGGCAAGATAATATGCAGAAATGGAATGAGATTAAATTAAGTGGGTTAAAATGTTCACTGTCGTCCTGTAACTGCACGTCTTCAGAAGTATGATTTGAACTGGTAACAACTGATGATTTCAGCTATCAAAGACAGTGTGGCTGTAGAGATTGAAGCTTACCCTGCCATCTTGTAGCACTAATTCTTTTATGGTTTTTTTTTTTTTTCAGGTTTAGCATATACTAGAAGATTTAGTGGTTTTGCAGAGTGACTGCCTTGGCAGTTGTTCTGTTGGTGTTTTTCATGTTAAGAGCTGTCATGTAACTTTTCCTTTTACTTTTTTCTTAAATCACTTCTTTGTGTTTTACAGCCTTTCAACCCTTACTATATTTCTTACTGCTCAATTTACCGTCTCTGTCACGTCTGAGGTAAGAGAAAGCTTCCAGTCCTCATTACTCTGAAAATTCTGACCTCCACTTTATATTTGGCTTATTTGACATAAATATTTGTAAACGGCTTTTTGGAAAACCTGTTCTTGTTTCTCCTAGCCTGAATGCTGTTTCATCAAACAGTTAGAGGTATTGACTTTGAAACAAAGCACACCCATGAATGGTAGAAGTTTGATAGAGGGACGATAGAGCACTTAATGCTGCTGGAATGAAAAAGAAGCTCAGTGATGTCTTTGCAAATAGAAGTAGCTCACATTTCCTTTTTACATGGAATTAACTGGTCAGCAGTTCATAATTGGCTAGCGCAGTTATACTGCACATTGGAAGAAACTGATAGATCAAAGATTGTAGGGATAAGTTCTGCTCAGCCCCAGCTAACTTAAACTGTTTGTAACTTGGTAAGCAAGAGCTAATAGGTTGTTTTACAAGCAGGAGATGAAGTCTGGTATGCACTCTTTAGCCTTTCCTTCACTGAGGGCACAGAGTAGATATGCCACCTATATCTCTGTCTTGAACTGCAAGTCTGCTTTTGTAAAATGACGTTTTCCTGTCCTGTAGTGTGGAGAAGATAAAGTGTTTATGTGGTTGAAATTAGGTTTCAAATAGGAGTTCATTTTACTTATTTTTCTGCTTTTTCTTGTTCATTTTTGCCATAAAGATCAAGTAGATATTGTTTGTCTGAAACATTCTTGTCTGAAACAAACATTCTTGCCACATTACCTCCAAGTGGAGCACAGTCTTTCAATCAAAGGCTTTAAAATCACGTGAATCATAGAAATGAAGGACTTCTAACTCTGTTTCAGGTAGTGAGGTCAACTTAAACCCTTGAAGCAAAGGTATTAAATTGCAAATAGAGATTTATAAGTAAAGCCCAAACCTTCAGCACAGCATGACAGTGCTGTGGATGCCATATGAGAAGTGTGTTGTCATCATTAGAGTTTGCTCCTCCTAGGTGGTGTCATCTAAAATCAGCAGTGCTCAAGTCCACTTATGGACTTTGTTGAAAAAAATGCATGCATGTAATGTCCTTACTGTCAATGAGAATACTGCTCCAAAAATGCAAACATGTCTATTTACCTAACCACTCAGTTATCTGCTATTTCCTTTCAAGACACTTCTTAACCTGTCCAAATGGCACAAATCAGATATGGGTTGATATTTAGCATATTCATCTACAATTGGATAGGAATTTCAGAAGGAGTCAAATATGATGTCATTATAGCTCAAGAAACTGCATCACTGCAGATCAAGACATACATCAAAGATGTAGTGTAACATTTATCTCCTCACAGACCATCTTATGTGGACCATAGAAAAGCGCTAAACGAGATATGAGAAGGGAATTTAGCAGAAAAAAAAAAAAGATCTTCCAAGTATAAATAATGTTGCACATGGAAAACTTGATGGGACTTTACAGAGAGGAAGGAAACAGATATTACAAGTTTTAAAATTATTGTTACAGGCAGTTTACAGATGAAACAGCACCAAGTTGTGCCTAATTTTCTGCCCCAGCCTCAAAGTAATTGGTATTATCATACATGGATAGTATACCATTTATCAAAGGTAAGTTAGTCTAAGCTTTGTATTCAGATTACCTTCTGAATATGACACCATAAGATTATAGTATTGTTTTGTTTTTCATTCAGCATTGTTTAGTAAGTGCTCAAAGCAAACGAGAACCTTAAAATACATTGAGATTCAGATGGTATAATGTACTGTGGAATCAAAACAGCTTCTCAGTGACAGATTTTGATGTAACATTGCAATAAAACCAGAGAGCTGGATGAGTCTTTGAACAGATTAAGTGAACTCTGACACTCAGCAATAGTAACCAACAGAAAACTCACAACTTCTTTCATTTTTACAAATCCACTATTTATTATTGCACACTGTTTATAAACAGGGGAGCTACTACAGAATGCATCTTGCTTAAATTTATTGCAGTCTGTAAAACTGAATGAAAAACTGGCTTGTTGAGAAACTGGCAAATGTCTTAATTTTCTATCTAGCTTTGGTTTTGGTTTTTCTTTGCGGGGGCAGTGTGTAATTCAGGTCATCCTTCATGATTTCTTTGATGAAGAGAAGGATGCACTGAGAGTACCAACAAGGAGACATAAAGTATATGGCCATCTCATCCCATCAAATATCAAAGGTGTTTTCCAGCCTAGCAGTCATTTGTTTTATGAATTAAAGTCTTCTAGCTCCCAGAATACCAAAATGATGAGCTGAAAGAAGAGTTATAAAATCAGCTTGGCAATGCATGCCTGAGTCCTTGAGCTGTGTTTCTATGTAGGATGCAAAGAACTTCTCATAGGACACGCAGGCAAAACTGCTGCAGCTGCTGTGCAGCCGCATCTTTAGTGAGAGAAATGAAATTGCTTCTTTTGGGCTTCTGGCAGTCGAACTACAGAATGCTACTGGCACAATTTCCGGCAAGAGCACTTAATGATGCATGCAAATGAGCTTTGTTTTAATGAGCTGGTGACCAAGAGGAGGCAGCAAATTTTCATCTCAAGACTTACATCCTCCTGAACATATGGTGCTAAAAAAGCATCTTTCACAGCCCAGCTAGTAATGAGAACTAATCTGAATTGGACTAGCAGTAATCTGTAACTGAACAAGTAAGAGAATCATATTTCTCATTTTCAGTGCACAATTAGTTGTTTTTTTCCTTAAAATTCAAAATACATTATTTTAAATACTTCAAAAACTGGATATGAACCAATGAAACATTGTGTCTGCATACAACACTTCACACGTGCTCATCTACATCATTACCACTGCAGCACAATCAAAAATCTGTTTCCTGTGCACAATGTCTGGATGCCCTTACAACCTGTACATTTTGCATGCAGTCTCACATTGTAGGACCTAAATGCATAGGCTGAATAGAATGAAACTGGTTGATATCACAGTTCTTAGATGCATACTTTGGAGCCTACACATTAAAAAATAATAATTAAAAAAAAAGAGAGAGAGAAGGAAAATAAGGAAGGATAAATTAATGCAGAATTAAGCAGAGCTAATTGCATATCCTTGAAAGTGCTAAAACAAGGTAAGAGTGCCTGGCACCCTAAATTGCATTGATATAGCGTTCTACCCGAGCGTGGCTTGTAAGGTTAGATTCTTGTCAAAATACTGCTCGAAGGAGAGGCCTGGAATCTAATCAGAGTTTGTATTCTAAAGGACTATAAAACCATCTTAATATCCAAGACATCTTGACAAAGCTGTCTTGGCATTAAATCAAGTACTTTGTCAGTGATCAGTGTAAAATACTTAAGTGTATGGAACATATGCTTGAGTATTGTGTTGCAGTTGATGACCAAGCATGTTATTGCTTTCTGCACTGTCTGCAAGCACCAGCTGAGTGCTTCTGAGAGACCTTCTCCTAAAATATTTTACCTTATTGGGTATGAGGACTGGAAGTGGTTCTACCAGGACTTGATTGTAAGAAATGAAATGGAACAAATAAAGCTATACATAGACTAACTATAGAGGTAACAACATACATACAAACATACAATGATATTTTGGGTGTGTTGGAATGGCAAGTGTCTAAGGTACCATCCTATTGAGGATGGAAAGGGGAAGAAGAAAAAAAAAAAGCAAACTTTGTGTTCAAGTTTGACTTTATTTTTAATAAAGCCTAATTTTGCCTTCCTTCTTGAAATTTAATCAATTCTGTTTGCATTTTTGGGTGTGATGAGACTTAGTCTAATGCTTATTTATTTGCATCTTTAAGATTTCATTGAAAAAAAAATCAGGAAATATTAATTCTTCATTTGATAATCTTGCATGGCAAAACAAATGAAAAAAGCATTTTCAACAACTTGCTTTCTAAAATGCTGGCCCAACTGTAATTTTCTTGATCACTTCAAGTTGCTGGGAAAAAGGGAGAACAACAGTCGTACATGCTAGATACTAGATAAGGGTTCACAGTGTAAGGGATTAACTATGTATATTATTATAAAGCTCTCCCTCTCTCCATACAAATCTTGGGTACTTGCTATTTAAAATACGCATACACATAATTTTTAAGACATTCTTTTGGTAGCTACTTAAGCATGTTTATGATGGTTTGAATTTTAAACGAGACCTTATATACCTTTAAAGAATAAATGTTTGGCTTGAGATCTTCAGGTCTACTTGAAAATAGAAACCATTATACAACAAAGAAAGTGGGTCACGGTATACAAAAATTCCTACTGAATTAAGTAGCTGAACTGAATGAGCTGGAGGCATGTTGTGAAATTCATTCAATAAGAAAATCCTAAGCATAGAAGACCTACAATATAATGGTACTTTCGGCCACATTATTTTAGCCTCCTACTTGTACTCAAAATTTCTTTTTTGTTTATGTGCTGAAAGTCATTTATAGATGATTGACTGAAAGAGATGTAAAGCCAGTACAGACATAGAATCATAGAATCATAGAATAGTTAAGGTTGGAAGGGACCTCTAGGGATCATCTAGTCTAACCCCCCTGCACACACAGGGTCACCTAGAGCGCATGGCACAGGACTGCGTCCAAGCAGGTTTTGAAGATCTCCAGACAGGGAGATTCCGCAACCTCTCTGGGCAACCTGTTCCACTGCTCTGTCACCCTTACTGTTAAGAAATTTTTTCTTAAGTTTCTGTGGAACTTTTGGTGTTTCAGTTTGTGGCCGTTACCTCTAGTTCTGTCGGTGAATACCACTGAAAGGAGGCCGACCCCAACCTCTTCACCCCCTCCCTGGAGGTATTTGTATACACTGATCAGATCCCCTCTCAGCCTTCTCTTCTTCAGGCTGAACAGGCCCAATAACTGAAACATAAGTGTGCGGAAAATCTCGCTGTCAAGAACTGAATGTCCAAAAGGAGACAGAGGAGTCCTAAAACTTTATTCGAATAAAGGGAGAGTCCACCGGGCATATCCCTGTGGGGTCTCTCAAAATGCTGGGGGACACAGCCCCCCTTTTATCCTAATTTCCCGACCAAGGGACGCCCTCTCCTTTTCCCCATTGGCCAAGGTACTCAGAAGTTACAGCCTTCCCGGCCCGCCTACACCGAACTCCGGCCTCCCGCCATCTGTTCTCACCTGAGCTCACCAACTCCTTTGTCCCCCTTGCTGAAGAATGTGGGGCAATTGCCCCATTTCCCTCCTTTGTAAAGGCCCCATCTCCTTGCAGATGGCTCTTTTTGTCCTTCTCGGCTCATGGCTCCACTCAGTCTCCCCTCCCTTTGTCCTGCTCTTCAGGCAAACTGTGGAGAAACCCCCTTATTGATGAATACAGAAACTTGAGCATTCCGCTCAATCCCTCCTCTTTTTTTTTTTTTTTTGAACAATATTTGTTTTTACAAACTAGGTTATTAACTAACAACCTGCAACCTGCATTCAGTATGTCTAGTACCCATGGGTAGTCTTCATATCCTCCTGGATTCTCACAGACCTAGCAACCCAGAGTTTATTTTCCAGACCCACTCCCAGCCAGCGGTACAGCTCTACAGAGAGTTAGCCGGGGCTTTCCATCCTCTTCCTTCAACTGAGAAGTCCAGACTTCTGGAGTCTTGGAAATCTTAACTCTAGTATGATGAGTCCATCCATGCTCAGCTGTCTTGATTGATGTTTCTGTGGTTAGTAATACCTGATAAGGTCCTCGCCACTTTGCTAGCAGTGGTGCTTCTTTCCATTCTTTGACCAAGACCCAATCCCCTGGTTGGATATCATGGACTGCAAAATCCAAGGGGAGGTTCTGTGCAAGCTGGGCTTCCTGTCGAAGAGACTTCACAAGAGAATGTATTCTGGCCACATATTGCTTTACATATATATCACTTATCTCCACCTCCTTGCCAGGTTGGGAGTTAGCAGGATAGGGAATCCCAAACATTATTTCAAAGGGGGACAGCTGAATGTCTCCCCTTGGTTTTGCTCTTATTCTTGCTAAAGCTAATGGGAGAAGTCGTGTCCACGGCATCTTAGTTTCTAACACCAATTTTAAAAGATGCTTTTTAATGTTCCCATTCATCCTTTCCACTCTACCAGAACTCTGAGGATGCCAAGGGGTATGCAAGTCCCATCGAATCCCTAGGGCAGTCATGACATCTTGAAGGACCTTTCCTGTAAAATGAGTGCCTCTGTCTGAATCTATTGCCTCTACCAACCCATATCTTGGAACTATTTGTTCTAAGAACACCTTAATTACAGATCCAGTTGTTGCTGAGGCAGTTGGAAATGCCTCGGGCCATCCTGTCAACTGACATACTATTACCAGAAGATACTTAAGTCTCCCTACACGGGGCATCTCAGTAAAGTCTGCTTGGCATCGTTGGAATGGGCGTACAGCCCAGGGTCGTCCTCCTCTTGCAACTTCTCTTGCGGCTCGGCCGTTGGCCTTAGCACAAATCAGACAGCCCTCAATGGCCTGTTTTGCCAGAACAAAAAGACCAAGGGCAGCACAGGTTTTAAGGAAGGCTTCCGCCAGCCCTCTAGAGCCCCAGTGGCTTCCTTCGTGAAGCTCTTTCAGTATTTGTAGGGCTAGGGCTTTGGGCACCCATTGTTTGCCCTCCTTTGTAAACCAGTCATGTCCTTTTTCTTTTGCTCCACTATTTTTAATTATTTCTAATTCTTCTGGTGGAAAAGACATCTTTTCTGGTAATGGCTGGACTACCGGTAGGAGAGGGAGGATCTTAGATAGATACTTCTGGTAGGAGTGCTGCTTTTTGAGCTTCCTCATCAGCCAATCGATTGCCTACCTCCTGCTCTGAGTGTCCTGTCTGATGTCCCCTGATATGAA
Source organism: Tinamus guttatus (assembly GCF_059628265.1). Lineage (NCBI taxonomy): Eukaryota > Metazoa > Chordata > Aves > Tinamiformes > Tinamidae > Tinamus > Tinamus guttatus. The sequence goes on along the minus strand of NW_028288758.1, from coordinate 1,343,263 downwards.
TTATTGAGACCTTTTTGGGGAGGTTCACCACCTCCAGCAGGCGAGCAATCAGATCCTTATGCACCAATGCCTTTCCTCGGCAAGTTAATAAACCTCTTTCTTCCCACAGTTTTCCAAACATATGTGCCACCCCATATGCATATTTAGAATCTGTAAAGATATTCACTAGCTTGCCTTGATATAATTCACAGGCTCTTATTAGAGAGTACAATTCTGCGGTTTGGGCTGACCAGGTAGATGGCAGCTTTCCTCCCTCCAGCAGCTCCCTTCCCTTAATGATAGCATATCCTGTAGCCCGTTTCCCTTCTATTACTCTTGAAGATCCATCAATAAACACATTGTCCCCATCTGGCCAAGGAATATCTCTCAAATCTTCCCTAGGTCGAGTTTGGAGATCTAGTACTTGAATACAGTCATGGATTTCCTTTGATTCTTCTCCCTCAGGACCAGTTAGACAAGAAGCTGGGTTAAACCCCCCCCCACTTCTTAATTTTAAATCTTCCTGCTCCATTAAACAGGTTTCATACTGCAATAATCGGGCACTGGTCATCCATTTGGAAGCCCTTTCAGTTAGTAATGCCTTGACCTGGTGTGGGACCTTGACAACAAGGGATCCTCCTGTAGTCAGCTTTCGGGCCTCAGTTACCATTAGGGCCGTAGCTGCACAATTCTGCAGACAATAAGGCCACCCCTTAGCTACTGGGTCTAATATTTTAGAAAAATAAGCTACTGGTCTTGGCATGCCTCCATATTCTTGCACTAAAATTCCCTTGGCATGGCCCTGTTTGACATCCACATATAATTCAAATTCTTTTTCTGCATCCGGAAGAGCTAAGGCCGGAGCCTTGCTCAATTTATCTTTTAATTTTCTAAAGCTCTGTTCTCCTTCTTGTGTCCATACCACAACATTGGGGCTGTTTTGGGTTAAAAAGTCATACAGTGGTCTAGCTAATGCAGAAAAGTCTTCAACCCAGGCTCTGCAGTATCCTACTAGCCCTAGGAACTGCCGTAGCTCTCTTAGTCCTGGGTAATGGCACTTCTAAAATTCCCTGAATTCTTTCTGGGTCAAGGCATCGTAAACCTCCGGTCAAAATATGCCCCAAATATTTGACCCTTCTTTCCACCATTTGTGCCTTCTTTTTGGACACCCTAAGCCCTTTTTGGGCCAAGAAATTAAGTAATTTCACAGTGGCTTCCTCTACTACCCCCTCTTCTTCCCCTGATAGGAGCAAGTCATCCACATACTGCAATAACCTAACTCCAGGAGGTGGGGTAAATTCCTTCAGTATTTTCTGCAAGGCTTGTCCAAACAAGACCGGTGCCTCAGTGTATCCTTGCGGGAGAACTGTCCATGTCAATTGTTGTTTTATTGTTTTTCCTCCCTCCTCTTGTTCCCATTCAAAGGCAAAATATTGCTTACTATCCTCTGTGAGAGGACATCCCCAAAATGCATCTTTCAAATCAAGTACTGAATAGTAGTGATGTGAAGAGGGGATCTGGTTTAGAATAGTGTATGGATCTGGAACTGTGGGATGTCTTGGTTTGATAATTTCATTTATTGCTCTTAAGTCCTGTACCATTCTATAGGTTCCATCTGGCTTCTTGACTGGCAGAATGGGAGTATTGTATGGAGACATACATGGCTCCAAAAGTCCTGCTTCCAGCAAAGACTCAATAGTAGGTTGTAAGCCTTTCCTTCCCTCTCGTGAAATAGGATACTGCTTTTTAGAGACTATCTGCCCTGGTTGCTTTAAAGTAATTTGGAGAGGTTCCATGTCTAGTTTTCCATATTTTCCTGGAACTGCCCACACTTCTGGGTTCACTTCAGCATAAGCTTTGTCAGACATTTTGCACAAAGTTACAGTAGTGCAAGCTTCTTTATCATCTCTTACAATACTGATTTGCATTCCCAATTTAGCCATCAAATCCCTCCCCAGCAGATTGCAATCACAATTTGGGACAAAGAGAAAATCATGCATCTCAAATTTATTTCCCACATCCACTACCAGTGGCTGGATAATACGCACTCGTTCGTCTTTCCCACTTACCCCTTGGATAACCAAGGAGCCTTTTGACAATCGCCCTCCTTTTGGCATAAAATTCAAGGTGGATCGAGAGGCTCCTGTATCTATCAAGAAACACACTTCCTCTCGGTCCGGACCCACCCTACATGTTATCAAGGGCTCCCGTGTGGTGGATCCTTGGTATAATGGGAGCCCCTGACACCCCTAGCAATCCATTTCCATTAGTCGGTGAATTTCCTCTTCCTGAGGATCTCTTAGCCTCTGTGGGCATTCCCTTCTCCAATGGCCTTCCTCTTTACACAATGCACACTGATTTCTTCCCAATTTTTGTTTTAGTTGGATATCTTCTGTTGAAGAGACCCTTGAGATCGACCCCTTCCTCTGGCCCTTGGGAGTCCCTCAGGGGGCCTCACAGATCCTTGTGATTGTCTTATATACTGAGCCATAATCATTGCCTTTGTCTTTGCCTTTTCCTCATCCCTTCTCACATACACCTGTTGTGCTCTCTTTACCAATTCCTCTAATGGTTTATCCTGCCACTCTTCATCCTTCTGCATCCTCCTTCTTATATCAGGCCAAGATTTAGTGACAAACTGTACTTTTAGTAATGTGTCAAAGGCTGGTCCCTCAGGGTCCAGTCCTCCCTGTTTCCTCAAAGCATCTCTAATTCTTTCTAGCCAATGAGAGGGGCTCTCATCTTTTCCCTGTTCCAAGGTCATAGCCTTTGACATATTATTAGTTCTGGGGACTGCCATTTTAATGGCTCTGATTATGTATGCTCGATAATCTCGAAGACGGGTCAAACTGACTCGATCATTTGGATCCCAATGGGGGTCTCCCACTGGGATCATATCATCCACAGTGGGTGCATCTATCGCATTTTGGCCTGCCTGCGGGTGTTCGTCCTCCCATAATTGACGAGCTTTTTGCAAGATCATTTTCTTTTCCTGGAATCCAAATAAGATTCCTAAAAGAAAATCCCAATCCTTCCAAGTGTAATCTGCATTTCCTAGATATTCATCTATCTTTTCCCCTACTCCTATGGGATCATCTAAATAAGGAGGTAGTTCTTTCTTTAATCCCCTTATATCTTGGGTGGTCAGTGGCACGATTACAAATCCAAATCCCCCATCCTGACCTCCCAATGGAACCTGTCGTAGGGGCATTTGCCGAATTTTTGTCGGAACTTTAGAAGTTTTTGGCACCTCGTACTGGGTTCCTTTTCTTGTTTTTGAAGGGGATAAAATGTCCTGTTCCTCCTCCTCTTCACTGTCACTAGAAGCAGGAGGTGCAGAGGGGACAAGAGCTGTGGCTCCTGATGAATTTTGGTGATAAGGTGGGGGAAGGTACTGGAGGACATCCCACACCTCCCTATCTGTTTTTTTTTTTTTCTTTCTTCAGATTCCTGCTTCCCTTTCCCCCCCACCTCTTTTGTTACATAGATTCCTCTAGATGTTGCCCTTAACCATATTGACGCACATTCTTTCTCGATGAGACCCTTCTCAGTATCACTGAGATACTGGCACAAAACATGACAAAGACCAGGATCATTGTCCGACCCTACAGGGGGCCACCTAAATCCCCCTGGTAACTTATATTCTGGCCAAACAAAACAACAATATTTTATCATTAGTTCCTTGGTTATTTCTGGGGGAATGCACAAGTTATCCCAAACCCTCAAAAGTCTTCTCAAGGGACTATATAGGTATAAGTCGAGGTGGTCATACCTTTTTCCCAGCACCCTCTTTTGGCTTCCCTTTGCTGCCTTCCCTGGCTGTCCATATCGGGGTCGTCACCCCTTTTGTTCCCCAGTCCCATAGTACTCACCAGTGAGATTTCAATGGTCCTTTCCATCAAACCTGGTCCTTTCCGTCGGACTTTAGCGCTACCCGGAGGTCCTTTCCTTCAGACCTAGTCCTTTCCGTCAGACTATAGCGCTACCCGGAGATCCTTTCCGTCAGACCTAGCCCTTTCCGTCGGGCTTAGCGCTACCGGGAGGTCCTTTCCGTCAGACCTAGCCCTTTCCGTCGGGCTTAGCGCTCCCGGGAGGTCCTTTCCGTGAGACCTAAGCCCTTTCCATCGGGCTTAGCGCTACCGGGAGGTCCTTTCCGTCAGACCTAGCCCTTTCCGTCGGGCTTAGCGCTACCGGGAGGTCCTTTCCGTCAGACCTAGCCCTTTCCGTCGGGCTTAGCGCTACCGGGAGGTCCTTTCCGTCAGACCTAGCCCTTTCCGTCGGGCTTAGCGCTCCCGGGAGGTCCTTTCCGTGAGACCTAAGCCCTTTCCATCGGGCTTAGCGCTACCGGGAGGTCCTTTCCGTCAGACCTAGCCCTTTCCATCGGGCTTAGCGCTACCGGGAGGTCCTTTCCGTCAGACCTAGCCCTTTCCGTCGGGCTTAGCGCTACCGGGAGGTCCTTTCCGTCAGACCTAGTCCTGTCCCTTCCATCAGACCTAGTCCCTTTTGTCAGACCTAGTCCGTTACGTCACACCCCTGAAGGACCCCCTCCTGGTCCTACCTGCGGATCCCCCGATCCGCTTCTCGTCTGTCTCCGGACAGTCTCGGGAACCCAATGAGTCATCCGGTGCAGGCTGCCGTCGAAGGGAGTCGATCACCAAAATCTATGGTGAGGCGCGCCGTCGACTCCAATCGCCGTCTGCCATTCCCGGAAGGTGGAAGGATCCCGGACGAGCCCCCAATTGTGCGGAAATTCTCGCTGTCAAGAACTGAATGTCCAAAAGGAGACAGAGGAGTCCTAAAACTTTATTCGAATAAAGGGAGAGTCCACCGGGCATATCCCTGTGGGGTCTCTCAAAATGCTGGGGGACGCAGCCCCCCTTTTATCCTAATTTCCCGACCGAGGGACGCCCTCTCCTTTTCCCCATTGGCCAAGGTACTCAGAAGTTACAGCCTTCCCGGCCCGCCTACACCGAACTCCGGCCTCCCGCCATCTGTTCTCACCTGAGCTCACCAACTCCTTTGTCCCCCTTGCTGAAGAATGTGGGGCAATTGCCCCATTTCCCTCCTTTGTAAAGGCCCCATCTCCTTGCAGATGGCTCTTTTTGTCCTTCTCGGCTCATGGCTCCACTCAGTCTCCCCTCCCTTTGTCCTGCTCTTCAGGCAAACTGTGGAGAAACCCCCTTATTGATGAATACAGAAACTTGAGCATTCCGCTCATAAGTGTAAGAAGCAAAAGTTGGTGTCACAGTTGCTGCGCTCCTCCATGCTGGCTGTGCTGCAGGTCTTCTCCTGCGCTTCCTCGCGCTGCAGCTTCTGACCTCGGCCAGAACCCCCAGTGCCACGTCCACCAGCTCTGCCTCGGTCATGCAGTAGATGGTTGCTGCCCTGGCCAGGCTCTGCCTCTGCCTCTGTTACCACCAGCCTGCTGTGGAGGGAGGCCCAACCGCCGCCCCCAGCTGCCTGCCGCCATCTTATGTACCCGCCCCGAGAGAGGGGGCGGTCTGCGCAGGGCTCCGGGCATGCGCTCCGCCCCGCAGAGGTCATGGCCGCCTCCGGGGGCGCCAGTCCCCAAGGCCACGGGCAGGTCCGCGGCAATCCCCGACAAGTTGGGTCCATGTGTGTGCATTTACAAATAACGTGGATTTTTTTTAGTGTTAATAGTACATTGAGGTATAGTTCAATCTATGCTATTCAGTCTAAACAGCATTTGCTATTCAGTTTAAATAGCATTATCTTATCCCAAACAGACTTGGCTTTATACTTTTTACAGTGGTAGTGTGGCACACTTGTCTAAATGGCACAGGGGCCATGCTGGTTTTCCTTGTTGGATTCTTATATCAATTTTATTCATGCAAACATGTTTTAATTTGGATATATTCCAGAGAAGCAATTAAAGAACTGCATAACTTTTGGTGTATTTTACTTTGTTCTTCAAAGCAGCACTTGCTGATGTGGAATAATCAGCTTTTATGTGCCACTGAAAGCACAGAACATGATGACAGATGGTAAGCCAGAAAAATTCTTGTAGCTAAATATCCACTGTCATGGTTAACCTAGAGATTGACAAGTTTGGTGTCATTTTGTACAGGATGTGAGAGTTTTCTTTTAGCTACATTTGGGCTAAATGCCCAAAATATCATTGACTGCTTGTATTTGAACATGAAAACATCCCACTGCCATATCAACTCGATATTTCTGATGAATACTGCAAGTTCAATAAGGCAACTGCTTGAGAAAGGGAAACTTAGAGAAAAATAGAGCCTAACAAACAGAAGTTATGGCATTACAGAGGCTTGCTTGAGGTGAGAGACAGTTACTGCTTCCAGGATGGCTGGTATGTGCAGAATCTACTTCTCCATGATTCCCTTGGCAACCCAATCTGCCCTCCTAGCACATACTAATAAGAGTAAACAAAGAGTGGAGCAGAACGAAGACCACACAGCCAAACTTTGTTGGCTTCTCTGTGGAGGGGATAATCTGATGGTGTCGTGCAGATGACAGGTGAATGGAAGGTGGAGGGGAGTGAGGACAACCCAGCCAAACTCTGTTGTATTCCCCGCAGAGGTGGCAACCTGGTCGTACCACACAGCTGATAAGCCACATAATGTGATGTCTGGTGCTGGGCCAATGATGGTGGCAGATCAGTTCCTTTCGATAGACTTTGCTCAAACTTTCCTTCTAATCTCATTATAATACACAACCCCATCCCAGAATTTACCTGCTTCCAAGGAACGACCACTCCTCACTGAGCATGCTCTCTGGATTATCAATTAGCTTCGGAGACTTTTTTAAATCAATGAATAACGAAAGTAAATATGACTACAGTCACTCGAGCTCCACCTAAATGTAAAAGAAAAAATATAAAAGGTGAACAAAACAAGGATATGAGAGGAAGGAAGAATGGGGTGGTAAGAACTAGGAAGGAAGAATGGGACAGTAAGAATGGAGGAAAAGGAACTAAGGAAGAAGAAAGAGGAGAGAGGGAAGATTCCATTGTAATTTCTGGATCAGTTGACAGGCTGAACGCCTTTCCTCCCCTTGGGTCAGGGCACTGCCTGAGGAGACTCTTCAAGATTGAGAGCCCTCTCCCATCTTCTGGGTGAGTGATGACTGTGTATTTGTACACTAGGTACTAGTTAAGAACCTCACACTGTAGTAGAGAATTTCCTATACTGACATTCGAAACCTGTTTTCCAAATGTTGCATTTGAATAAATTGTGCTGTTCATGAATCCGACCACTTGTTTTTAAGGCAATTGGACCAATGGTCAGCAATCTGTCGGTGAGTCTGATACTGCCAGAATCGAGCTTATAGTTTGTCGAGGGTCACTCTCACACCAAGTGCCAAGGCCCTCCCCACAAGCCACAGCAAACAACACCTCCACACAAAGTGAGGTCAACTCCCCTCTGCTGTTGTCTGTAGCAGGGCTTTATACCGGTGCAGGTGGGCATGCGCTGAGGAGCAGCACTCATTGGCTACAGGCTCCCAGCTGATTGGTTCTCCTCCAGGTGTTCGGTTGCTAGGCATCGGTCCAGTTCCCCACAAACTCCACTTTCCTATATATTCTTACTAAGGCCCCAACATCTCCCCCTCTTTTTTCCAAAAAACAAAAATTAGCAATAAACATTGCAACATTTACAAAAAACAAAGTAACATGGCTGTAATCCTTAGCATTTCCCCTCTTTTTACAAAAAACAAAAATTGGCAATATCATGCATCAAATATTATAAACAATAACAAAGCAACATAGTTGCAAACACAACTATGATCATTCTGGTCACACTTTTATGATAATGTTTCATTTTTAAATTCCCAAGACAAAAGAAAATGGTCCCAAAGGAATACACAATTTCATTTTGCTTACAACCACAGAAATTCTTCTTGGAAAGGTAATTGTGCTCTTCATTTCAGCAACAGGAGAAGGAAAAAATCTTGCCCTTTGGAGCTGGGGAGGATGGGGGTCCAAGTTAGTATGGTCAGACTGGATATGCTATCATTTTTAGTTTTCAACCGCTGGAAAGTTCTTCCAGTCACAGAGTCTGCCGCTCTTTTCAGTTCCAGATCTTGAGGAAGCTGTCCCACGATCCTGTTGCCACTGCCATTCCATCATCAGTCACACCTAAGCAACTGACACGGTTATCATGATCGGCAAGGACACCTGCTCTATCAGCTTTCAATGTATCCCAGACATTGTAGTTGAAGTCGTCATAACCAGCTAGGAGGAGACGTAGCTGTCCCAGATTATAAGCTTGCCATCCTGGGAGGCACTGACTAGAAGCCTGGAATCAGTCCCCCAGTGCATTGCGTAAATTTTAGCCAAGTGTCCCCAGAGTGTTCTTCTAGTACGCATTTGAATTCTCCCCACGGGGTCAATGTTGGCTGTGATCTGAGCCAAGATGGCGTTGGTACATGCTTTCCTAGCATCCCTGATTTGGTTTTTCAGTTGCTCGGCCTCCTGGCATAACTGGTCAAGCTCACTCATTTTCCCGTGCTAAAGTTGCACTTCACTGCCACCTCTGAGAGGATCACAAATCTGCTCTTCCGTCCGCTGCTCATTACTCTGTCCGGTTCGTCCGCCCGCCCCGGCCTGCTCCCGGCGACACTGCAGCTTGGGGGGGCAGGAGAAGGAGAAGAGGGTGGCGGTTGGGGGCGGGGGGGGGGGGCAGTCGCTGGCTCTCAGCTCCTCCCCAGGGGACCAGTGCATGTTGATTCTAAAATATGCACGTCAGAATCTCTAATCATTGTGGATTTTGCCACAGAGAGGTCGACTCCTGCACTTCCTCGGGTTGCGGCAGAGAGTTCGTGGAGGCAGCCATTGTCTGGGGATACTTGTTCGCCGCGTCCCTCACAACGCGGCGACTCCCGTTTCCCTGTATCGGCGTGCCATTCTTGCGGAACCGTGATCGGCACTCCGCTGCCTTATGCCCGAACCTTTGACATCTCGTACAGGTCCCATTAAATCCTCTCGGGGCCGTACCTTCCATCCTGAATCTATTAGGACAGTTCCTCCTCATGTGTCCTAATCGACCACATAGGAAACATGTCCCATGAAATCTCTTGTGTTCCTTTCTAGACATTCTTTCTCCTTTAATTGCTGCGGCCAAAGCCGCACCATGTATTTTTGCTTTTTGTTCTTCCTCCATCAATGGCGCTCGGGCACAGGTCTCTATCATTTGGACAATTGAAGCTCCTGGTGGCAAAGTAGCTAACAGTTGCTTGCAAGTTTGATTTGCGTTTTGAACTGCTAGATCCTTTGCCAATATTGCTTTCATTTCCGCAGGCACATTAGGTGCCATATCCAAGGCTTCCTTCAGTCGATCAACAAAGTTGAAAAAAGACTCATTCGGTTTTTGTGTTATTTTGGTGTATGGCAACTGTGGCGTTCCTATTTGTGGTAGTGCAAGAAAAGTGGCTAGCGCTGCATTTTTCGATTGCTGTAGTATCCTGGGGTGGAGCGCTGCCTGGGCCTCGGTTGCCCGGTAACACCCATTGCCCATCAGTTGATCAAGGGTGGCAACCCTTAATGGATCGTCCATACTGCGATTTAGATTCTCCAACTGTTTTTCCTCTAATCTTTCCTGCCATTTTGCTAACCAAAGCATATAAGCGGTAGAGGAAAGCAGGAGCTCCATTATCGCTCTGCTATCCGCAGGTACCATATGGGAATATTTAAACAGGGCAGAGACCTGATTTCTCACCAACTTGTTGTCATGCCCATACTGCATTACTGTTTTTTGTATGCCTTGAACAAATTTCCAATCGAGAGGTTCCCACCTGGGGCCCTGGGCTCCCGTTACTACAGGAGCTGCTAGTGGTGTAAATACAAATTCTCCTTGTAACTGAGCATTCTCTATGAGCCCTTTATACCGTGCTCCTGCATTAAATGTTGGATTAACAGGTGGCATTTCCTCATCATTACTTCCACCTGCAGTGGAAGTGGCTGGGAGCTCCGGCAACAATCCTTCTTCAGCTGGGCCACTTCCTCCAGCTGCTTTCTTTTGAATCTTAGGGGCATCTTTTCGTGCCTCCCACTGCTCCAATTGTTTCTCTACATTTTCCAACCCTTCGACTATAGCCCTATGGGCAGCCTTATAGGCTGCCTTCACATCTCTGGCCTTGGACCCACCGTCTAATCGCCGCATTTGTTCTAATAATTCTGTCATTCTCTCTGCCTGTCCCCGAAGTTCTTGTCGCATTTTTTGAACCACGGCATTATCATCATCCGATCCATCTGGGATCGGTACTTTAACTGGGTCCACTTCCATTTCGGGCGCTGTGGGGGTTGGTCGCTTTTCCCCCTCCCATTCGGGCGCTGTGGGAGGTGGTCGCTTCTCCCATTCGGGTGCTGTGGGAGGTGGTCGCTCCTCCCCCTCCCACGGGGGGAGATACTCATCCACTCCCCCCCATACTTCTCGTTCGGCCAAAGTTACCGGACATGCCTGTTTAGGTGAGGTTACCTTTCTCTTATTATCTATTTTCTTACACTGAATTGGCTCAGTATTGTTAGCACATTCAGAACTTTCAGACCCGTTTTCCTCTTCTCCATGGAGCGCTTCCCAGAACGCAGTAGCAACTAACCGCTCAAACATAGGCCATATTAGACGATATGTTTTGGTGAGGCGCCACGCTTCCTCTGAGCCTAATTGTACACCGTCCCATAGTTCTTTTCCTACTCGCTCCCATGATTCAAATTTATATGCTTGGGAAGCTTCTTCTATGATTTTTCTCTTCTTACAAAATAGCAACAAATCGGTTAACTCGGTTTTCGAGACCTCAATCTTAGTTTTTTGAGCAAGCCTTACGAAGCGTTCAACAGTATCATGTTCCATTGCTGTTGCAGCAACTTCCACTCTAGATGCGCCAATTCCCATTCTGACTCACCAGGTCGTGGTCACAATCCGCTTTTCTCCAGCAAGATCCCTTGCGTTCTCGCACGATCACGTCGGGGTCACCAGATGTCGAGGGTCACTCTCACACCAAGTGCCAAGGCCCTCCCCACAAGCCAGAGCAAACAACACCTCCACACAAAGTAAGGTCAACTCCCCTCTGCTGTTGTCTGTAGCAGGGCTTTATACCGGTGCAGGTGGGCATGCGCTGAGGAGCAGCACTCATTGGCTACAGGCTCCCAGCTGATTGGTTCTCCTCCAGGTGTTCGGTTGCTAGGCATCGGTCCAGTTCCCCACAAACTCCACTTTCCTATATATTCTTACTAAGGCCCCAACAATAGTTGATCACACTATTTGGGAACTCAATTCGCTCCTAGGAAGGGGATCGAATCGACAGTCAGCAGACTGTCGGTGCGCCCAATACTGCCAGAGTTGAGCATATAGCTATCCCTGTTAAGAGATGAGTCCAGCTGCCCCCAGTCTCTCTAACCTTTGGAGGATCAGCTGGAATGCAAGGGGATTCATCTCTTAGCAAATTTGCCCCCCCATCAAACTTCAACAGAGACATAAGGTTTCTGACAATGTCACCACGCAATGTCCACTTCCTAATCAGTGCATCTGTCTTTTCATATCCTTTCTTTATATCTATCATCAGCCATCTAATCAGGTTAAACTTAGGAGCAGATATTTCAACTGTCTAATTAAGAGTGGAAGGGAAAAACAAGTTTTGCTGATATTTCTGCTCAATATTTTAATGTGCCTAATTTGGGAATCCTCTGTTTAATTTCCACTAAGAAATATGTGCATAAGCTCTTAGCTCCTTGGTGTTTTTTAGAACACCAAAGGAAAAATACACTCCAAATTCATGTGCCTCCATAAAAACAAAATGTAATGCAACTGCACATGTTCTAATTTAAGATCTCTGCAGTACAAAGAGAATGCTACACTAAGAATTAACACATTTCCACTTTGATTTTTAAAAGATTTTCTCTGGGGCTTTAATTGTATTTTCAATCTATAGATTATATTGTTTGTCATATATGCAATAAGGAACCACCAGTTTGTCAATATTTTCAAGAAAGAACACCAAGATTTTGAATAGGAGAGTGGGAGATAAAAACATAGCACCATTTTGAAATAAAGGCATTTTAAAGGCCTTCTGTTCAGGCTACTGGAGTCATATTCAGGACTCAGATATATGGTGCCCAAATAGACTTGATCAAATCTGGCACATCAATACTGTCTGATAGCACTTTCTGGTAACTCCAACAAAGTTTATTTTGATGGTGAGCTTTTCTTTTCATGGGTAAGCTTTACACAGGATAGTGAAGAGGATCACTATCTGTGGTGATTGTGCATAGAACTGAATACTTTATTTATTTAGCTTTTTGACCTGCTCTTTTTCTCAGGCACTGTTTTCTCAAATATTTCCATGCTTGAATCCCCAAAAGACAAAACGCCTCGCAGAGATATACTTACACTTGATCATTGTTGCAAGGTGAAAAGCCCAATTGATTTTAATTTTTTTATGTATTCTAATTTTTGAGAGCCAAAAGTTTTAAGCTTGATAAAGTGCTGTTTCAGTCCAAACTGAGGGAAAGAGAGAATAAGTACAACAGCTTAATCTTCTTGCCTTTTTCTGGGCACATCATGAAAGTAGAACAATAGCAGCAAAAAGCTGATGCCATTCTACTCAGGTGGTTATCTGATCTCTTCATTGACTAAATTGTAAGGCAGGCTGCAGGAAGTATACTTTTTATGTGCTTCTTAAGTGCAGAATTAATACTAAGTGGGAAAAGAGAAAAGGAGTGCATTGCAGGCTCTGCTTAAAAGCTACGTTTTTCCAGCTGAAGTCTCCAAAGTAAGGTGTTTGTCATTTTCCTGTACAAAATGTTGTCATGCATTTTTTTTTCATGGAGATACAGTTGAATTTCCTTTAAATAGGGCTTGGATTCTCACTCCTCTGTTTTCCCTTTTGCAGAGCTCAGATGGAAACCTCCTATGTTCAACTATTTTGTGTCAGAAAATTTCCTGGATGGAAGATTTGTCACCTGCATTTTGACCTGAGAACATCTGACTCCCACCTGGGTTACACTATTTCTTTTCATTAAGCTCCAGCTGAGCACTCTACTTCTGCATGTTGAGCTATTTCTGAAAAAATACATATTAATTGCCCATATCCCAACATTCAGTACTGGGTGCCCAGATTCTCCCAATCCCTAGACACTACTGCATTGCCACAGCACTTTTTCTGCTTTGGTTAATGCATGTTTTGTTTGCTTGCTTTCAAATGTGTGCAGTTGCCTGAGGAGTTCTTTTTTGCAGTTCACAGTAGAGTTCACATACACATACTGGATGCTGCCAGACAACAACAAAAAAGGCAAGTTACAAGATGTCAGATATTTGCAATGCAAAGCCTAGCAAGGGATTCCAAAACATTTTGAAAGAAATTATCTGAATGGTTAAAATGGTCTCCTTTTACTTTTCTTCGTTTTTGTAATGTGTTACAGTTCCATACCACCTTGGGTAGGAAAGAAAAGGCACCTGAAGTCATGTACAAATGTCACAATTTCATTCCACCATTTGAAGTGTCTTCTGCTTTCCTAACAAAATGATAGCAGCCCCCAAAAAGGCATCTCCAAATGCCTTTTCCTCTCTTCTAAAAGCAAAATTAGATAAATGAAAATACCTAAGAAATACAAGAAACATCAAATGGGGTGAAAAGGTGAGTACCATAAACATGCAGAACCAAAGGTGGCAATCAATTGCCTATCTTTTTATTGAAACAGTTAACTTAAGGTTTAGATTCAATGGATCTTTCTGTAAGTATATGCTGAAGTTCAAGAAAATGTGCTTTATCTACTAGTAGCATTCTAGCTTTTCAAGAAAGACAATAAATATCCTGTTTTTTGAAGGAATAAAGTATTTTCCTCTTAATCATACAAAAGTAACAACAGAGACATCAGGGCATTCGACTGAGATCTTTTTTCTTCCTGATGGCTTTCAGTTTGTACCGGTTACTTAATCTGCTACAACCTGTAAAAATCAATATCTTTTTTTTACCTTATCTGCACAGTGCTTTTTTGTATTTATCTTCCTGTCAAATAGAAGACTGAGAAGGTGATAAAGAGTCATGAGCTTGTATTAGTATGTTCCACAATGTAGATGTGTTATAAAACAATGACATGGAAGGCCAATCAGTTTCTCGCTGAGAACTGAACTGCATTTAATTTTGGATTTGGCAGGATCTTGAGCTGGCCAGTGTGGTAGGAGAACTGAGCTTGTCCTTGCATTTTTGTATGGAATAAAAAGAGATGAGAAAATGAGAAGGCAGTGTTTACTGAACCTCATTTCTGCTAGATGTTTAGTGTAGACAACTGAACAGTGCTTCAAAAGTAAAGGAAAAAAATATCACAGTACATGACCTCATCTGTGTAATTCTGCAAGTTTCCTGCATCTTTCTCCTCATCTCCTATATTGCAAAGGCAGTAACAACAAAGGTAATTCTAGAGAAAATACAACGAAACACCCTCAGATTTCTCTGTACTTCCATAGCCATGCTTTTGTGTAGAGCTTGTATCTGTTTATGATAGTCTAATGATAGCCTGTGTTGAACTACAAGGGTTCCAGGGTCTGTATAGGATTGCTGCAGCCTCAGAAAGAAGAAAATGAGATCCAAATGTAGAGGTGTTAATGAAAGCAGAGTGAATCATCTACTTTCTCTTTATATCACTCACCTCAGCGGTGTTCAAGGTGGAGCTTGGACATAAGCCCAAACAATTTGCTCATCCCTTGTTTTGCCACTTCGTATAGAACCTATTAGTAGGACTGCTAAGTTATTTCACAAGCCTTTTAATTCTAATGTGCTTTATTTTTGTCCTCATCACACCAATAAATCTTTTCTCATTTTGAATAGCTATTCAATTTGTAATGATCCAGGCCATTTTTCCAGAAAGGTGAATATTTTTTCATGTTTTCAGTATGTCTTGCTCATACTCATGCATTTAGTATAAACACAGATCTTGCCTTAGTAAATCATAAATCTTTGAATATTCCATTTCAAACACAGGAATTGCCATTTTTTCATGGATGTTTAAATCTTTTATCCAGTTTTAAGTGTAGACACCTGAAGTTAAAAGGGCAAATCTGTATCTAACACAAAAGAGAAAGCATTCAAGTTTGGTCATTTTGATCTTGGTGTTCAATGAAATATGTGTTAATCTGCAGTCTTTCTCAAAGGTGTTTTTTTGTTTTGTTTTCTTTTACTAATTGGCTAACTGTACATATATTTACTAATGCACAGATTTTTCAGAACTTATTTGGATGACTAAGGGTGTGTTTTTTGGGGTTTGTTTGTTTATTGACCTCAGAGTGTATCCCATACAGCTCAGAATGGGCCAGCTTTTGGTATTTGTTGCTGAATTTGTGCAAACACGCTGTCCCTGCAGAGAGTTACTCATACTAGATGAGTTAAAGTCATGGATACCAGCGGAGAAAAAGTTAGCATGCTTGCCTGTGGTCTCCTCGTATCTTCAAATTTTATATATTGGCTGTATATATTATCCTTAATAAACTTAATAAATCTAGAGGTGTCAACATACCAAACCTAGTAGTCACCATCCAAAGTGAGGCATAGTTACTTCCTTATGAAGTGCTAGCAAAAGCTAATTTTTCTTCATTGCTTAAAATATTCCATATTTTCACTGTTTCAGTGAATAAGAGAAATGATTGAGAACTCTGCCTACTGTGGGTATATCTATGGGTGTTGACAATTCATATTCAGAATTTATAAAGCAGTTGCTTTGTTCCTTTACTGAATGATCAGAGATCGATATGAACTCTATGCATTTGACATGAGTGTATTTTCAGTCTCAATTATCCAGCTTCCATATGCAGTCTCATATCCACAAATAATCATGAACTGGAATGCAACTGTACTATTGTTCTGCTCTCCATGTTTTCTAGAGAACTTAAGATCTTTAAATATAAATGCTTTCTCAGATCTGAGGCACAGAGATAGGATATTTAAGGATAAAATTATGCTAATGGCATTTATTTTCCAAAATTATATCTGCAGAGAGTTTATGGCGTGTTAGTAACTGCTGACCTCTCTAGAAGGTGTATCCATAAATGTATTTGTATGTGTGGGTATACATACTTGGCTACCTATGTGTAGGCAGCAATCTTGAAAAAACAGAGGATTTTAGTAAGTAATTATTTTTTAAAAAAGGAAAAATATAACACTGTAAATATTTTTGAGTCCTATGAATCACAACTATAACCAGCAATTCTAGCTTCTTGTTCAAGAAAAGATTAAATATTTCCCTTTCATTTCTAATCACTTATTCATTTCCAAACCTTACCCTCACATATGATGGCTTGTTTTTTCTTTTCTCCATTCCTGAATCAAAAATGAAAATACCACCATTGTGCTCAAGCCAAGCGGCCTTCCAGCAAAACATTTTCTAAAAAACACTCAGATTGTATAATAAACCTGCTTTAACAGCATATTGCTTTGTTAGTACTTCTGCAAGAGATCGTTTCTCTTATCTAATTTTAGATACAGCTCTACATTACACAGATGCTGCACTTTTGCCTTCCTTTGAAATACAAGTTTAAGGATTTTTCTTTTCTTTTGATTCATTTAAAGGGGAAAATGCCATTTGCTAGTAAGCCACCAACAGATGCCACTGTGGAAATACAGATAATTGAGGTTCCTGATGATTTAAACATACTTTTACAGGTATATTGTGCCTTCTTGTAATAGCATCAGTTCTTCTAAATGGTATTTCTCTAGCTGTTTATATGGATTCTGAGTTTACATTTTAAAGTATCTAAATTTTGCTCATGTTTTATGCCTCAGTTTCAATTACAAATTATTACTATTTTAGTGGAAGTTAAGACAGAAAAATACCAAAATGTTAATATAGGTAATCCTCATTATTTCAAGGTATTTTGCAGACCGGAAACAGTCGATAGGAGTAAGAAATCTGATAGGATTAAGAAATTTGCCCGGGATTAAACAATTAGCAAGCTACTTTTGTGAGAGTAGGAGGAGTGGAATTAGATATACTTCCTCTGTTTGTGTGAAGGTAGCAATTTAGGCATCAAGAGAATACTCACTTGACAGGCAGTGCATTTTTTCATTTGTCATCTTTAATGTTTTGTTTTGTTTTTTATAACCTGGAGGTGGCTATAGACTGCAGCCAGACATCTGTGAACCCAGGGTTTTCCCACCACTTGTCTTGGATGACTGAAGTTTGTGTTTGCAGATGTAAGTTTGAATCAGCTAGCTGGGACACTAAATTGCAGTACAGTCATGGTGACAGGGAGCTCTGCATGGTTGGCTGCTCAGAGCCTGAGCAGGTTGAGTGGTGCTGCTGAGCTCTGCCCTGCAGTGTGCATTCTGCTAGAACATGAGCATTAGACAGCATTGAAATATTGCATGTGTGAACATTAAACTGTTACATATGTAACTGCACTGGGTACCATCATCACTCGGGCTTCTGAGAGGATGGAGATTTGGGGATGGTGCTCTAGCTCTTAGATCACTTGTTCTGAGAGAGCCCAGCATTTTCTGCTCTTGTTAAGCTCCCACTCAGTTTTGGTGATCTACTGCAAGGATACAGCAAAGGGCTGTAGCTTATTAGGCCAATTTAGCTTCATTCCCCCCATTTTAAATTTAGACATCTCTGTGGGTTGGACACCCATTACCGTTGTGCATAAGCATAGGTAGAGGCTACCTAGACACCTAGGGCATGTGGCGCAGGGTCACATTCGGGCGGATTTTGAAGCTCTCCAGAGAAGGAGACTCCACAAGCTCCCTGGGCAGCCTGTTCCAGGGCTCTGTCACCCTCACAGTAAAGAAGTTCTTCCTCACATGGAGGTGGAACTTCTTGTGTTTCAACTTGCACCCATTACCCCTTGTCCTGTCACTTGCCACCACCAAGAAGAGTTTGGCCCCATCCTCCCTACATTCACCCCTCAGGTACTTGTATATGTTGATCAGATCTCTCTGTTCTCTCTTCTCCAGATTAAACAGGCCCAGCTCGCTTAGTCTTTCCTCATAAGATAGATGCTCCATTCTCTTTGTGGCCCTATCCTCTTTAGAAGACCAGATTCCTCTTGTACTGGGGAGCCCAGACCTGCACACAATACTCCAAGTGTGGCCTCTTCAGAGCTGAGTAGAGGAGGAGGATCACCTCCCTCGACCTGCTGGCAACACTTCTCCTGATGCAGGCTAGGATCTTATTGGCCCTCTTGGCCCCAAGGGCAAACTACTGACTCATGGTTAACTTGCTGTCAACCAGGACTCTCACATCCCTCTCTGTGGAGCTGCTTTCCAGCAGGTCAACCCTTAATCTGTACTGGTGCCTCGGGTTGTTCCTCACCAGGTGCAGGACCCTGAACTTCTTGCTGAACCTCATGAGGTTCCTCTCTGCCCAACTCTCCGTCCTGTCTAGGTCTCTCTGAAAAGTAGCACAGCCCTTGGGAGTGTTGACCACTCCTCCCATTTTGGTGTCATCTGCAAACTTGCTGAGGGTGCACTCTGTCCCCTCGTCCAAGTCATTGATGAACAAGTTGAAGAGTACCGGGCAGTCCTTGGAGGACAGTAGGGCGTCTTGGAGGAGTCCAGATTCTCATGTTCAGGAACTAAATCCCATCTCAGTGTATGCTTTTCTGTTAAATGTCGTCAAACCAGAATTTATTTAACCTTTAATGAAAAAGATTTTTTAACTTCTTCAGATTTTTCTTGCAATTGCTATCTTCCACGAGAAATATTGCACCTGTCAATAAAACGAGTAATTCAGTAATGTTTGTGAAATCCATGCACAGAGTCATTAATATATTTAACATGTTTACCAAGAGCTGATGAAAGGAAGGATAATAAATGCATGATGAAAATGCTCAGTTGCAACAATCAGTGTAATTATTCCAACTTCATTAGATTATTGTTTTTCTTGATATGCTTAGTACCCAATAGCCAAATAATTTAAGGACAAATTTTGTTTCTGATTACTGAATGAAATATTTAAAACAGCTTAATTTATGTTCTTTGTTTGCCTGTTATGAAAGAAAGAAGGGCCATCTGAATGATCTTTTTTTTTTCTGGAAACTGTTTCAATGTACTGAAACAGTTGAATTTTTGAGAGAAAATAGGGAAATAGACTGGCACCATTAAAAAAAAAACCCACTGTGTAGGAAATTAATATCTGTCCTTCATGTTTTTGTCATTTATAATGCATCTCTAAATGCAGACAGATATCCCAGCTGGATTTTGCTTACCAAACTACTGTGATAAAAGAGGCTTTTGAAAAGAATGCATGTATTTGACGTATTCTGAATGTTCCTCTCTTTTATTAGATAAACAATGTAAGAGCCCTCAAGGTTTACTTTGCATCTGTGGATACTTGTATACTTTTATTTCTGTTCATAGTCTTATTAAAGACAATGCATAATTTAGTTTCAGAAGAGCCTCTGAAATGGGTGATGTTACACTTTAAATTATTATGATTGCAGACATATAAACACATAGAAAACAACAGGGATTATAGCTTTCATTTTCTAATCAAAGGCATTTGACACATCTGACACTGATTACTGTATCAGCAAATATAATTATATTTTCTTAAAGTTAAGCCTAAAACAGTACCAGAATCATAATATCACTGTCATAAAAAATGTACTTTTTCATTTTCTTAATGAAACTCACCTTGTACTGGCATAAACCAATTGATATTTTGAGTTGTTTCTACTAAAAAGAGGCTCATTATGTAAAATCGTCTGCTGGGAACTGCATAATAGAGTGGTTGGGCTTAAAATCTTACTTCTGATCTGAAAAATTTTACTAGTTTGAGAAATATTTACTCAATTCTTTCAAGTTGCTAAGGCCCAAATATAGAGCAGAATGTGGAATAAAAAGTGAAAATGGGAGTTATAAAACAATTACAAGCATGAGAACCATAAAACACTGAAAATCGTTAGTTTCATACAAATAACTCCCTTCTTATCACCTCAAGTTATATGAAACTTTATTTCTGCTGCAAAGAATGCTCTACAATGAGCATTAAGGGACACAAAAAAGTTGCCAAAAGAATAATTTTGATAATGGAATGAGAGATATCTGTTGAGATATGGTGTGTGAGAGAGGTATATTTTTTTCTTTTAAGTTGAGAAAAAAAAAATTCAAGAGGTAAGAACTTTGAAAAATTGCACTAATCATTTAGTTTATGCACTAATCATTTAGTGCAAAAATTGCACTAATCATGCACTAATCATTGATCATTGCACTAAAGGAAGGGGAAATTATTTTACTCAGGGAAATAAGAAGTTGTTTTCATAAAAGAAATTGTATTTTCAATAACCATTTCACTTCTCTAAAAGAAGGGCACTAGAACATGTACCCAGAGTTACTGGGCCTGTTGTGTGAAGAAACTACATGCTCACTGGATGTAATAATGTAAATGTGTGAAAAAATAGAAACAGAAGAAAATATTCTGAACTTTACAAGCATAAGATATCCCAATTTGGATATTCAAGATAAGGATTTATGAAGCCTAAAAAAATAAGTGAGTAAGAAAATAATGTGGCACAGTTGCATGAACACCTCAAATAACTTGCAGGAAATGTTCTTAATTGGGAGTGCTGAATGGACACAGTGATAACCCAGGGCTTTCACCATTCTTTCATTTGGATATAGAAAAGCTTTCACTGTTGATATTTTTTTGCCTTGATATTAGTTATATAACAGTTTGTGTCCACAGAATGTAAGATACTAATGTCTTGTGGGTTTTGATGGATGTATTAGAAATCTGTTGTAGTAAAACCTGTTTGAGCTCTCCAAATTGCAACAAAAATTCTGAACACATCTGTTTTCTTCAATCTCTGGCAATATATATATACACATATAATTTTATATGTATATATGGGTATGGATATGTATGTGTGTGTTCATATAAATATGAACAGGTATGCATACACACACGTACTTTTCTGTTCTTACCAGTACATAGACATATAAAAGTTGGAGTTTGTGCTTTTATATTGTCACAAAGTAAAGAGCTTCCAAATTAACTCATGCCCATGATATATAAAAAATAGAAGAACATATTGTGAGTAGGCACACTGTGCCTTTATGTTCAGGCCAACAGTAAATGCTGGAACAGATTGCATACTTATAAGAAAGCCTCAGTACTTCAACTCCTAAACTTCCTTCACTTGTAGCCTTTTGCTGTGGTCTCTGCATGCCAGGTTGTGACTTTAACCTCTGATGATGTATTTTGTGCCTGCAACACTTGAAGGTAAGCAACACTTTAGCAAGTTAGCAGGTTAGCAACACCTGCTAAACTTGCCGAGAGACTCTACGCATTGTTGCTGACATGATCTGCTCTGTGCCATAATGTATTTGTTGCTTTTGTCAGAGAACTCAGTCTCTGGAGCCATATGGTTATGGGACTTATTTCTTCTAGTAAAAAAAAATGTATTCATCCCATGCACCAAATATAAGGTTTATGGACCCTCTTAACTGCAGCAAGTTAATCTAAATGCACTGTCTAAATGCACAACAGTGCCTCAAACCAATTGACTAAGAAATGCAAAGTAATATATTTCTGTTCCTATAGAAAAGAAAGTCTTTCTTTATTAACTTTCTTGTCAGTAAATAGATGTGTGTGTGTGCATGTATGTGTTTGTATGTGTATATATATATATATATATATATATATATATATAAAATGCACATTTGTATGTATATATGAATATAAATAGATAAGGTATTTTAAGATCTCTGCAAATTTCAGAAATTCACCAACAAGCATGCCCATAAAACTGTCCAGACAGCTTTATTGATGTTATGAGGACATCTTCCAAAACATTCTCTGGGTGTTCATTCAAGTAAGGCACTCTTAAATTTGTTCTCATGACCTCTGATAAGAAGCCCTACTTTCTTGTTGGAAACCCTTATCAGTGAACTATCTCCTAAGAGGAAGCTTATATTGATATGGAAAAAACCTGTCCACATGCATCTTGGTGCCTATATCTTTGCCTGCAGGCATAATCCATTCAGAAATTATATATTGGGAGAGTATGCTCCAAAGGTCAAAAAAGTCAATAATAAACAGCTCTTAATTTTCATGGTATGCTTTATGATACTTATTCATAAGAATTATTTTTTCACTAATTAAAGACAATTTTCACTTGTTAAACAGATAAGAACTGTAGAGATTTGTGATACTGCTCATACCAGAGTCTGTTGATACCTTGACTCTCATGTTGATGTTTAGCCAATGAAGTCGTACTGAATCATACAATCATTACGGTTGGGAAAGACCTTCAAGACATGGAGTCCAACATTAAGCCCTTCAACACCATGCCTACTAATCCATGTCCCTAAGCACCTCATCTGCACATTCCCTGAACACTGCCAGGGACGGTGACTCCACCACTTCCCTGGGCAGCCTGTTCCAATGCTTGGCTACTCTTTCCATGTAAAAATTCTTCCTAACGTCTAACCTGAACCTTCCGCGATGGAACTTGAGACCATTTCCTCTTGTCCTATCTCTAGTTACTCTGGAGAAGAGATCAGAATCACACAGAATCACAGAATGGTTAAGGTTGGAAGGGGCCTTTAGAGATCATCTAGTCCAACCCCCCTGCTCAAGCAGAGATATCTAGAGCACGTGACACAGGGTTGCATCCAGGCGGCTTTGAAGATCTCCAGAGAAGGAGACTCTGGGCAGCCTCTTCCAGAGCTCTGTCACGCTCACAGTAAAGAAGTTCTTCCTCACATAGAGATGGAACTTCCTATGTTTCAACTTGTATCCACTACCCCTTGTCGTATCACTCCTCATCATCAAGAAGAGTTCAGCCCCATCCTCCCTACATTCTCCCCTCAAGTACTTATGCGTATTGATCAGATCAACCCCTGCCTCACTAACACCTCCTTTCAGGTAGCTATGGAGAACGATAAGGTCTCCCCTGAGCATCCTCTTCTCCACACTAAATAACCCCAGCTCCCTCAGCCGCTCCTTATAAGGCCTGTGCTCCAGCCCCTTCACCAGCTTCATTGCCCTTCTTTGGACACCCTCCAGCACCTCAATGTCCTTCTTGTAGTGAGGGGCCCAAAACTAAACACAGTATTCGACGTGCGGCCTCACCACGGCCGCGTACAGGGGGACGATCACTTCCCTGGTCCTGGCTGGCTACACTGTTTGTGATCAAAGCCAGGAGGCCGTTGGCCTTCTTGGCCATCGGGGCACACTGCTGGCTCATGTTCAGCCAGCTGTCGCCCAACACCTCCAGATCCTTTTCTGCGACACAGCTCTCCAGCCACTCTGCCCCAAGCCTGTAGCGCTGCATGGGGTTGTTGTGGCCGAAGTGCAGGACCCGGCACTTGGTTTATTAAACCTCATACAGTTGGTCTCCGCCCATCAATGCAACCTGTCCAAATCCCTCTGTAGAGCCTTCCTACCCTCAAGCAGGTCAACTCTTCCTCCCAGATTGGTGTCATCTGCAAATTTGCTGAGGGTGCACTCAGTCTCCTCATCCAGATCCTCAATATAGGTATTAAAGAGGACCAACCCCAACACTGACCACTGGGGACCAGTCGGCAGCTGGATTTAACTCCATTCACCACCACTCTCTGGGCCCAGCTATCCAGCCAGTTTTTCAAACAGTGAGGAGTACATCTGTCTAAGCCATGTGCTGCCAGCTTCTCCAGGAGAAGGCAGTGGGAGACTGTGTCAAAGGCCTTACTGAAGTACAAGTAGACCACATCCACAGCCTTTTCCTCATCCACTAGGTGAGTCACCTGGTCATAGCAGGAGATCAGATTGGTGAGGCAGGACCTGCCTTTCATGAACCCATTTTGGCTGAGCCTGAGCCCCTGGTTGTCTCACACATGCTGTGTGCTCATTCTCAGGATGATCTTGCTCTATAACTTTCGCTGATACAGAGGTCAAGCTGACAGGCCTGTAGTTCCATGGATCTTCCATTGGACCCTTCTTGTAGATGAGCATCACAATGGCCAGTCTCCAGTGGTCTGGCACTTCCTCTGTTGACCAGGACTGTTGATAGATGATGGAGACCGGCTTGGCAAGCACTTCTGCTAGCTCCTTCAGAACCTTTGGGTGGATCCCATCTGGCCCCATAGACTTATGGATGAAGTCTGCCATTAATGCTGTTCAGGTTTGTTATGACACCTTACCACTTCACCGATATACTGAAAATCAGTTTCTCAAGTCCTCCGTTAGGATTCTGTTATTTATTCAACTTTTCTGGGTGAGTATGTACCACTCCACACTAGACAACATAATGGTCTTTGGATCTTAATCATGGTTACAGTTTTCTCATTTAGATTTATAATCTGATACAAAGTCATATTTCTTATTTTTGAACTGACATAAAATTTTAAATGTTTTAGTTTATTTTCATTAGCTAATGAAAGAAAGGAAAATGATGTTTTTATTTCTCTTTCCCCATATCCTCTTCTTCAACATAAAAGCACCTTTCTACTGAAGTTTGAAGAGGGAAGAATATAGAAAAGCTTTTAGTTCTTTGTACCTTAAAGTGAGTGGATTAAGCAACTTTTCCCCTGTCATCTGATTATCCTCACATCTCCCTTTGGACTGTCATCAACCTATGCTGTGCATGGGTTGCCCTATGCTCCCTGTGCTGGAGCCAGTCCTTACCTTCTAATCGCATTAGGTGTAATTCTATCGGATATTTGAGATTTCAAATCACTCTTTGATCTCTAAAACAACTTTTTGAAGGGGCGATAAAAATAATGAATTGCAAATCACTTTTGATATTTCTGAGATTTCAGTATATGTATTAGAAAGGATTACACAATACTCAACAGGAAGTTGCAGCTTTTTGAAAGCCACTGTAAAGTTTCTTATTAAGAAAAACGTGCCTTGAGAAGATTTAAGTGTCTGGGAAACTAGTGCTTACATTAGGCTAATAGCTGAGAAAGCTATTTCTGATACAGCTGTGTTTCTATCATGAATCAATATGTCATGGCCCTGAGGGGAGCACCAGCCCTGTCTCTGCCGGCTCTCCAGCCCCAGTCCCTGATTTCTGTCCCTACCAGAGGATGCTGCAGCAGTACAGGACACTGCCTTTTTTTTTTTTTTTCCAGTATGCTGCTTATTTTCTTCTAATGTTGACTGCTATTCATATGTTTCAGAAGTACGTTCATAGGTCCCCTCTTAGATGCTTGAATCTGTGAGCATCTTCTGCCTCCGGTGAGCCTTAGGGGCTGTTTCTTAATATATATCTGCCACTTCTTCTCTTAGGAAAAGTAGATCTTAGGACTATTTTAAATTGTCTCTACTGGAGTCAGAATCTGCAACATGGTAAAGGCCCTTGTGTGTCATCTTCAATAATGTCTGCTTCTTTTTTCAGGCTAGGCTTTCCCAGTTTGCTTTTTTGGCTCTCTAGGAGTAGCAGATTTTAAGAGAGGTGTACTTTGGAGAATGCCAAAGGAAAAAAAGATAGGAAATTTTTGGTTATTTAGGAAATATCCTAAAACATTCTGCTAGTAGTGTTTGGGATGTCCAGAGGCCTGTTTATACAGAGAGGTGCCTGCAGTAAATCTGACTGAAGGACTCATTTTCAGACAACTGGAGGCACTTATCAGAAGTGCAAAGTCAATGTCAAGGGAGAGGCTTGCAGTGTCTTGTGAAGAGAGGGAATGATTTCAGTTAATGTTCAGTAATGCAGCAGAGGCCCTTGGAGAAGTATGAATGTGGGAAAGAGCAGGGGGACATATTCTACTTGCAGAATCCAGACAATTTTGAGTAGTGCTTTAAAGAAGAGAGGAATCTGAGTAGTCACAGAATCACAGAATGGTTGAGGTTGGAAGGGACCTTTAGAGATCTTGTCCCCCTGCTCAAGCAGAGACACCTAGAGCATGTGGCACAGAGACCTGTCCAGGCAGGTTTTGAAGATCTCTAGAAAAGGAGATTGCACAACCTCTCTGGGTAGCCTGTTCCAGTGCTCTGTCACCCTCACAGTAAAGAAGTTCTTCCTCACAGGGAGATGAAACTTCCTGTGTTTCATTTTATACCCATTACTCCCTGTCCTGTCACTGGTCACCATCAAGAAGAGTTTAGCCCCATCTTCTTGACATTCTCCCCTCAGGTATTTGTACCTATTGATCAGATGCCCTCTCAATCTTCTCTTCTCCAGGCTAAACAGGCCTTGCTCACTTTTTCTTTCCTCATAAGATAGATGCTTCAGTTCCTTAAACATCTTTGTTGCTCTAAACGAACTGAATGATTTTTTTTCTGGCAGAGGCCTGACCTGAAGTTGAGCTGGTACCTGAATGCAGTGCCAGGGATGGATCACAGGAACTCGTCAAGGGTATTGATGAGCCTTGCTTTGCTTTTAAAGGTGGCCATTGACTTCCTAGGATAGATCTCTGGTGAGTTGCACACTTTCCTAATGAACTTCCCCAGAGTCTAAGAGTCTAATAGGATATAACACTTTAGTCTAGGTGAAGTGGCGGGCCATGCATGCAAATATATGTTTACATGTTGTACATGACTTATTCGCCAAAAAAAACAAAAAAAGTACAAAAGTAAATAGTACTGTAAAGCTTTGGCTTTGTGTCAGTATTCCTTCATCCATAATATCTGGGAAGCTGAAGAATAGTGAGAGGTGTACAGATTCTAGGAGAACAACCTCCACCTAATCTGCATATCTGTCTGTAAAAGATCACATGCCTGACTGGCCATGTGCCACAGTGACTGAGAGGATAGACACTGCAGAAGTGATGAAATCAGTCTCTGGTTCCCCTCTGCCCTGTATGTTTGCTGATCCTTTCTTATCCCTGTGGTCCAGCTTTTTCCTCTGTCTACACATCTGTTACTTCCCTAATCTAATGTCCTTATCCTGAATGACCTCAGGACCATTTTAATACTTGTTGAACTATAGCTATTGGAAAACAAAATGAAGACTCAGGAATTCTCATTTAAGAAAAATAGGGTTCAAAGCTTTTACTGAGTGGGCATAGATTGGTCTCTGTGGCTCATTCAGGCAGGAATTAGGATTATGACATAAACCTGATAGGGCATGGAAATGGGTTTGGGCAAAGTTTTAGAGGATGAAGACCTATGCATCTGTAGGAGAAATAGCTTAAGGTTTTTAAAGAGATGGAAAAAGAACAGGCCTACGCAACTAAATGGGGGATCTGAAGCTTAGGTTTGTACTGCTTAAAGTTATGTAGGTTCTTAAACAGTCTGTTGAAGACCTATGTCTTTGAATTCTGTTTATTGCAAATATGCACAATGAATGGAGTCAATTCATTTCATGGTAACCATGTTTCTTTAATAATTGCGAGTATTTTCTCTAATTTGCATATGTTCTCTTGGTAATTACAGAAAAGCCACACTTATCAAAGAATATATAATTACATAGTTGGTGAGGTTTTTATATCTCCACAAAAGAGCCTCCAGAAAGTCTAACCTCTGCTCCCTCCACAAATAGAACAAATGAAGAAACAACAAGCTTATAGTCCTGAAAAAAATGTAAGTAAGTGCAAGATCTATCAAGATAAAGAGTTTGCTTAGGTTTTGCTCCTAAAGTGTTGGTTTTGTTTGTAAAGGAAACGAAAAAGAAAGAAAAGAGAAAGCAGTTAGACTTAGGGCATTGGGTAGATTTCAGTTCCTTCTCATTTTTTTTTAGGTTTCATTTTTTTTTAAGTGTTTCATTTTTCCCTACCCTAACAGAATGCAGGGATAGGTCCCAGAAGAGCTGCATGGATTTGAAATTGCTGAAAACACTTTTTTTGTATCACTAGCCTTGTATTTTCTTTAGTTCTGAAGTGGATTGTGTACTTTGTGGCTTTGTTTAAATTGAAGAAAACAGAGTTCAATTACTTAATTAGTTTGTAGCATTAACACTTGAGAACTGAGATGTCATTTGGTCCACATTTCTCTCTCCTTGACCAGAGCCCTGGGACCTTCAGAACATGAAAATATTTTCTGAGTTATGTTGCATGTATGTTGTCAGCATGCTGGATGATGGTTCAAAACTAAGCATCTTTACATCCTATGCAGATTCTGACTTATTCAGTGTTTGAAGAATTGAACCCTAAATCCAAATGGAAGTAATGTACTTTACTGGCAGGAATAAAGGAAGAAAGATCAGTATATAACAGGGTATCAATACACAAGTTGCAGATCTGTATCTCCCCAGAGGAAGGCCATTATAGCTAGCAGCAGGAAGAGTAATAAGTTAGATCCAAGAGGAGTAATTGCAGTCCATGGAAGTCACAGAAGTTTCAGAACTATTTTATTTTGTTGTCAGGCAAAGCAACAGCACTTAAAGACCTCTGGGAATGCTGCTGATATAGCATTTCAGCAACAATACACTGTTTTCCTCGGTTTCTAAATGTGTTTATGGGAGAGCCTTGGAAGCCCCGTGTTTGCTTGCATGATGTTCCTGTAGAGATAACAACATTCTCCTATTTACAAAAGAGATGCTTATGTTTCCCAGTGGCACTGATAAAGTATGGCAGCCTATTAGATCAGCTATTCCATTTAGCTAACATATTTCAACCTGTGCTGAACCAATGACAAAATAATTGATGGACTTGAAAAAGAAAGTCAAAAAAGGACCGTTTCAGACAGAAACGTGAGGGTAAGGACTTGTATAAAGCAGCAGACATTGATGAAGAGACTGCAGCAGTAGCTGAGCTGTTTATTAGTATAATATCTCATGTCAGTACTGTGGAAAATAGAAAGTCTTGGAAGAATTGAACATAAATATTTATAATCACCCAAAAGATGTAGCTGTTGCATTGCCAGGAAAATGGAATTGGAGGGATTCTTTAAAATTACATTTTTCTTCTTCATCCTGTACTGACAGAGATTACTAATACAACAATCAAAATACTAATTGTGGAGAATGTGCAAAAAGCTTAATATTAAACTTTGTAAAAGAAGATTAGTCTAATATACAGCTAATGTCATTGCTTTGATGAAAATGATAAATTAGAATAGTTCTATTGATTAAAATCAGTTACAGTAAGGACATGCATTTTACATTTTAGGAATAGGTAACATCATATTTGTTAAAAGCCTAAGGTTACTATATGTAAGGAAAATCATCTGCACTGTGTTAGCTGGGTTTACTTGTTACTGGACACAGTTTATTTGAGTTATATAGTGCTAGGCTTCAACAGCTTGTTGAATCGCATATATGATGTTTTATAGCATTGCTGAAACCAGGATATTTTCTAGCCACATAGTGATTTCAATACCATTTTCAATGGGAAGTCTTTTGAAAACTGTTTTTCTGCTCTTTTTGATGTAAAAGGGAGAAAATCACAAATCTCAAAGGTGACCTTCTGACAAGTGAACATATATGAAAATTTTTGTTTTTAATCCATACTGAAGTGAAAAATATGTTTGAAACATCAACCATGGTCTGAACTGAAACTATCCACTTCTGAATAGTTTTTGAGATAGTAGCAAATAGTTGGCGTGCCACAACTCTAGGGGCAAGTGATGAAAAGACTTCAGCATCTAGAAAGTGATGTATCCTTGTTAAATCCTAGTCACCACATCAAAATCATGATTTATTTCATAATTCATTGAACAGGGAAAGGGAAACAGATGCAGCAAAATTAATATTTTCTGCATGAAATATAATTGTTCTTTAGGAATGCATAGATGACAAACCAGGGTGTGAAGTCTTAACTCAGAGGTGCATTCATTCACAGCTCTGGTTCTTCATTAAACAAAGTCTTGCCCATTTTCTGCACCATCATCAATGGTCATCAAACTGTCTGTAAATAGGGAATAAGCTATAGGAGGTCTTTGGATGATATAGCTCAACAACCACAGAAGTGGTAATCTCCAGGCATCTGTAATTGCCAATGGTTGTCATTTTTATAGGTATAACAAGTATACCTTAACTTACTTGGCCAAAGATATCACGATAGTGTCCTTTTGACATTGCCCTGATGCAGATACTATATTTGAACTCCTGAAGAGCTACATATTGGTGTCTTTTATTTTTAACTGCTGAATTACATCTCTTTTTCCATTCATCATACAATCCTTTTCTTAAATACATTAACCTCAAAATAAGGGCCAGAAGCATTATGGTAGCATTGTTCACTGGTTTGGAACCAGAGGGTGAGGAAGCTTCCCTTCCTTTTCTCTCGAGAATAATTCCAAAGCTTGATATTCTAATTAATGATTAAGAATCCTTTACTAAATTTGATTTCTATTTATTCATGGTTATTTGTCCCTTTGATAACTTTGTGCACGAGATTCATTAATTCTCTTGTTTCCCTGGTATTTACTTCAGCAAATATTTATAGATATCAGTAGTTCCTCTTTCAGCCTTTATCACAGTAAATTAAACTATCTGAACCTTTCTAGTCTCTTCCAGCAAGAGTCAATGAATAATATATATATATATATAAATGCAGAGATAAGTAAGTAGAACCATCTGAGCTCTACTTAGGGTTGCAAATTCTCAGGAGTTATTTTGAATAATTTTCTGCTTTGGAACAGAAAAAAGAACTTTCAAAAGTGTCCTCTTTTGACTTCCTAGAAAAGATGTTTTTGGGAGGTCCAATGTGCCTTTCTCATTGAAACTAAGTGATTTGTAAAGCAAATAAACCGGAACATATTTTAAAAAGGTTAAAATTCAAACAAATGTATGTGAATGATTTCTACTGGAGCAGAGGAAAACAATTTGCTGTGCTTGAGTTCATAAGGTAGTAAGGAAGGTCATTTACTAGTACTTGGATATATTATGACTCACAAATTGTTTCTTTTCTTTTTAGATGGATATAATAAAAATTATCTGTGAATTTTGCCCGAGGCTTTCATATTCCTCGCACAGCGCTTGTCCAGTCACAGCACTAATAAAAAGGAAAGCCTATTAGTACTTTTCTTGCTACTGAAGATCAATTGCTAATTACTGAAGATTACACTATCATCTACCATAATTGCCATATTGATTTTTTTGGAAAGTACTTAATAAGAAATATAAATTTCTAGGTTATCTAAATAAGTGCTTACACTCCTCGGCCAGCAATTCCCAGATGCTGATGTCTAATAATTCTAAACATTAATCTGGAATGTGTGTAGAATCACCACAGTAATAAGATTAATTTTAGCTGTCTTAGAAAAGATGGAGGCACAAAGTGCTCAAAATGACTCTTATACCTAATATTTCAAATCTTTTTTTACTTCATAGTTCTGCAAATGAGTTCACTGTTATTAACTCTATTTTTAAAAATGAACAGTGTATTAGAAACATTTAATACTTGCAAGAAGTAGAATGATGCGTAAGTTCTTCCAAAATTTGATTTACTTGATATCTGTGGAGGAGGGTAACTAAGCCTAACCATTCCAATCTGTTTTCAAATGTGGACTTTAGACCAAAACATTTTTAAGCCCTTAATCTAATTTGATTATTGAGGAATACTTATGATTTGGATGTAGCATTTCTCTTCTAACATGCTGACAGTGAAGTGTTTAAGTTGAAAAATTATCCTTGTAGATTCTGTTAAAGGGGAGAAAGTTCCCAAGGCTCTAGTTCAAACTAGAGGTAGACAAAATATCTACCAAAATATCTACCAAAATATCTACCAAACTATGTGGTAGACAAAATATCTAGCCACAAATGGTGTTGCAGTTCAAACGGTGCAGCGACCTGGTTCAGGGACGGCACGGCGACCACCCCCAAGCCACTCGGGCCATCAGCTAGTTGACACCAATGTGGTGGACGGCAAATGGCGTTTATTGATGGGTAACAAGGTGTTATATAGCTTGGTTTACAACGTCACATCCGTCTGCTTGCATCATAAACTAAACGCTATTGGCTATTAGGGGCCCTATCTTTCCGTACAGCACGATATCTTCCGGCCGCCGTTCCCTAACTATCTGCAACAAAATGGTACTGTTTCCAGCATGGTTCCAGCACCTGATTGTTAGTCTGTGCATCCTGATACATATTCAGCTCCCTTAAAGTTATTCCTTCTATGCAGTCAGTCTCAATACATCCAGGAGTTGCTTAATAAATGGTGAACAACATTAATGAAGTGCATGATAAAACCTTGCTTTCAGAAATCTTCAAGTGACTTAGCTGAACACTAAGTTGATGTTAACCCTGTTGTTGCAAGGCTGCTTAAGGGATGTACTTGAAAGTATATTTCAAGTTATTTTTCAGTTTTTCTTTTGTCTTATTCCAAAATAATCTTTTGCAGAGAAAAACACCCTCACTACTAAAAAAGATCTAGTATCTACCATATTGGAGTAAAAAAAATCTACCTCGTCTAAAAATGGTACAGACTTGAAGAATTTAGATTTACATGATTTTAGTGCAGTATTTTGGCTTTGAAGAGGGAAAGTTCTGTTTTTCTTAACCTTTATACATAGTTGTGTAAGAGAAAATTCTGCAAGAATCAGCATTCTCTTTTTG
The DNA here is from genome assembly GCF_059628265.1 of Tinamus guttatus. Taxonomy (NCBI): domain Eukaryota; kingdom Metazoa; phylum Chordata; class Aves; order Tinamiformes; family Tinamidae; genus Tinamus; species Tinamus guttatus. The sequence goes on along the minus strand of NW_028288758.1, from coordinate 1,310,951 downwards.
ATTTAATTTTCCTTGGATAACTGCTCCAGCACCAGAGATATGTGCATGAGTACGTGTAAGCATGTAAAATAAAGGAAGACTCAACTTATTTTTTCCAAAACTCTTTACTGAAAGATATATTGGTTGATTGCATATTGCGGAAGTCTTAGTAAGGTGAAAAACATACAGAAAATAAACCAAAAGTTTGCATATCCCTTGATACCTAAACTGTTCAGGATGTAGCAATATCTTGTGAGCAATGTGTCAAGGAGTTTTGAGGCTGATTAAATCATGTAAGTATCAGAATAGGTGGGATTTTTTTTTTGCTTGGTAGATTCAAATAAAAAGGTGAGTTTTTTCTTTTTCTTTTTTTTTTCTGTACAGTGATATCAAACAGTTCTGCCAGTACATGGATTTTTATGTGTCATTAGAGTTTTCCGCTGGGAGCTATAGTTTGTGTGTTTTCTCAATTCTGAGCTACTGCTTAGAAAGGTTCTACCTTCCCAGTAATAACAGAATTTTTGAATGATATCTGTGTAAATCTGGCAGAAGGATAGAAATATATATTCAACCCCATGTTCTCTTCCTGACACAGCTATTCAAAAACTGCAATAGTTCTTCACATGCAGATATCTAGAAAAGTATAGTCAATGGCAAAGCTTAAATCTAGATAGCAACTGCAATCAGGAGGAACCAAGGGCCAGCTTAAAACAGAGGTTTAGGTTCTTAGCAATGCAAAAGAGCTGCACATATTCAGCCAAATAAATAGATAACCTCATCCTTGATAATGCACTTGTATTACTATAAATATAGTAGTAGCAACAATAATAGGAATATTAATTATCTTATTGTCACATTACACTGCGACAATACCAGTTATTAGAGAGAGAAAACTGAGTTTATGGTGAAATTGGAGGGTTCTGTTCTGGAACCGGTAAGAATTCCTTAGACCGAAGGATTAACATTAAAATAATTAGCATTGGTTAATAGTACCCCTACATTTACTGTCCATACTTCTGGATTACTGTCTGAATAAAAGAATGAAAATCTGAAAAATCTAAAATCTGAATGTAAAGAGAAATGAAAACATTGCTTCTAAGCATGCCACTCTGGCAACTATTCTAGATTTAGAGGGTGCTTGGATATTGCTGCTTCTTTTAAGTTTTGGCATGCAATGTGAACAAAATCTTTTTTTTAATTTTTTTTTTAATTTTTTTGATCTTTTATTTTCTTTCTTCTGCTTTTCATCTGTTGTATTCAAATAGTCTGACTCTTCAGAGGTACCGTTTGTGTTCCCTTCAAAAGCACCTCAAGGATTGCATTTGGAACACAATAAATGGCTGGGCTGCACCATCAGGGAACTGAGTGTAAGGTGTAATATTTCTGGCACCGTGCTGGTGTGAGAGAAGCAGAGAGGCCCTGCTGACAAAGCCTCAGACTTACAGTGCATGTGGCAGCTCTGGCAAATGATCTAGATTGCTGTGCCAGGTAAGGAGCATGGACTGCCACTGCTATCGCTTTCTCATTCCAAGACCTGTACTATTGTACTCTTTTTACTGTGCTTTTGGACTCATGCAGCCTTCTGCAGTACCTCTGTTGGGTGTTTTGCTGTTCAAATCCATCACTAACAGTCTGTGAGTAAATGTTACCTGTAGAGTTTTTTAATAGTTCTAGCCCTGGAATTGTCTTCTGCTCAAGATCTATAGCAGCGATCGGTGAGAGGTCTTAGACACCAAAAAGAAATTAAGCGATCAGAAAATCCTGAAACCAGCATCAAACAATGCTAATACAATAACTAGAATTTACTGTATACATGAAGAACAAAAACGACCTTTTAAAAATCTAAAGCATCAGAAGATGTGAAAACTGTAGTCAGTAACAACTTAGAATACTTTGCAAATAAACATCTTTTCCAGTGCTCTGTACTGTAATTCAGACATGGGCCCTGATAAAGCAGTATTGAAATGATTCAGAAACTGAACATATAGCAATTAATACTACTATTTTTAAAAGCTCCTTTTTGGGATTACCCACTTGAAAAGCTTTCTATATTCAAGTCACTCACAAATTGTGTAAATGACAGTGTGCAAAATACATGTAAAAACAATGCATGTAAATTCTGTCCTACATTATGTTACTGTGTCCAAAATAGTAATTCAGTACTGCTAGTAAGATGATTTCTGGCCTTCTACTCATTTGATTTGATGGAAGTGCCTTTGAATTCATTTATGGCTATGGTTGAGAGTGAATTAATCACCTTGATAACACTAAATTTATTTGGACATTCAGTAGAAAAGATGTTTAAAGTTAATACTCCTTGAATAATTTGCTAATGTTAGTTTTGTGTGATATAGTGTATCAGATGCCATAGTTAGTAAGTATCTTTGCTTTTTCTTTATGATGTGTGCAAACCAGAACTGTGACAAATTACTTGCAGGAGACTAGAGTTAATTTCACCACGAGACTTCTTAAGGACAGCCAGGTAGTAAAGTTGTCATAGCACATATTTATTGATAAGTGTAGCAATTCCTCTAGCAAGAAAGAATTAAAAATACTTCGCAGATTTTTTGTGATCTATGTCTTAATCCAATAAAAGAATAGTCCAGACACCAATGAAATTCAGAGCTGATTGAATTGGTCATAGCACTTTAAAACTCTTGTGAGATTTCCTACTTTTACTTTTCACATTTTTTCCTATAAAGTATGATATTATATGCTGTTAAACTCATTGGCTCCATTATATGAAGGCCTAATCTTGAGAACATGGGCTAGGTGACACAGACTTGATCCTGGGGACGTTACCAACACTGGTCAAAGCAATACCTAACTGAAAGGCAACACAATCAGAAATACTAAGCCTGTATGTGGTTGGCACAGCAAGGTCTTTTTCATTTGCTGAGTTGCATTATCAGTGTAGCACAGCTCTGGGACCTTAGGAACTGCATCGAGGGCTTCTCTATCCTGTTCAATTTGAAAATAGAAAAGCTCAGCTGGGAACTGAGTGGTGTATAAGCTTAGCACTTAAAAAGCAAAGTAGCCTCCCCAGAGAGCCCAAGGGGGAGAAAATATCAGTCCAAGGCAGGGACTTGAAAAATATTACAAATTTTAGATTTCTTTTACTGAATATGAGGCATTTTTTGTCCAACAGCTGAAAATGGAATGCATTTTACGTGCTAAAATTGTTTGGTATTAATAAAGCAGAAAACAAAATCCACAATATTGCATTTCCATCAAGTTTTCCTCAGCAAGGAGATTGCAGCATACAAAAAGTGAGAAGACCTTTTCAATAAGAATATTTTATATCTGTTCAGTGTGTTCAACACAACAAAACTTGTTTGTATTCCTTTATAAAATTGAGATGTCTTTTGATGTTAGACTAGACCTATTTCTACTCCCCATGCAAACTATTCTTTACAGAAGTTAAAGCAGGCATGCTTTTCTGCCTTGTAACAACAAACACGGATGTTATACTGAAATATTAAGAAAGCAAGCTGCTGTCATTTATTTTCCTTTCATTTGTTTCCAGCAGTTTCACAGCTCATTTCCAATATATGTCTGCAAGAGGAAGAAAACTTTTGTTTAAAACATGTTAAGACATCCACAGGGAAGTATTTTTGACTTATATTTGACTTTGACATCCTATCTCTAGCTGAAAATCAAGAAACAATGAGGCTAATAATAATGTATATTTTAAATAAAAAAGTCTAAGTAGAGTATTGGTGTTAGCAGACAACCTGCAAGTGAGTCATCATACTGCCAGTGTCTTTGCTGACCAGAGGAATGAGGCAGTAGTCTTCATTTTAGGATGAAACTGCCTTCAATAAGCAAGGGCAATCTTGAGAAGGACACTTCTCAAAACAATTGTCAGTAGGCTAATTGCAAGTCAGAATAAAATAGTGAATATGAAAAGTGATAAGAAATCCTCTGCATAGGTCATTATCAGAGATTAATTTAGTTGGTAAATAGAATGTGATGGTAAAATGGGCTCTTATAAAGTCACCTACTTTTGAGATTAAAGGTAAAAGATTTTTTAGCAGTGTAGATGATACAAAATTCAATATGTCAGATTTTCATATCCTCATGCATCAAATGTTCTGCATTCTTCTGTTCATTGCTAGTGGTATTATTCAGAAATTCCAGTAAAATATTTAATAGAAAGCCTACACTTTGAAAAAGACTTAAAACTGTAAAAATTATGCATCATTTACTTCTTCATGTAGTCAATTGATGCAGGTTTAGACATCCCTGAATCAGACCTTAGAAGTCTTTAAGACAAAATTGTGACATTTCTCTTCATGGTAAATGGTACCTTACTTACAAGTTCTAGCATATTTACTCTGTCACAGTAAAAAAAAATCTACTGAGTATAAGCAAATGGTAGCAGTGTTAGAAAAGTGGGAGACTGCACTTATATCTATCCATTATGTCTCTAATAACAATAAAATCAAAGATGAAATCCTGATTTATGTATATATGCCTAAATACATGAATGTCTGTGTTGGATCAAACTAATGGTTTGCCTTGTATCTTGTGCATGATGTAGAAGTCATGCATATGGAAAAAATTAAAAGATCCATTTAAGGGAACAGTTCATTCTACCTTTCCAGTTTCTGATCTGAGGTTTGCAGGCTTTATAACAAGAAATTCTATCTTTGGATTTTCCTATTTGCAACTGAAGTTCTCATGAAGTGCTGAATCATGCCATATCTTTCCTTTACACTTTAACTTTTCCCTTCTTCCCTTTCTCCTCTTTCCTCTTCTTTTAGCATGTTTTACAGAGAAACATAAGCAAAAAAGGGATAGTTATGACAAATCTTTTCAGTAGCAGCACTCAAAAAATTATCTGGCCATATATGAAAGGGAAACATCTCTAAAATTCTTCATAGTTACTGCATTATTCATCAGAATGCTACAGACATGGACAAAGTTTTAACTGAATAAGTCTTGCAGCCAAATTTGGCTGTAGCAATGAAGGACTAGAAAGTCTTGGAAAAGAGTAAGAGCGAATGAATCTCCTGCATGGGGAGGAGGAAGGAAGATTTTAGAGTATCCTGTCAATGGTCAGTTTGTATTGGTCTGCACTCATTCATGCTCTCATAACAGTGCAGGTATTGCTGATGCTGCCATACCTGTTACTCACCTTTCCTTAGCCCCTAAAGGGGCAGTGCTGATGGGATCAGCTTCTTTACACTTGTCACTAGCTCAACTGTTTGATGAATTTCATTCCTCTGCTGAAGCAGTAAGAAGGCAGCGCAGTATAGTAAATCATAAAGATGACTCCTGGAATAGCTCCAAGCCAGGGTGCTATTCAGTTCTTGGCTGCTGAAATGGTTTCGTTTGGGGTTAAAATTGGGATAGCTAGTTCCATAGCAGATGAGAATGAACAGTGAATTTCAGCCTAATGTTTACAATGAAGAATAGGACTGCCCTACATCTAAGTATAGGACAGAACAGCAAGTTTAAGGACTATAATGTATCTTTTCCCCTGAGCTACACTCAGCATTGGTTTGCACTCTGCAAGAAGAGATTATTATTTAATAATGATAATAATAATGTGTCTATAACTCTGATTTCCAATTATGCACATCCTTTGTAAAATGATCAAGAGCAACAATTTGTAGATTATTTGGAACAAAGAAGGATTGGGTGACAGAAAATCTAATCTAGTCTCAGAGTGGCAAGCTGTCCTGTGATAATAGGTTTAAAGGCACTGAAAGATGGTCTTAAGTGGCCAGTGGGTGAAGGGTTTCCTACTTGCTTTTGCTTAACCCTGATCTTCTCTGCAATATTCAATATTATCAACTATGTGATATGGCAGTCCCAGATGGGAGAACTGTTGAGTATCCAGACTTGATGGAACTAGATGGTTTAAGTTGGCAAAGCATATTCTTTTTCTCTAAGAGATAAACCTTTTCTCTAAACCTTTCGCCTCTATTTCTTTGTGTTTTGAAGGTTATATCTGTATGTGTTGCTTTATAAAGTTAGCCAGAGGGAAGTATATCCACAAGTAATGATGCGAAGTTGTACTTTTGCCATTAGATTCTTGCTTAAGAAGTCTCAAAAGCATCAGTTCTCCCACTGGCCCTGCCAACATCTGCATTCATCAATTCAAGAAACCAAAGATATTGCACAGACTCACCCACACTGTGAACAGTATAGGTATGACCTGTTCCATCTATTTCTGACATAATTATTTATTGCTTGGACAAGTCAAGGTCTGTGGGCTGAAGAGCATCAAGCCAAACATTTGGTCTACCCTGAATCAAGGAGGGATACAGTTCACGAGCATGAAGAAGGAGGCTCTTCAAAGGCATAAGTCCTTTGGGGGATATTTTGAATGATGAAGGCCTGAGCAAATACGAGCACAAAAAGCTACCAAAAATTTCCGGTTGCTATGCAAAGCATACTCTTTTGTATCACTTTCACTAAAACTTTGACCTATATTTCTTTATATTTTGGAGGTTATGAAAAACTTGTCCAAGAGAATGCAACAAATGAGAATCACTTAGGACAAATACTAGTCAGATCACTTACTGAATAACTTGATAGTGCTAATATACTGCATGAAAAGTCAGTAGAAGTTCCAGAATAAAATCTAAATAAAATGAGGGAATTTATTTTAAACAGGCTGGATAGCTCGTTTGGTGAAGAACATTTATAGAAATAAAAAGTCAAAGTATATTTTCAGTAAACTGCTATGAAAAACTTCACTGATTCCATGTTTCATTTCACTAGAGCATTCCATGTTTATCTACATGCTTTTTTTTTCTTTTATTTTGAAACTTTTATTACATGCTTACTGTGGTTTAGATTTATCATTTAATATAAATGAAGAGAGGTCAAAATGAAATTGAAACAATCAGACATGTGTACTTCATGACTCAGTGAGCCAGCTAATTGAATCTCAAATTAGAAAGGAAGGTCCTCCAGAACAAATGTTATTGCTGTCCTGAAGAACAGGAGAAAGTTGCATTAACAGTTTCTAAGCTTATTTAGGGAAATAGAAATAAACCAGAACAACTTAGTCCCTTTTATTTCTGTGTTTATTTGTGATCTGGGGCACTGTTTCATCTATAATTTTAGAGTGATTGGTGAGAGAAAACTAAAACACAGATGGCCATGCCAACATCTAATTATCAGCCCACGAAGAAAAGAAGTACATTTAATTAGAAGGTGATACTAGAAGATAAGCTGCAAAATACAAGTAAAGAAGGAGCATAAGCCAGTGTGTGCTCCTTGCCATCAGGAAGAGGTCACAACAGCTAGACTGGACTACCACAGGAAAATACCTGGGAATGAATTGTGATGGAAAAAGCTCCCTATTGCTCTGACAAATAAACCCCATTTTTGCTAAGGCATTTATATGCATACGCTTAAGGTATTTATATGCACATAGCTAATGCTGATTACAGTGAAAGTTAAGTTGCGGTGAATACCTTTGAAGACTGGAACTATTCGTTTTGATATTTTGTTTCACTGAAATGATTGTCTCACTGTCATTATCTTCCTTGTCTCACTTTCTTCATCTTCCTCATCAGCTAGGGCTAATGGAGAAACAGAATAAGAAAACCTTCTCTTTTCCATTTTTCTGTCTTCCCTCCCTTTTCTTCTCCTCTTCCGTCAGATGGAAGCACTATTTATTCTGCTTAATACACCCTTCCTCATGTCTGAGCTCATACAAGCACAGCAGCAGGAGCCTCACTTCTTGCCTGACTCTGTGATGGCTATGAAATCTCTCCTCAAGGTGAAGCAAGAGAATTTTGTGTTTTTTTTTTTTTTTTTTTTTTTTCACTCAGGATCTTGTTAGACAATATTGAAAACAGTGTTTCTCATTGAATCTTTAAAAAAATGCAAAAACCTCTGTTTGCAAGGAGTTTTGAGAAAAAAAAATGGGACAGTAAAAAATGATAACTCCTTACTGCTGTGGTATCTTAATATAGGTGATTATCTCTCAGACAAAGTGTAATATAGCACAGAAATGAATAGTGTCAAGATGGGACATGTCCATTTAAAAGAGTGCAGTTATGTTTTTTTTTTTTTTTTTTAGATCTGACACCAGCTATTCGTTTTTGCATCTGAGCTAAATTGAGTGGAGAAATTACAAACAATGGAGTTCCTAAAGTTTTCATGAAAAGCTTAAATAAGTATATTGGTTCCACTTACTGCTGTCAGGCTACCCAGGAAGCTGCAGAGCATGCGTAATAACAGGGATGAAAACTGGGTGAGATGGGGAAAAAGGTAAGACCAATGAGTCTGTTCTCTGTAAAAATGTTATTTAACTGTTACCTTTGGTGTGTACCAAACCCTGCAGCACGGGAGAGTAAAGAGGCTAGAAACAGGCACGCATCTTGGTAATACAGATAGATAGAAATAAAAGAAAAAATAAAAGAGGTTGTGGATAGAGGAAAAGTGGTCTCAATGACACATTTTGAGTGGTGCTGTTCAAACCTGAGCACCTGACTGTAGCTGTTCAGTACTTCATGAGAGAATGCCTTCATATTTACTGACATTATATGGAGGCTTCTGAAATTTCCATTTCTAATTGCCAGTTGATCTCTGTAATCTCCCTCTAAACAATAGCCACTTGCACCGAACTCTAAAGAGCTCCTGTTTACAAACTTCACTTTATAGTTCAAAAACTGAGATACAGCACTGGCTCCTAGGAACTGCAGGATACTTCAGTATTTTGTTCCCCATGTTAAAGCAGGAAAAAAAAAAAGGAGAAATTGCCAATAAAAAACTCTTGCTGGGTGAGTATTCAGAGCTGGAGTTGTGTCTAATTGACTTAGACTTTGAAAAGCTTTAAAGAAAGTAGAATAATAGCCCATGGTTGTATTCGTTCCTTAACACATTTATATTAACAACTCTATTTTTTTTTTCACACAAAAGAAAGAATAGCATGGCAAAACTGTTTCCTGACCAAGAAGGAGTTTAATGGTCAATCTGGCTGAGAATTGTATGTTGTTCCATTTTATGGTAGAAGTGGCTCACAAAAGAAAGATATCAAAGTTAAATCACTTTTAGATCCTTTTGCAAAATCTACCCAAAACAAAATTTAATCTATACTCTGTATGCCAAAGATGAAATATTTTAATTTGCTTACAAGTTTTCACAAAGGACAGTATTGTGTTGTTCAGAAGCTTTTAGGCACAATAACCTACCTCGGAGTCTTGTCTGATAAGGAGCATTGGTTGAAAGTGAGAACAAACACATTAACTCCTTGTATAAAATTCAAAGGGATTGAATGAAAGTAAGGGAAGTAATTCAACAACACCAAAAAGATCTTTAAGGCTAAGGAAAATAAGTGCTAGACATTTACTATTTGCTCTTCAGGTTACAGTATCAGTTAATGTGCAGTAATGCAGAAGAGGCCCTTAGAGAAGTATGAATGTGGGAAAGAGCAGGGGGCAGCAGAATCCAAGCAATTTTGAGTAATACTTTAAAGAAGAGGGGAATCTGAGTAGTCACAGAATCACAGAATGGTTGAGTTGGAAGGGACCTTTAGAGATGATCTAGCCCGATACCCTGCTCAAGCTGAGACAGCTAGAGCACGTGGCACAGGGTCACATCCAGGCAGGTTTTGAAGGTCTCCAGAGAAGGAGATTCCACAACATCTCTGGGTAGCCTGTTCCAGTGTTCTGTTACCCTCACAGTAAAGAAGTTCTTCCTCATATGGAGATGGAACTTCCTGTGTTTCAATTAGCACCCATGAATCTTTGCCCTGTCACTGGCCATCACCAAGAAGAGTTTGATCCCATCCTCTTTACATTCTCCCCTCAGGTATTCATACGTATTGATCAGATGCCCTCTCAATCTTCTCCAGGCTAAACTGGTCTAGCTCACTTTTTCTTTTCTCATAAGAAAGATGCTCCAGTCCCTTAATCACATTCTTCGCTCTACTCTGGACCCTCTGCACAAGCCCCACGTCCCTCTTGTACAGGGGAGCCCAGAACTCCAGGTGTAGCCTCACCAGGGCTGAATAGAGGGACCTCCTTCCATCTGCCAGCAACACCTCCTGCTGCAGGCCAGAATCCCATTGGCCTTCTCAGCCACAAGGGCACGCTGCTGATTCATGGTTAACTTCTTACCAGCCAGAACTCCCAAATGCCTCTCCACAGAGCTGTCTTTCCAGCAGGTCAAGCCCTAACCTGGATTGGTGCCTGGGGTTATTCCTCCCCAGGTGCACGACCCTGCCCTTGTCTTTGTTGAACCTCATGAGGCATCTCTTTGCCCAGCTCCCCCACCTCTGAACGGTGACACAGCTTTCCGGACCCGCAGCCGCTCCACTCAGTTCGGTATCCTCCACAAACTTGCTGAGGGCCCACTCTGTTTTCTCATGCAAGTCATTGATGAATAAATTTGGGGGTAAAACCATTGGCCCAACAAACTTCCGAAAGGCCAGTGCAGTCAGAGTTGTGCCGGCCGAAAGCCCAGCCCAGCCCAGCCTGACCTGGCCCAGCAGGCAGCTCTGAGGACAAGCTAGCACATACGGAGGGAGGGGCCCCCCAAGGAGCCACTGATGCTGTAAGCCAAGTAGAGGAGCCGCCACTGCAAGGCACATGGGAGCCCAGTGCTGGGCAGAGGATATCTCCTCCTGGGTTCGAAGCAAAGACACAGCAGCAACGGGCAGTCCCCGCAGTGCCTCAACGGACAGCATGGGAGACTCCCCATATAAGGCCATGCGGGTCCCCACAGCGACCACCAGGGCTCTGTGATGCGGGTGGCATCATGCCCACAAAGCCATTGTGACAGGGGCCTCCCTGGGGTGATATATCAGGGCCAGCACGCCCGGGTTCCCACTCAGAGGAGAGCAACTCCAAAAGGAGAGAAGAACTCCTCTGGTTGCTGGTGGTGTTCATGTCCGGCAGCATTTTTGGATTTTGCCATGGAGCGGGAGGAGAACCTCGGTTCCTGGACCGCCCATGGGCACCGGTGCACGCGGGAGCGCAGCGAGGTGAGCCGCGGGGCTGCCAGGAGAGGAAGCAGCAGGCAGGGAACCTGCACGCAGAGCACGAGGATGGTGGGGAAGGGGAGCTGCTGCGATACAGTCAGCTTGAGCCCTTCTGCAGGGAGGTGTTTCCACAGGGCCCTGGCCACTTTCGCTGGGGCAGAGCTGACTGGGTGGATGCCCCAAGTCCCACACAGCCCCTGCAGCTCTGCAGCTAGAGGGAAGGAGCAGCTCTGGGCTGCATTCAGGCTGGCCGTGTTCAGCCACAAGCTTCCCTCTGAAAGGCACTTTCCATCGTGTACCTGCTTCTCCCCGCAGGTGGGCCACCAGGAGCCCGCCGCAGCAATGCAGCGGAGCCAGAACTCAGCTTCGTCCCTGCAGAGGGACAGGCTGCCTCCGCTTCCCCTCCCAGAGACATCATCTGAAGAGGGCAGTACACAGGTACCGAGCAGACCAGAGATGCTGGAAAAGCCTCCTGAATCTGTGGGCACTGCCTTTCCAGTGCCCTGCCTGGCAGTGAGCAGTTGCCTCACTAGCCAGCGGCTGGGAAAGGGTGGCAGCCACCCGCAAGGGTGAGCGCTGCCTTTGGGGCTCCCGCCAGGGAGGTTTGCCAGCTGGGAAGGGAGGAGCGTGGGGCAGAAAGCACTGCGGTAACTTGGCCTTTCTCCGTGGCTTCTATTGCAGACGGTCAGGGTGGAGCATGGGGAGGTCCTGCCCTGCCGGAGCTCTGTAACAGCTGATCTGCCCCCCTCTCCCCACCAAGGCAGCAGCTGAGGCAGATGTGTCCCTGCGAACAGGCAGAGGGCAAAGGGCAGCATCTGCAAGTCAGCTGAAGCTGCCTGCTCTGCCTGTGTCATCAGGATGTTCTGCCTCAGGCAGGGACAAGGCATCAGAAGGCCCTGCAGACAACCTCACTGAAGATCACCACAGGGAAGAGGATTTCCCCACCGGGCCAAAGGCCAGTTCTAGCATTTCCGTCTCAGCCCTGGCAACATCACAGACATTTCAAGCACATGGCAGCAGGATCATTCTTCCACCTATCAGCCGGCAGCCTTCGGAACACTCGTCGCTCCTAGGAGCTCAGAGCGCTACTGAAGGGGCAAGCCGAGGCGGCCCAGGGTACACGGAGTGGCATAAACCCTAAATGGCGACACAGCTTTCTGGAGCCACAGCCACTCCACACAGTTTCGTATTCTCCACAAACTTGCCGAGAAAACTCTGTTTTCTCATGTAAGCCATTGATGAATAAATGTGGGGGGAAAACCGTTGGCCAAACAAACTTCCAAAAGGGAAAGGAAGAGGTTGCGACCCCCAGGTGCAGGACCCTGCACAATTTCACAATACAGATTCATTGTATGATATAGATTCATTGCTATAAATATGTATTGCTATTATCAGTGCTGCCTCCAGTTTGTACAAATCAGAACACAGCTTATCAGAGAATAACACATACTATGTGATAAGTATATGTTTAATTACTAGTTAGTGCGTGTTCATAGTATTTATAAGTATACTGGAGTATCAATAGTGTCATTGCTAAATTTTGTGCTTACCTGGGGCAAACTCACATATTTTGGTTGTGAGTTTTTTCTTTTTTTTTTTCTTTTTTTTCTAGGAAAGTCTTTCATCATTAGGTCCTGTCTGGCTAACTGTGACTAAAAAAATCCTACAGACCCCTGTGACTAAAATAATCCTACTCAATGAGAGGATTTGGCCTTTGCGATTCCTCTGTGGAGCAGGGAAGTACAATGTCAACAATTAAGTAGCCCTGCTCCAGTAAACATTTTTTTTTCTATAACAACTGAAGTCTGAACAGCTGGTATAGGGGTGAAATTGAATGTTCAGTTAATCAGAATTATCTATTTGACAAAGTAAATAAACATGTTATCCATTTTTTGGCATGCTTAAATGTCTTGATACCCTGGAGAAGCAGACATGAAATTGAGCCCAGCCACAATTTTACTGCATTCCCTGACAGACCAAAAGCACTATAGTAGGTTAGGGATATCCAAGATCAGGGTCAGATGTGAGAGAAGTAAAGACTCACTGGGGAGCGTTGTTTGCCTTTGCTGAGCTGTTTTTGAGGACAATATTGAAAAAAAAAAAAAAGGGCGGGGGGCGTGTAATTCGACTTTTTTGTACACAGAAAATGCTTGGGCTCCTCGGGCTAAAAAGAAACAAAAAATGAGGCTTCTCAGCCTCAGCAAGAGCTGAGTTAATAAGGAGTGTATTTACTTCCGTAAGTTCCTGGAGGCAATTTCATCTTCCTCAAGCAGTTTCCATTTCACTTTATTCATGTCCTTGAGGAACTATTTAATGTCAGGGAGTTCAGCCAGAGATTGTAGAGCTAAGGCAGCATTTCTTGGATAACAGTTTGCAGCTGTTTTTAGGTCCAGTGGTAGAATCACTGCCACTGGTGCTCCAAGTGTCACGGCCCTAGTATCTCTGACACTCAGCTGCAGAGATCTGCACATTACTTCTCACAAGAGCTGTAGATCCCCACAGTTTTTCCAGAGCACCATGAATCTAATGACCCAGATATCAACTCATCCTGGTATAAAATTTCTAAACAAGCCAATTTCTGAACTGCTAAATTACTTAGTGGATCTCATTTAATTTCTGCCTTATATCTAAAGATCTCTAAGTATTTTAAAGAAAAAGTTTTATCAAAACAAGCCTTGCCAGTTCAGTTTTGCTCAACAGAGTCTCAAAGTACCTTGTGGAACCTCCAGAGTCTGAAGATCTATAAAATTTAGGGCATTATCATACCACTAAAGTCTGATATTAATTGATTACTTTACATCATCTTTCTGCGCTTTGCCCAGATAACTATGCTGACATTTTTGGTTTTGTTCATGAATTCCACAGTGAGCAAGCATTGAAATCAGAACGGTCTGTATACCCTGTACTTTCTATGTACTCTAAAGATTCAGACAAATATTTTATCATATTGTAATTTGATTCAAATATATATGTTTGTCACTGTACAAGGCAGGCAGCTTTTGTTTTAAAAAGGGGAAAAATGTGGCTCCCTTTTAGGTACCCTATTTTGCCCCTGCTATTACAGCACACATATACAGTATTTTTCAAAAGCTCTCTGACACCAAAGAGGTGAGAAAAAAAAAAAGTGTATGGGTCTGAATAGATTTGAAATGGTGGATAATACAGTTGTGAAATTCTGTGCAATGTGGAGGGGAGGGTCTGTGGAGAAAACAAACCAATAGAAAAATGATTTTTTTTAAAGACCAATTAACCCCAAAGAGAATTGGATTGTTAAATGCATTTTGCTGGAGAATGAACAAATATTAACACAAGTAACCATTTACATTTTCCGGTTTTGAGTTACTTAAACAAAGACTACTGTTCTGCAGACTTCAAGATATCAAGACTTTAGTTGCTCATATTTCTAAGGTAAATTAAATCTAGCAAATTCAGTGAATTTCTTGCTATGTTTTTTCACCAATCTTTTCCCTTAAAAATGTGTCTGAATATGAAAGAAATCGATAAAGGCCCTATTCTATATGGCCCAAACACTGGTGCAGATGACACTCCCAGCTCTAAGGTTACTTAAATACCAACACAGAGTATGTTAGCTGATGCTGTCAAAGTATATGTATAGCAAAGACTGCTATATTTAGCTATGGGACTGCAAAAGGGAATAACAATACCTCAGGATTTTACTAAGCCTTCCCTTTCATTTCTCATGACCTCTTACACTTTAATCATTAGTCTCCTACCATAGGAAATGCTGTCTTTTTGTATTATGTTTTGCAACATTCAGTCTTTATACCACACCAAGAAATCTTTGCCCCTTTCTGCTTCCAGTCCCCAGGGATCAGGCAAAGACTTTCTGAATCTGCCTGATTCAAACTTCAGATGAAGTTTGTAGCTATCAGGGAGTAGGCAAAGTCTTGCTCTTCTCCTACTTACATGGCTATCCTGATCCCTGATTCTGTCAGATTCAGTTTAATAACCTGACAGCTGGCTGAAATTTTCATTTATTTCAGCAGCTTTGGAACTGATTGCCTGTGTTGTGTGTCAAAGACCAACAGCTTGTTCTGGTATTTTTTATGC